>NW_027555625.1:395082355-395557355 GCF_003287225.1 Phascolarctos cinereus | reverse complement strand
TCCACCATGCCAGTTCTCCTCCTTGTTCCAGGACAGCCATTTAAATAAAAAGAAGGAAGGAAATTGGAGTTCCAGTAAAGGTAAAAATTTATATAAGTCAGACGAATGCAGAATAATTTGCTTTTTTTAAAAAAAAAAAAAAGCTTTTTTATGGTTACTGAAAGGCAATTTGTTTTTAGTATTATCGTCTTTTTTTTTTGGCTAGGCAGTGGGGTTAAGTGACTTGCCCAGGGTCACACAGCTAGTAAGTGTTATGTGTCTGAGGCTGGATTTGAACTCATGTCCTCCTGAATCCAGGGACAGTGCTCTATCCACTACACCATCTAGCTGCCCCCTATTGTCTTTCTTTTTTTTTTTTAACAAACATCTCTGTGACATTAAGGTGAAATCAAGAATCCATGAATCAGATCTTTAAAGCCCATTTTTTTTGCCAGTGTATTTTATAAAAAACATAGGCATAATATTATTTGAAGTCTAAAACCATGATTGACAAACTGTATGAAACTGGCAGGACTACCTTTTAAATCATTTAAAACTATCTTGAAAACTATTCAAATTCTTCAAAAATCTTTACTACATACTACTTTCTCATGTCTTGCACATATTTTTATCTCGCCTTCATGGTGTTTAGTTGCATGCCCAATTCATTGAGCTGCTCTTTCTCTATTTCATAGATACAAGTATTTAGAAATAAAATTTTTCCTCTTGGTACTGCTTTAGCAGCTCACCATTTGAACAACAAATTAGAAATCCTGAAAATCAAAAGAGATTAATAAAATTTGAAGTAAGAAAGCCATTGAACTAGTGAAAAAAAATAGAAGCTGGTTTTATGAAAAAAACCTCATTAAAATTGATAAACCATTGGTTAAATGTACTTTAAAAAAAGAAAGAAAAAAATTACCACTAACAAAATGAAAATGTGTAAATTTACCACCAATGAAGATGACATCAAAGCAATTACTAGGAGCCTTTTTGCCCAGTTATATCCCAAGAAATCTGGCAACTAAATGGATAAATATATATAAAAAATATATATTATCAAGATTAACAGGAGAAGAAATAGAATAATTAAATAATCTTATCTTAGAAAAAGGAGTTGAATAAGACATCAATGAGATCCCTAGGAAAAAAAAAACCTCAGGACTGGATGGGTTCACAAGTAATCTTACCCAGAATTTAAAGAACAATTAATTCCAATACTGTATGAACTATTTGGAAAAATAGGCAAAAAAAGAGTCTACTAAATTCACTTTATAGCTCAACTATAGTGTTGATGCCTAAACCAGGAAGAGTGAAAACAGAGAAAGAAGCCTAGAGCCTAATTTCCCTAATGAATATTGAGGTAACTTTTCATTTTATTTTAATAAAACACTAGTAAGGAGATTATAGCAATATATTGCAAAGATCATACACTACGACTAGGGGGGACTTATACCAGGAATGCAGGCCTGGTTTAATACTATTAAGAAATCTATGAGCATAATTGACCTTATCAGTAACAAAGACAACAAAATGTCATATGATTATCTCAGTTGATTCATAAAAAGCTTTTGATGAAATACAACACTCATTCTTATTTTAAAAAATGCTAGAAAACATAGGAATAAATAGAGCTTTCCTTAAGATGATGAGTAGTATCTATCTAAAACCATTACCAAACATTGTCTGTAATGGGAATAAGCTAGAATACTTCCCAATGAGATCAGTGGTAAAGCAAGGATACTTATTGTCACCACCATTCTATAATATTTTACTAGAAATGCTGCCAATAGCAATAAAAGAAGAAAAAGAAATTTAAAAAAATTAGAAAAGGCAATGAAGAAACAAAACTATCACTTTTTTGCAGATGATATCAGGGTATACTTAGAGAATCTTAGATAATCAACTAAAAATATAGTTGAAATAATTAATAATTTAAGCAAAGCTGCAAAATATAAAATAAGTGTATATAAATCACCATTTTTTTCTTTATATTACCAGCAAAGCACAGCAGCAATAAATAGAAAGAGAAATTCCATTTAAAATAACTGTAGACAATATAAAATACATAGGAGTCTACTTGCCAAGACAAATGGAGCAACTATCTGAACACACACAAACACACACACGCACACACACACACACACACACACACACACACACAAACACTTGTCACACAAATAAGACACTTGATCTAAACAATTGGAAACAATATTAATTGGTCATGACTAGATCAAGCCAATATAATAAAAATGACAATTCTACCTAAATTTATTTATTCAGTGCATACCAATCAAACTGTCCAAATTATTTTATAGAATGAGGGAAAAACAATCACATAGTTCCTCTCGAAGAATAAAAGGTCAAGAATACCAAAAGAGTCAATTAAAAGAATGTGAAGGAAGGTAGCTTCTCTGTACCAGGTTTCAAACTGTATTAAAAAGTAGTATTCATCAAAACAATTTGTCCTAGCTAAGGAATAACATGGTAGATCAATGGAATAGATTTAGGCACACAATACACAATACTGACCATAGTAATCTAGTATTTGATAACCCCCAAGATCCAAAATTTTGGACAAGAAATCACTATATGACAAAAACTGCTAGAAAAACTAGAAAGCAGTGTGGCAGACATGAGGTAGAGACCCACATCTCATACCACATGTCCAAATAAGGCCAAAATGGGTGTGTGAATTAGACATAAAAGGATACAGCATAAGCAAATGGAGGGAGCTTGGAATAGTTTCTCATTCTATAAAATAATTTGGACAGTTTGATTGGTATGCACTGAATAAATAAATTTAGTTAGAATTGTCATTTTTATTATATTGGCTTGATCTAGTCATGACCAATTAATATTGTTTCCAATTGTTTAGATCAAGTGTCTTATTTGTGTGACAAGTGTTTGTGTGTGTGTGTGTGTGTGTGTGTGTGTGTTTGTGTGTATTCAGATATGTCAGATCTAAGGTTGAGGGGAAAACTTATGACCAAACAAGAGATAGTGTTATGATATGTAAAATATCATACGTAATTAAAAAGTTTTTGCATGAACAAAAGCAAAACAGTCAAGATTAGAAGAAATGCAGAAAATTGTGGGAAATTTTGCTGCTAGCTTCTCTGATAAAGACCTCATTTATCAAATATATTGATAACTGAGTCAAATTTACAAGAATACAAGTCATTTCCCAATTGATAAATAATCAAAGCATATGAACAGATAGTTTTCCAATGAGGAAATGAAAACTATGAATAGTTACATAAAAAATGCTCTAAATCACTATTGATTAGAGAAATGCAAATTAAAACAACTCTGAGGTACCTCCTCACACCTATCAGATAGGCCAATATGACCAAAAAAAAAAAGGAAATGACAAATGTTGGAAGGGATGTGGAAAAATTGGGACACTAGTGCACTGTTGATGGAGCTGTGAACTGATCCAACTATTCTGGAGAGCAATTTGAAACTATGCCCAAAGGGCTATAAAACCGTACATACTCTTTGATTGAGCACTACCACTGCTAAGTCTATATCTCAAAGACATCCAAAAAATAATAATGAAAAAGGATCTATATGTTCAAAAATAATTATAGCAGCATTTTTTGTGGTGGCAAATCTTTGGAAATTGAGGAGATGTACATTAATTGGGAAATGGCCAACAAATTGTGGTACATATTTTTGATGGAAAACTGTTGTGCTATAAGAAATGATGAATAGGATCATATTTTAGAAAAATCCTGGAAAGACTTACATGAATTGATGCAAAGTAAAGTGAGAAGAGAACATAGCACACAATACAGTAGAAGACAATTCTTAAAAATTTAATTAATTTATTTTGATTTATCAACAATCACTTCTGTAAATTTTAACAAGTTTTATCTTTTCCTCCCCCTCCCTCTCCACCTTCCTCCTGAATATGATGTGCATTCTGATATAGGCTATACATATACCTTCTTATTAAACATATTTTCATATTAGTGATGTTATAAGTAAGAATTAGAACCATTAGGAGGAACCACCAGAAAGAGGAAACAAAACATAACGGAAGAAAAAAACCAGCAAATAGTATGATTTGATTTGCATTCAAACTCCATAGTTCTTTCTTTGGATGGGATAGAATTTTCCAGCATAAGGCCTTTGGAAATGTCTTAGATATTTGTATTGCTGAGAAGGGTTAAGTCTATCAATATTATGCTATATAATTTGGTTGCACATATGTTTAGTAGTGATATTACTTTATTTTCTATGGTGCCTTTTAACAGGATGTAATTTCCTTCCTTATCTATTTTGATAAGATTAATTTTGCTTTTACTTTGTCTGAGATTAGGATTGCTACTTTTTTTTTATTCAGCTGAAGCATAAATACATTCTGCTCCAGCCTTTTACCTTTACCCTGTGTGTGTCCCTCTGTTTAAAATGTGTTTCCTGTGAAAAACATATTGCAGGATTATGGTTTTTTAATCCATTCTGTTATCCACTTCCATTTTATATCAAAGTTCATCCCATTCCCATTCACAGTTATGATTACTATCTGTCTCTTTCTCTCCATCCTTTCCCCCCACTGTTTATGCTTTTCTTTCTCCTTTCTCTTTTTCCCTCCTCACTAATATTTTGCTCTTGACCTCTGCCTCCCTCAGTCCCACCTCCCTTATATTAATCCCTTCCCTTTTCTTCCCCTTTACCCTTACTACTTCTTCCCTCCCTTCTATCTCCCCTCTCTTTTGTTTCACCTTTTCCCTCCTACTGCCTATAGGGCAAGTTAGGTTTCTATACCTATTTGATTATGTTATTCCCTCCTTGAGCCAAATCTGATAAGAGTAAGGTTCAAACAATGCTCTTCTCCCTCCCTTCTTTCCTTCTCTTCTAATAGTTTTTTTTTTTGCCTTTTCCTGTAATGTAATTTACCCTTGTCTGCCTCCTCCTTTCCTCTTCTCTCAGTACATTTTCTTGCTGGGATCAGATTAATCCACTTACTGGGATCCATTTAACCCACTTGATTAGTTTTTTTTATCATTACATCAAAGTCAACTTATACCCACACCCTTTATGTATACTTCTTTAACATAGTGTAATAACAATACAGTTCTCAAAAGTTAGAAATGTCATCTTCTCTTGTAGAGAAGTAAGCAATTTGTTCTTATTAATAACATGTTTTTCCTTTCTGTGCCGTTTACCTTTTTATGTCTCTCTTGAGTCTTGTATTTGAAGATCAAATTTTCTACTGAGTCCTGGTCTTTTTTATCAGGAATGTTTGGAAGTCTCCTATTTCATTGAATATCCATGTCCTCCCCTGAATGATCATGCTCATGTTTGCTGGGTAGTTGATTCTTGCTTGTAATTCAAGCTACTGTCCCTTACAGAACATCATATTCCATACCCTACAGACTTTTAATGTAGAAGCTGCAAGGTCCTGCGTAATCCTGACTGTGATTCCATATTTAAATTGTTTCCTTCTGGCTGCTTGCAGTTTTCTCTTTGACCTGGTAATTTTGGAATTTGGCTACTCTATTCCTTGGTGTTTTCAATTTGGGATATCTTTCAGGAGGTGATTGGTGGATTCCTTCTATGACTATTTTACCTTCAGATTCTAAAACCTCAGGGCAGTTTTCCTTTATGATTTCCTGAAAGATACTGTCCAGGCTCTTTTTTTCCATTGTGATTTTCAGGTAAACCAATAACTTTTAAATTGTCTCTCCTGGATCAATTTTCCCGGTCAGTTGTTTTGCCAATGAGGTATTCTATGTTTTCATCTATTTTTTCATTCTTTGTTTCTGTTGGACTGATTCTTCTTCTCTCATAGAGTCATTAGCTTCCATTTGCCCAATTCTAATTTTTAACAAATTGATTTCTTCTATTAGATTTTGTACCTCCTTCTTCATTTGGCCTATTGTATTTTTTAGGGACTTGTTTTCTTCAGTGTACTTTTTTTCCAGTTGGCCAACTGTATTTTTGAAGGACTTGTTTTCTACAGTTACTTTTTGTCCTTTTTCTAAACTATTGACTCTCTCTTGCATACCTTTCATTTCTTTTCTCAGTTTTTCTTCTACCTCTCTCATTTGACTTTCAAAATCCTTCTTGAGCTCTTCTAAGAAGGTTTTTGGGGTTTCAGAACAGTTCATATTCCCTTTTGAGGTTCCAGATGTGGGTTTGTTGACAATGTTGTCCTCTTAAGGATTTCTGTCTTGATCTTCACTGTTCCCATAATAAGAATCCATCGTATGTTTATTTTTGCTCATGCTGTTTGCTTATTTTCTGGCCTTTAAAGATACTGAGCTCTCCTGCTGGGGAGCAGAGGGCAGCAACCCAAGCTTCGTGTGTTGGGAGCCTAGGGCCTGATCACTGGCTTTATGTTCTGGGGCTTCCAATGTTGGCAGTTGGAGGTTGATGTTGGGCTGGAATCAGCAACACTGGAATTCTAGGAGTAGGATTGGGTAGTGTGGCCCCTGAACATTTCCTGTTTACCTGGCCTTTCCTTTCTTTTGCTTTCTTCAGTTCCTTTCAGATGGAGGTTGCAGGATGTTTATCTGCCTGGGGCCCCTTGGAGTGCTGCTTCCCTTAGTTTTTCTGAGGCACTGGTAGAGCCTGTTGCTGTAGAATGCTGAGGCACCTGGTGGTTTTCCAAGCTGGTTTTCACTGGTTTCCCCCACCCTCTGCTCCATCATCTGGTATGCTGAGGTAGGGCTTTCAGCTAGCATGCTAGGAAACCTCCTATTCCATACTGCTCCCCTTCCCCCAGGGCAAGAAGGACCTGTCCCATTAACCCTTCAAGCTACCTGGGCTACTGGGCTGCTGTACCCCATCTTTCTTATGGTTCAGCTGTTCCAGGGTCTTTCCTTGGGTGATATTTTCTTGGGTTTCAGAGATTAATAAGGTGGGGTAAGAGTGACTTACTTCTTACACCACCATCTTGGCTCCCAGGAAGTGGAAGTCTGAGTAGAGGAAAATATTATACACAGAAATATGATGGTCAATTGTGAATGACTTAGCTATCCTCAGCAATATAGTTCTGTAGGACTCATAATGAAAAATGCTGTCCACTTGCAGAGAAAATAGATAGAGTCTAAATGCAGATGGAAGCATGATTTTTTAAACTTTTGCAATTTTTTTGGTCTGCATTTTCTTTCACAATATGACTAATATAGCAATATTTTGCATTACTACACATTTGTAACACATATTAAATTGTTTGAATTCTCAAAGAGGGGGAGTGGGAGGGATAAAGTGAGAGAATTTGAGACTCAACATTTTAAAAAAGTGTTAAAACTTTTTGTATGTAATTGGAAAAAATCATTATTTCTTTTCAAAAAAGTAGTCACTAGAAGAGAAGAGATTGAAAATAAGAGAGAATTTGAGGATAGAAGTGGAGGCAATCTGCTTGAGATGGGACAGGATGTAATCAAAGATGAATGCAGAAGAGTTCACCTCATTCAGAAGAAGGAAAATATTTTAATAAAAGGTAGGGATGATGGAGAAGATGATGGATACATGTTGTGAAATGAGGAAGAAAGAAAGAGCTCTTAGAGCATGGCCTCAATGTATTCAATGAAGTATAAAGTGAGATATTCAGATAACCAAATAGTTATAAAGTGATCTGTATAAGGCACCTTTTGGGTGGTTAGAAGGCTTGAAATAGACTTTGTGGTGAGTAGAATACTGAATCTATTTGGAAAATATTAAGGGGATGTCTTGATATAGTGAAGGCCAAGCTAAAATCATTATATAAATTTAGAATGTACTCACCAGTTTTGCGAATTTCTTCAGTTCCATTCAGCAGCATGTAAGGATAAGTAAAAGGCAGGAATAGTTGTAATCCAAAGTTGGGGTTTGTCCAGGCTTAACTGATAGGAGAAGAGTCAAGAGATTTGAATGTAGAAGCAAAATGTAGAATTGACCTTATTCACCTTGACTACAGCTTATGCAAAGATGATAGCCTGGTAATGGAGGCAAAAGGAAAGGGGAGGGGTTAGAGTTAATGGTGAGGACAAAAAATATATATGCAGAATCATAAAGCAGATAAAATTTTGGAATTATAAAAAGTTATGATTTTTGTATTTATACAGGTTGCAAATAGGACAGGATCTAATCCATAAAAAGGTATTTAATAACATAGTTGTTGAATGATTATCCTTGTTTTATGGGAAATGAAGCTTACGTCAAGTATATTTGTATTATTTTCAGTCTGAGAAAAAAATGTACATTCATCTTTGATTCAAATTCATACATACTAAGATTAGTAAAAACTCTATCCATTTATTTCTTAATAAGTAAAATCAAATTTTGTGGGGGAAAAACAACAACAGTTGTGAGAAATGAAGAAATTGTATATTGTTTTCATTCCTGATAAATTAAAACTTTATGGGTTTTCCTTTTACCACTCCTGCTCCAAAAAATATCAAGAAAGCCATTCATGTGAAGACCTTATAGGCTATAAGATATACGCTGGATCCTAAATTCTGTGAGCACAAGTATTGGTTATTAATTGAACCTTGTACCTCTTCTAGTATCTAGGACACCAGACGCTTCAGAAATGCTTGTTGAATTCAATTGTATTAAACTATACATTTTCCTTTTCTCACAAACAATTTTACTGGAAAAATAATGTTGCAAAATGAGTGGATACTTCTGTTTGTCCTGGTGAAAATTGTTTGCGTATAAAAGTGTGCTGGCTGTTTCATTATTATAATACAACTAAAAGATTTCCTTGACTTACTAAGACCTTTGAGAACTAAACACAAATATGTGTGTATGTTATGTGTGTATGTGTGTATGTGTGTATGTATATACACATGTATGTATGTACACATATAGAGATATACAGACATGCATATATCAAACCTTGTTTCTCCTTGCCCCTGTTATCTATTTTTGTTCAAAATTATCTATTTTAATGATGTTCTTGCTGAATAGATTATTCCTCTGAAAATCTTAAGTAGAATTTAATGGGAGCAGAAAAGAGTGGGGAAAAAACACATCACAAGTATAATGTATATGTGTGGATATATATGTGTATTCATGTATATATTTATATATGTGTGTAGTATATGTGTATGTACACATATAATGTGTGTTTATATAAATCACAGATGAAGAGAAAAAATGGAATTTAAAACAAATAATTGAAATTTTATGAATTCTAATTCTATTGTTTTAAGGCTTGTACCCTGCCCCACAACATGAATGATAGCATAGTATTAGTCAAAAGGGCATTGTATGAAAATCAAGAGACCTCTGTTCAAATCTCAAGTGATAAAAATCACTTCAAATATTTTTTTTAAAAAATGGTATATGAATGCCTATTATGTATAAAACAATGTGCCAAACTTCAGGTGATATACAAAGTTTAATTAAGACATAGGAGCTACTTTTGGGACTTGTTATCTAGATGTACATGATGGATATATGATATTTATATTAAAGAGCTGTAAAGAAGATAGTTTTGTGTGTAAATCTTCTGAGAGGATAAGGAAAAGATAGCACTTGAACTTTAAAAGTTAGACAGAGATTCAAGAAGAAGATGAGATAGGAGTATGATTTCTTCTCCAATTATCATCTAATAATAGGACATTTCTTATTTAGCTCATGTATACATTTGGAGTGTATTGTGCTATGTGTTGAAAGATATTGGTCTAAACCTAATTTCTGCGGAAGAATCAAACTTCCAAACCTCTTTTTAGAGAAAGCATAAAAAGACATGCATTCTGAGACATGGTCAATGGGTTGATGTCTTGTTTGACTACACACACACACACACACACACACACACACACACCACACACACACGTGTGTATATATATGTATGTATGCATGTACACACACAAATATGCATGTATGTGTATACACCACATACATATATACTATGTGCATACATGCATATGTGTATGCACATGTATGTATATGTATGTATATGGACTGCATTGTATTATGTGTACACATTTATATATATATATACATATATGTACAAACCAAAAGTATATGCAATTTATTTATATATACTACATATGTATAAATACATATGTGTATATGTATATAATATGTGTGTGCATATATGTATATGCATATTTATATACTCTATGTGTATGTATATGTATGTGTGTATGTGTGTGTTACCAGGAAGAGCTACTATTTGGAAGAATGGATAGTGATATAGTGGATAGTGGATAGTGATAGAAATGCAAAGAGCAAACATCAATAAAACACTTTCAAATTCAAAAAATGAGCAAAGTGCCACAGAACAATATCATTACTGTGTTGCTATATACATATACGTATAATTATTGTATATACACATATAAAATAATCTCCCTACACTAATGAGATCCAGTAAGAAATTATACAGTCATATGCACATTATTTTTAAAATGCATATTAATAATTATATTATTAATATGAGTTTTAAAATGTATTAAGATCCTTGAGATGCTCATGTTTATATGTATATATGTATTTATGTATGTATGTATGTATGCATGCATAGGTGTCTCAAAAATCTTGCTTGTGTTTGCTCATGATAGTTAAATTTACAATAAAAAAGAAGAAAATGAGAAAATGATAGAAGGAGGAGAGTTACAAGATCATATAGAATGAGTTGTAAAAGACTTTCAAGGTCATTTAGTCTAGTTGCCTCAGGACTAGAAGAGGACCAGAGAGCTGAAGTATCTTGCCCCAGGTAACAAAGGTAGTATGTGATAGAGGTGGGGTTTGAACACAGGTGCTGTTACTTCCAATTTAGCACTCTTTATAATGTTTGAATAGACACAGGCAGACAGAGAAATGCCTGTTTGACAGTTGATGACTTTTTTTTCTTTAATAGGGGAGTGACATAACTATATGTATTTATAAAGGAAGATCATTTGGAGCAGTACCATGAAGACAATTTGAAAGGCAAAATTATTGCAAGACTCCAGGTAGGTCATTACACTAGATTTCACTAATATAATGACACTGTTAATAATGAGGAAGCAATGATTGTCAGAGATAATTTGGGTAGAATTGATAGGATTTGGTAAATAATTAAGTAGGAGTGATGAGGGATAGAGAAGAATTAGATGTATCTTGATGAATGAAGTTTTGAACCACAGGTGATTCAAAATGAAAAAGGTAAATTCTGTCTCCACAATACCTCATTCATTTACGCCATTCTTTCATTTGTAGGGCCACCATCCTAATTAAGGACCTCTTTGTTTTTCATCTAGTTGGTTGCAATAGTCCCCAAAGGATCTCCTTGCTTCAAATTTCTCATCTTTCACTGTAATCAATGCAATGACTAATGGAAATGCCCATTTAAGTTCAGAACAAAAATAAATTTTAAAAAATTTAATTTCTTTCCAATCCATTCTCCACAAAACTGTTGAAGTCCTATTCCTCATTTCAAGCATGGCTACATAACTGCTATGCTAAATAAACTCCAGTAACTCCCTGCTGTCTCTAGTTTCAAATACAAAATTATCCATTTTGACTTGGAAGCCCATCAGATATGTATTCCAACATAGCTTTCTATGTGTATTATGGATTATTCCCCTTCACATACTCTTCAGTTCAGTATAATCTCTTTCTAGTCCTCATGTGCAATGTGTCATATCTTTTTTTTCTTTTTGAAAGTTGTATTTTTTAATTTATTTTTAACGTTCTTTTAAAAATATTTTGTTCCAAATTCTTTTCCTCCCTCCTTCCAACACTCTCTCTACTCACTGGGAAGGCAAGCAAAATTATGTCAATTATGTATGTGAAATCATGCACAACATATTTCCATATTATTCGTATTACAAAAAGCAAGAAAAGTTAAGAAAGTCAGGAAATCATACTTCAATTTGCACGTATAGGTTCGTGGATTGCATTCTTCTTTTTATCATGAGTCCTTTGAATTGTCTTGGATTACTGTATTGAACAGAGAAGCCAAGTCTGTCATAGTTGATCATAACAACATTGCTGTAACTGTTACACAATGATATCCTGGGTCTTCTTACTTTATTTTCCATCAGTTCATATGAATGTTGTCCTGTTTTGTTTTGTTTTGTTCCTGAAAATATTCCCCTCATCGTTTCTTAAAGCACAATGGTATTCCATCACAATCATATGCCCCAACTTGTTTAGACATTTCAAAGTTGATGAGCCTCAATATCCAATTCTTTGACAGCACAAAAAGATTTGCTATAAATATTTTTGTGCATATAGGTCCTTCTTTTTTTTCTTTGAACCGTTTGGGTATAGGCCTTGTAGTGGTATTGCTGTATGAAAGGGGATACACATTTTTTAGCTCTTTGGGCATAGTTCCAATTTGTTGCACAGAATAATACCAGTTCACAATTCCATCAACAGTTTACTAGTCTATGTTCCCTCACTCCCTCAAACAGTTGTAATTTCTGATAGCCCAATACATCAGGAAAGATCTGTCTCATTGGGGAAGGTGTGGAGCCTGGAGCACAGTGCAGCCCAGGTCATGTCCTAGAAACCCAGCAGTAGTCTTTGGAGGCACCTGCATCAATGGCAACAATAGTTGCAGGAGTTCTCAATCCACAGCCAATAAAGGGGTTGGACAACTGGTCAAAAGGAGATTACAAGGGACACTTTGCTGATACAGGGTGCAGGACCCTATTGCACTGCCCATGTAGAGTTCTCGGTTGCAATACAGGAGTAAACATGAGAATTAGCACAATGGCACATGTAACTGAAGATAAGCAGGAGCCCTACTCACAATTCTAAGTCAGAGTAAAGTGCTTATGGTCAGTCATAGACCAAAGAACAGGCTGGAAGAGCAGTAACCACATCTCTCCTAAGAAGATCCAAAATGGGCTTTCATTGTATTCTTCTGCCATGGTGTACCGTTGCCAGGCCAGAAGGTACAGATGGTGGTGGTGCAGCCCATCACCCTCATCTTCAGGTATCTCCAAAATCGGCTGCAAATTCTATTGTGGCTATATGAGCAAGTAAATACGCAAATAGAGGGCTGCATAATTGGTTTCAATGAGTATATAAATCTTGTATTGGATGATGCAGAAGAGATTCACTCTAAAACAAGCTCAAGGAAACAACTTGTTCAGATCATGCTAAAAGGAGACAACATTTCTACAAAGTGTCTCTAACTAGAAGTATATGGTCAGTGAAGTTAGAAGACACTCAGAAAGCAATACTTTTTTTTTCTTGGTTACATTCTCTGGGCATCAAAAGCCAGCTATACATTTTTTCCATATTATTTTAATCTTTCTTTTTATTATATTTCTATTTTATTATATTATTATTATAACAATACATGGGTTGCTCTGGGGTTTGTTTCTATTTTTTAAAAAAGATCTAAAATGTTATAGACCTTCTGAACTAAATCTGAAAACAGCATCATGAAAAACCTGAAACTTGGAACAGTGATTCCTCCACCCTGGGAGATAAAGTTAACAGTCAGAAAATGGCCTAGAAAAATAAGCAATCAACAAAAATAACAAAAAGGTTCTGACAACTAAAAATTACTAAGGCAATAGGGAAGAAAGAGGCAAAAACTCAGGAGACAATTGAATCAAAATAGCTATATGCAAAACCTGAAAGAAAAATATAAATTGGAATGAGCCCAAAAATGATTCCTGGGCAAGCTCAAAAATGATTTTAAAAATTAAATGAGAGAGGTAGAGGAAAATTGGGAAAATATATGAAAGTAATACAAGAAATTTATTAAAACAAAGTCAACAACTTTATAAAAAAAAGGAATAAAAATATTTAAGAAAATAACACTTTAAAAATCAAAATTGGACCAATGGTAAAAAATGAACAAAAATTCACTGAAGAGAAAAATTATTTAAAAACTAAAAGTGGCTAAATAGGAAAAGGTGCAAAAGCACACTGAAGAAAATATTTTCTTAAAAATTAGAATTGGTCAAGTGCAAGCTAATGACTCCATGAAACATCAAGAACCAACAAAATGAAATCAAAAGAATGAAAAAAAAATAGAATAGAATGTGAAATGTCTCATTAGATAAACAATTGATCTGGAAAATAGATCCAAGAGAGATAGCTTAAAATTATTGGATGAGCTGAAAGCCAGGACCAAAAAGAAAAAAGAGTATAGGCATCACCTTTCAAGAAATTATCATACAAAACTGCACTGATAACCTAGAACTAGAGGGCAAAACAGAAATTAAAAGAATCTAAACTAAACTAAGAATCTGAACTAAAAGAATCACCTCTTGAAAATATTCCAAAATGAAAACTCCCAGGAATATCACAGCCAAATTTCAGGGCTCCCAGGTTGATGAGAAAATATTGCAAGTACCCAGAAAGAAACAATTTAAATATTATGGAGCCAGTCAGGATAATCTATGATTTAGAAGCCTCTACATTAAAGAAGCAGAGTGCTTGGAATATGATATTACAGAAGCCAAAGGAACTAGGATTAAAACCAAAAATAACCTACTCAGCAAAATTGAGTTTAATCATTTGGGGGAGGAAATGGATATTTAATGAAATAAGGGATGTTCAAGCATTCCTGATTTTTAAGAAATCAGAGGCAAATAAGAAGTATTACTTTCAAATTCAAGAGTCAAAAAAAATCTTTAAAAGGTAATCATTAAAAATAAATCATAAGGGATTCAATAAGGTCAAACTATTCACTTTCCTATAAGGGAAGATGATATTTTCAATTTCTAAGAATTAGAGCAGTTAGAAAGATTATACATAGACAGGCTATGGGTGTTGTGAGAAAGAAAGATGTATTTGGAGAAGGGGGGAGGAAGAGGTAGAGTAGGGAAATTATCTCACATAAAAGAGACATAAAAGAAAGAGATTTTACACTGGATTGGAAGATGGGGTTTGAAAGTGAATGCTTGAACCTTACTCTCATTGGAATTAGCTCAAAGAGGGAATACCATACACACTGAGTTGCATATAGAAACTTATTTTACTCTACAGGGAAGTAAGATAAAAGAAGGGGCAGGAGCTGACAGAAGGGAGGGTGAATTAAGAAAGGCAATGGTCAGAAGCAAAACAGGCCTTTATTTAAAAATCAAGAGGAAAAGAATAAATGGGGGGGTAGTAGGATGGATGGAAACATACAATTAACATCATAACTGTAAATGTGAATAATATGAACTCACCTGCAGAACAGAAGTGGATAGCACATGGATTGAAAACCAGAATTCAATGATATCTCATTTACAAACACACACACACACACACACACACACACACACACACACAAACCCACCTTGAAACAGAGAGACACCTACAGAGTTAAAACAAGGGACTGTACTAGAATCCATTAGGTTTCACTTGAATTAAAGAAAAAAAAAAGGAGCAAGAGTGGCAATGATGATCTCAGACAAAACAAAAGCAAAAAAAAATCTGATTAAAAGAGATAAGCAGAGCAACTGCATTATAGCAAAAGGTATCATCGACAATGAAGTAATATCAGTACTAAAGATCTACACACCAAATGATGATGTAATAACCAAATTCTGGAAAACTAAACAAATTACGGGAGAAATAGACAGTAAAACTATACTAGTAAAGGAACTCACCTTTCCCCTTTCAGAACTAGATAAATCTACAAAAAAATAAAAATAAACAAGAAAAAAGTTAAGGAGAAGAATATAATTTTAGAAAAGTTAGGCATGATAGACTTTTGGAGAAAATTAAATGGGAATAGTAAGGAGAGGAGTATATTTCCTATTTTTCTGCTGTACATGACATCTTTATAAAAATTGTTTATATATTAGGCATATAAGCATCACAACCAAAAGAGCCACAATGTGAAAAATTATTGGTGTGCCTATATAAACTGTTTTCTAGAATCTACTCATGTCATTTATCATTAGTTTATATAAGTCTACATGAATTGGCTGAAAATATCCCTTTTGTCATTTTTTACAGTGCAAGAGGAGCAAATTTTTTAAAAATATTGTTCAGTATATTTAATATAGCTTCAGTTATCTTTCTGTGCTATTTTCATTTGTATTATTGTATTAGTTGGATATACTATTCTGCTTATGTTTTCTTTACTTGATGTCAATTCACATCATTTTCCCTGAATATCTTCTATTTTTATTTTCTACAATTGTTTAAGACTATATCATCATTCATTCCTCAATTGATGAACATTTACTTTGTTTTCAGGGTTTTTTCCCCTACAAAAGATTGAAAAACTGATCTGAATATTTTGGCATATATGAGAGGTTTTTTTGGGGGAAGGTAAGGTTCTCGGACTTCCTTGAGATACATGCCCAGTAGTGGGATTACTAATACAAAGTGTACAAACAGCTTAATAATTTGTTTTTTGCTGAATTACAAATTTAGAGTAGTTGGACCAATTCACCTTTACATAAACATTGTTAGTGTTTCTGACTTCCCACCAGCTCTTAAACATTGACTATATCCCATCAGAGTTGTAATTTGATCTTAGATACTTGTATGTCTGAGCCAGTGCTATTTTCATTACACTAATAAATTTTAACACTATGATTCTTTGACGACATATTACCAGATAATAAAGCACAGTGAAAAGACTGAGAGGCTTAGCTCTTCTTAACAGATGTGTCACCTTGAGCAAGTGACATAACTTTTTTGAAATCCTGAGCCTAGAACTTCCTTTCACTTTCTCCTTTCTTGGTATCTCATTGTTTGATGGCAGAGACTTAAAAAGTTTAGCAAAGATTAAGCATTGAACTTTTACTTAAATTAAACACCCCTTGTGAAATAAGTAGTGTTATTTGAAAGTCTATCATTGCAATATATTCTCTTACTAGTGACTTAGAACAGTTTTTTTAAGCAAAATGTATAATGAAATATAATGTCTCAAGAATTTAAGAAAGCTTTCTCCAGTTGATAAGTGGTCAAAGGATATGAACAGGCAGGTGTCAGATGAAGAAATTAAAGCCATCTATAGTCATATGAAAAAATGCTCCAAATTACTATCGATTAGAGAAATGCAAATCAAAACAACTCTGAGGTACCATATCACACCTATAAGATTGGCCAACATGACAAAACAGGAAAATGATAAATGTTGGAGAAGATGTGGGAAAATTGGAACAATAATGCATTGTTGGTGGAGTTGTGAAATAATTCAACCACTTTGAAGAACAATTTGGTACTGTGCCCAGATAGCTATACAAATGTGCATGCCCTTTGACCCAGCAATAGCACTTCTAGGACTATATCCCAGAGAGATCATACAAATGGAAAAGGACCCACATGTACAAAAATATTTATAGCATCTCTTTTTTTTGTGGTGGCAAAGAATTGGAAATTGAGAGGATGCCTAGTTAGGGAATGACTGAACAAGTTGTGGTATGTGAATATAATGGAATACTATTGTGCTACAAGAAATGATGAACAAGCTGACTTCAGAAAAACCTGGAAAGACTTATATGGTCTGATGCTGAGTGAAGTGAGCAGAACCAGGAGAACACTGTACACAATAACAGCCACGTTGTGTGATGACTAATATTGATAGACTTAACCCTTCTCAGCAATATAAGGATCTAAGATATCTCCAAAGGCCTCATGATGGAAAAAGCTATCCACAAAGAAGAAAGAACTGTGGAGTTTGAATGCAGATCAAAGCATACTATTTGCTATTTTTTTTCTTCTGTTGTGTTTTGTTTCCTCTTTCTGGTGGTTCCTCCTATCGGTTCTAATTCTTACTTACAACATCACTAATGTTAAAATATGTTTAATAGGAATGTATATGTATAGCCTGTATTAGATTGCATGCCATCTAGGAGAGGAAGATGGGGAAGGAGGGGGAGAAAAATTTAAAACTCAAAAGCTTATGGAAGTGATTGTTGATAATTCAATATAATAAAAACAAACAAACAAACAAAAAAGAATTAAGAAAGCTGTCTACACTAATGGAAGTTTTATCCATTCAATGACCACAGAATCCAATCAAGATTTGTAGAAATACATAAAAAAGGTTATAGAAAATCATGTGGATCATAGTAGGAAGTATATTTGAAGATTCTTAGGTAAAATAAAAGTTCAGGTTACAGGAAAAGAGGAAACAACCTTACAGAAAGTTTTAAATTTTAGCGATTCAAATTTTAGTAATTAAGTTAATTAAATAGATCTTTTCTCACTTTCCTTCTTTAAAATGTTTTCTTTAGAGACCTTTCAGATTTAAATTACACTCAGCATCATGCTAATTGGCTCTCAATCCTTCAAAAAAGGCTCCTTGATGAAGATGATAACGATACTCTCACAAGGGAATATAGTCTAATTAGATTTTTGAGGATCAATCCTACTCAAATGTCTACAAATCTGAATAAGGTAGCCACTTTGGATTGGCAACTTTGAGAAATCAATTCCTTAGAAAAATATTGATGTAACCCTCTTCTTTATTTTTTGTGTTCCAATAGAAAAGACATTCTGATTCACTACACCAGCAACTATATAAAGAGAAGTAAAACAGTTTATTGTCTGTGCCTAAATCTTGAGCACTTTGTATCTGTGAGTAAATGCTGGAAATAACCATAGTTCCCAATTTTTCTTAGATATATTCTTTCCCATCTCTGTATATGAGAACAAAGATTAATTAGAAAAAAAAAGCCATTTCCCAATAGACAAGTGATAAAGAAATAGGAACAAATAACTCTCAAGAGAAATATTATAATTCACTGTCATATGTAAGGCTACTCCAAATCACCAATTATTAGAGAAATAAAAATAAAAACAACCTGAGATTTCAAATCATTCAACATATTAGCCAAGATAACAGTTAAAAATATTTAATGCTGGGGGTATGTAGAAAGATAGGTAGTGTAATGCATTGTTAATAAAGCTGTGAATTGATATAATGATTCTTGAAAGCAATTTGGAATTATTCAAAGAAAGTTACTAATATGTTCATGCACTTTGATCTAGAGATTCCATTTCTAGGCATATATTGAGAAAAGAGTTTCCTATTTAACAAGAGCAACCTGGAAAACAGAAAGTAGTCTAGAAGAACTTAGGCTTAGCCCAATATCTCATTGCATATTCCTTAATAAAAATCAAAATGGATCAATTTCGAGAATATACAATATCCTAACATAAAAAGTAAAAAATAAGCAGATCATATACTTTTCATATTTATGAATAGGAAATAAATTCCCAACCAAAAGACAGAGCAATTACAACACAAAATAAATGTTGATTACATGAAATTAACAACTTTTGTACAACTAAAATGAATATACCTAGGATAAAAAGGGAAGTACACAATTGTAACTTTCATTAGTTGCTTCTACTATTCCTGTCTTGGGAACAGTATGAGGGTACTCACCATAAGTATGATGCCTCCCCTTAATTCTTCATTTCTCTAGGCTAAATGTCCCCAGTTCTTTAATTCAATACTCACATGTAATAGTCTTGAGGAACTCCACTATTCAGGCTGCTCTCCTTTAAATCTTTTCCACTTTATTGTTTTCCTTAACAAACTGTGGCGTCCAGAACTTAACACAGTACTCCAAATTTGATCTGAATGGGACAAAGTAGAATGAGATTATTATTCCTTATTATTGGAAGATATGTATCTTTTAATGCAATCTGCTATCACATTAGATTTTAGATGCCATATTGTATCATGTAATATCAACTTTACAGTCAACTAAAACATTTCAGACAAACCACTTTCTATCCATTTCTCTCCCATCTCATACTTTTCAGTGTAAATTTCTGAGTTACAGTTTAACTTTACAACTATCCCTCTTACATTTTATCTTGTTAATTTGATCCCAGTACTCTAGCATTCCAATCTCTCTTTCTAAGTAATGATTCAGTAATTCAGGGTTATTTTTTTCTCTAGCTTTCTGTCATCTAATAAATTGCTTTAATCAATATTTTTATTGAATTCATTAAAAATATTAAATAGCACATGAACAAGAACTGGTCTCTGGGAAGTTCCAATTAACTTCCAATTGGCATTGCATGAGATTTTTTATAGTCTTACTACTCAACCAGTTCTGAATCCATCTAATTTTACTATTTGCTAGTCAGGCTTTTCTAGAAATTTTTTACACCACCGTATTTCTTTTGTAAGTATATAGGTAAAACACATCTAGTAGTTATGGTGGAAAGAACCCTGTGTTTAGACTCAGGAAGACCTGAATTCAAAACCAGCTTCAGACACTTACAATTCTGTAACTCTGGACAAGCCACTTAATGTCTGTGTGCCTCAGTTTCTTTATCTGAATAAAATGGCAAACATAATCATCATTGTAATAATAATAGTACACCTATCTCACAGCAGATTAAGATTAAATAAAATAACACTTTAAAACACTTATCACAGTGCCTGGAACATAAGTAGGTGCTTAATAAATGTCTGTACCCTAACCCCTTTCCCTATAGCTGACCATTGGTCTTCCATTTTGGGACCTTATGTTTCAAAAAATCAGAAACAGATGTGAACTGTTCATCATTAAGGCATTTGGGTTCATCATAATTACTATTTTCCTTCCTAGACATTTGTCAATCATTTCTGTAAGTAAATATTCTAGAATCATCCCAAGAATTTAATCCAATGTCAGTGCCCCATAGTTTACAGATTACATTCATCACATTTTCCCTCGTAGAATGATAGTTTAGCAACATATCATTCATACAAGTCATTCCCCAATTGATAAATGATCAAAGCATATGAAAGGGCAGTTTTCAGATGAAGAAATCAAAGATATTTCTGGTCATATAAAAATGCTCTAAATCACTATTTACTAGAGAAATGAAAATTAAAACAACTCTGAGATATCACCTCACACCTATCAGATTGACTAACATAACAGAAAAAGAAAATGATATATGTTGGAGAGGATGTAAGAAAATTGGGACATTAGTGCACTGTTGTTGGAGTTGTAAACTGATTCAACCACTCTGGAGGGCAATTGAGAACTTTGTCCAAAGGACAATCAAACTGTGCATACATGTGGTCCAGCAACACTACTATTATATCTTTATCCCAAAGAGATTATAGAAAGAGAAAATAATCTATGAGTAGCAGCTCTTTTTGTGGTGACAAAGAATTGGAAATTGAGGGCATGCCCATAAAATGAGGAAGTTGTAGTGTATGAATGTTATGGAATACTGTTATGCTATAAAAAAAAAATGATGAGCAGGTCATATTCTGGAAATACTTACATGAACTGATGCAAAGTGAAATGAGCAGAAACAGGAGAGCATTATACATAGTAACGGCAACATTGTATGATGATCAACTATGACTGACTTAGCTCTTCTCCACAATGAAATGATCCAAGACAATCCAAAAAGACTCATAATGGAAGATGCTGTCCACCTCCAGAGAAAGAACTGATGGAGTCAGAATACAGATCATGGCATACTATTTTTACTTTCTGTATTTCTTCACTTTTTTTCCTTTTGCAAATTGCATTCTTTTTGCAAACTTTCTTCTTTCACAGCATGATTGATATAGAAATATGTTTTACATGAGTGCACATGTATAACCTACGTCAAATCACTTAACGTCTTAAGGAAAAGGAGGAAGGGAGGAAATTAAAAACTGAAAATTTTATAAAAAATAAATGCAAAAAATTGTCGTTACATGAAATTGGAAAAATAAAATGCTCTAAAAATTTTTAAAAAGAAACATATCATTCCCTTCTTATTAGCTTGTGAGCTTCTTGAACTCAAGATCTGTCCTTATCTCAGCTATCTTAATATCTCCTTAACCTCAGCCCCCAGCTGTGTCTGAAGTTATCAAAGCCTCATTTTGGAATGTTTCACTAAAGATGGTGAATGTTTGATTAGTTAAACTGAGTCCATCCCTTCCAGAACTTTAGGGACCACTCAATTTGGGTGTATTAGTCTTACTTCTTTTGGTACATTGTGAGCTTCTCAAGGCCAAGCTTCTTGTTTCTTTTTTTAAATCCCCAGCAGTAACCAAGGCACAAGTACATTATCCAAAATAAGTAAAGGTTTCCTAAATTGAATTGAACTCAATTACTCTCTTGAATTTAAAAAGTCAGTGATACTTAAAGAAAAAACTCCAAAAAAGCATAGATGTTAAAAATATTATTTTTAAAGAATGCCTAAATTTCTTTGCATACCTAGAGAAGAAGAAGATAGCTTCCAGAGGATACTGTACATCAGTTCCTAATTGAATTCCCTTTTTTATGAACAAGATTTCAAAGGTACTTCCTGGTGACTTTAATTTCTCGTTTCTCCAGCGTTTACACTTTCCAGAGCTACACTTCCTAAATGAAAAAGGAAACAATTTACAGTCAAAAAAACTTCTTTCCAATAGTTATTTTCAGGTTAGTAGACTTATTCATCTTATGTCAATGGACTGCAATATTGTTGGTCTTGCTTCATAGCAGTCCATTCACACTTGGTCTCATCCTGAATATTGTAGTATCTATAGCTATGAGAGGGCTAACTTCATAATGCTTTAATGCTTAGTATTAGATGGAATTAATGAATAACCATCAAATACTCAAATGGATCTACAATCTCATCACATAGATATACTCTCTAATAAATCAGCTTGCAACTCACCAATTCCTGATCATCTGAACTTCACTTAATGTGCTGGGGAGCCTTTCTCAATTTCTTTTAGTATCATGAAGACACCAATTGAGCATATGGCCTTTGGATCATCCCATCTCCTTTGCTGATCATATATTACTTTTATAATGTCCTTCATTCCAGATTTTTTCATAGCTCCTTATTCATTGTATTGCAAGTTGCTCATAACCATCCTGTGCCTTTCTTTTTTCGTTTGGGTGATATTAATTTATGATTATTGATAGTTTATAATCCTATAATTTATATAAATATAATACCAACAGACTACTACTTTGTAAAAAAAACATTGGCCTTTGTTTCAGGGAAATTGTGGGGGGGATCCTGAAACATTACATTTTCTTACACGAGAATCAGCACAATTTCCTTTTTAAAAAAAGCTGGATCTAACACATGTTCATTTGTAATATCTAAGATAGATACATAGATGGATGGATGGCTAGCTACATTGATACACACATACATTGATGATAGATAGATAAATAGATAAATTAAAAATCAATCTTGATAGGTTGTCCATTTACTGGCATTCCTGAATATGAAGAATAGGCATTTTAATTCACTTTTCTCCTCACATGTGAATGGTTAGATCAAAATCTTTGACACTGACTCTCCTTTATAGTGGTGACTAGTATGCATTATCCTGTTTTATGCTTCACCTTATTTTAATTAACATGGCTTTAAAGAGCAAATATAACTCTGCTGTTATATACTGATTCTTGCAAAATTATTAGATATGCATGATAGAGGTCTTCTTGAAGGAGGGTGTTTAAAACAAAAATTTTGTTCTACTGATTAAATTTTGTTCTACTGATTTTTTTAAATTAATAGACAGTAATCATGAAAGGAGCTGGTTCTACTTAAATTTTAGTAAATAGTGAGATGGTTAAAGAAGTACTATGAATATTATACTATTTCCAGCTAATACCTTCACTTATGATACCCCAGATGAATGTGGAGATGAATAATACTACATTTATACTGCTCACTATGAGTAAGTCAAAGGTGAAGAACAAATTGAACCCTGAGTCTAATCAGAGAGTGAAAGTATCTTATCTGAAGCATTCAGGTTAGAATAAGAGATGATGCAGATCTGATCTGTCTCAGATCATTATCCAAGGTCAATGTCAGAAATATCATTTTTGTTCTTGAAAGATGATAATCTAGCCATCGATAATTACTCTAAAATATTTTTAAGAAACTTAGTTCAAAATGAATGTGTTAATCTTTTAATATCATTGATATTAATTAAACATTTTAAGTATTTTTGTCACCTGAATATATGTATTTTTGTGGTAATTTATGCCAGCTACAACATGTCAGGAAAAAAAAAAAACAGTTCTTACTTTACTCTGGATATAACCTAACATAGCTAGGGCTTGTACCTTTTCCTCAATCAGAAAAGAAAAAAATACATAAATCAATTACCATGAATTTATTTAATAACCTATTGCCAATAGAGCATTTTGAATAGTTTATAATAGATTCCCTTGTTAATGCATTTAATTATCATAGTGGTATTAAGGGTTATTGGCAAGGCAACATCTCACCCTGATAAAAGATGAGTAATATATAAAACACTGATCTTTCCAGTGATAAGGTTTTCTGAGATCATATACTGGCCCATGCTTTAATTTGGGTCATCATAATTTGATGAAACAAATACCATTGGCACTAGCTAAGAAAATGTAATGTTTTCAAACAATTGTACCTGTCTGGGTGTCATACTTAAAACAGAACCTAAATAGGAAAAGTAGTCCCTCCACTGGTGACCACCTAAGGAGTATAGGTATGCACAGCCCAGGAGAGCTATACTTTTTCTCTTCTCATTAGATGTTTTCTCCTCCTTAGCTACCACTTTAATCCTTACCCATAGCAATTTTTTTTCCTGTAAATGCATTCAGGGGTCTGGGAGTGGAGAAAAAAGGTCATAAGGCCAAATCACAGTATCCAATAGCTCAATCTTGTCCCAGAGAAGGAGTCAAAGGTCTTGAATCTCAATGAATTCCTCTTTCTAGAAATTTATCCAAAATCAATAAATCAAAACTATTATACTCTTTCTTTATACAAGTCTACCCCTAACCAGGGGGAAAGATTTTTAGTTTTAGACAAAAGCTAGAACGTTGGTCCTTTTTGCACTTCTGTATACCAAAACCAACCAAGTACTGTCACCTGCTAAAGTCTCTCTTTTCAATTAAGGATATACATAAATCTAAAGAAAATAATATAGGGACTTCTGGGGATGGAGGCAAGATGGCAGAGTAGAGAAAATGTTTGACTGAATTGCTCCCAACATTTCTCTCCAAACAACTTTAAAAGAATGCCTCAAATCAAATTCTAGAATGGCAGATACAACAAAAGGTGAGAGTGAGACATTCTTCCAGTCCAAGATAGCATAGGAGGTTGGAAAGTGAAACCTGTGACATGGAAGTAGAGACTGGCCCAAAAACCACATGGATGAAACACCAGTGGTGGGACTAGGTAGTAGGGACAGAAGCAGCAACTTTGGGATTTCTCAGTAGAGAAAATAAGGGGACCTGGCAACTGGTCAGAAAGAGATTACAGGAAACACCTGCGCTGGCACTAGACACAGGACCAGACATTATTTGGCAGCTCCATTACCTATATCTACTTCTATGTAATAGTTCAAGGGCAGAGAGGAGCACTTTCAGTCAAGAGGGAGTATGAGCCCTGAGGGGCAGTAGTACTTCTGGTCTGAAGGAAGGAGGGCTACGAAGAGGAGTATACATTGAATTACCAAGGGATCAAGGGCTCTTTCTGGGTAAGGATCAGAGAGTAGACCCAGAGAGCAGTAATCAAACCTTTTCTGAGATCACATCAACCTATAACCACCAAAAATTTCCAAATTCCTAGAACTAGCATTGAAAACAGCAGTGTGAAAAACTCTGAAGCTTGAGATAATGTCCCTCTACCAACTTCATGCTGGAAACAGAGCCCACAATTAACATAAAATTCCAAATCAAGAAATAAGGTGGAAAAATAAACAAACAATAAAAAAAGAAGCTGACCAGAAATGGCTACTATATGGTGACAAAGAACAAGACAGAAACTCAGAAGACAATAAAGACAAAAAAGATTCCTCCAAGGGGAAAAAAATGTGAATTAAATATAAGACCAACAAGAATTCATGGAAAAATAAAAGAATGATTATCAAAATCAAATAAGTAAAGGAAAAATGGGTAAACTAGCTGTGTGTCTCTGGGTAAGTCGCTTAACCTTAATTGCCTCACCCCCAAAAAATGGGTAAACAAATGAAAGCAAAGGAAAAAAAATATGGAAAGACAATTAGCAAGCTGGTAAAAGAGGCCTTCAAAGTAGTGAAGAAAGTAACACCTTAAAAAAAAAAAACACAAGAATTCACCAAATAGAAAAAGAGGTAAAAAAAAAAAACAAAGCTCACTTAAGAAACTAATTCTTTTTTGGAAATTGAGAGGATGCCCATCAATTGGGGAATGGCTGAACAAGTTGTGGTACATGAATGTAATGGAATACTATTGTGCTATAAGAAATGATGAACAAGCTGACTTTAGAAAAACCTGGAAAGACTTGTATGATCTGATGGGGAGTGAAGTAAGCAGAACCAGGAGAACCTTGTGTACAGCTAGAGCCACGTTGTGTGATGACTAATATTTATAGACTTAAGCCTTCTCAGCAATACAAGGATCTAAGACATCTCCAAAGGCCTTATGATGGAAAATGCTACCCATGTTCAAAGACAGAATTATGGAGTTTGAGTACAGATCAAAGGTATTGCTATTTTTTAGTTCTGTTGTGTTTTGTTTCCTTTCTTGGGGTTCCTCCTATTAGTTCTAATTCTTACTTACAACATCACTAATGTGAAAATGTGTTTAATAGGAATGTATATGTATAGCCTATATTAAATTGCATGCTGTATTGGGGAGGGAGAAGGGAAGGGGGAGGGAAGGCGAGAAAAATTTAAAGCTCAAAAGCTTATAGAAATTATTGTTGATAATTCAAAAGAAATTAATTTTAAAAAAGAAATTAATACTTTAAAAATTAAATTGGACAAGTGGAAATGTAATGAGTTCATGAGTAATAAAGAAACAACAAAATGTTATTTCTGTTACTATATACAAAGTCATCTTGCTTCTTTTTTAAAAATTCATTAATATTTAGTTTTCAACATTCACTTCCACAAGATTTTGAGCTTAAATTTTCTCTCCATCTCATCCCTCCCTTCACTTCAAGGTGGCATGCATTCTGAATACCACTTCCCCTAATCTTCCCTCCCTTCTGTCTCTCTCCCTCTGCTTATGTTATTCCCTTTCCCTTGTATTTTCCTGTAGGGCAGGATAGATTTCTATACCCCATTTCCGATATTTCTTATTTCCTAGTTGCATAAGGAAACAATTTTTTAACATGCGTTTTTAAAATTTGGGGGGTCCAAATTTTCTCCCTCCCTCCCTAACCACCCTTATTGAAAAGGTAAGCAACTTGATACAGGTTATACATGTGTATTTATGCAAAACACTTCCATAGTCATTTTGTGAAAAACTAACTATATTTCCCTTCACCCTACCCTGCCACCCATTTTTTTCTATTCTGTCTTTTGACCCTGTCCCTCCTCAGAAATGTTTGCTTCTGATCACACCCTCCCCAAATCTGACCTCACCTCTATCATCTCCTTGCTTTCTTGTCCCCATTCCCCCTATTTTCCTGTAGGGTAAGATAGATTTCCATCCCGAATTGAGTGTGTATGTTATTTCCTCCTTAAGCCAAATCAAAGAATAAGTTTCACTCATTCCCTCACCTTCCCCCACTTCCCCATCCACTGTAAAAGCCTTGGCCTGTCAGTTTTATGTGAGATAATTTACTCCATTCTACCTCTCCCTTTCTCCTTCACCCAGTATAATCCTCTTTCACCCCTTAATTTTATTCTCCAGATATCACCCCTTCATCTTCAACTCACCCTGTGCCCTCTATCTATCTATCTTTATATGTACATACATATAATTTTTTTCCCTCCAACCACCCTAATACTGACAAAGGTTTCATGAGTTATAAACATCATCTTTTCATGCAGGAATGTAAACAGTTCAACTTTAATAAGTCTCTTATGATTTCTCTTTCCTGTTTACCTCTTCACGTTTCATTTGAGTCTTGCATTTGAAAGTCAAATTTTCTATTCAGCTCTGGTCTTTTCATCAGGAATGTTTGAAAGTCGCCTATTTCACTGAATGTCCATTTTTTTCCCTGAAGGATTATACTCAATTTTTCTGGGTAGGTGATTCTTAGTTGAAATCCTATCTCCTTTGCCCTCTAGAATATTATATTTCATGCCCTCCAGTCTCTTAGTGTAGAAGCTGCTAAATCTTGTGTTATTCTGATTGCATTTCCACAATACTTGAATTGTTTCTTTCTGGTTGCTTGCAATATTTTCTCCTTCATCTGGGAACTCTGGAATTTGGCTGATATTCCTCAGAGTTTTCCTTTAGGGATATCTTTCAGGAGGTGATCAGTGGATATTTCACATTGTTTTCTATTTTTTCATTCTTTTGGATTTGTTTTACAGTGTCTTGATTTCTCATAAAGTCACTAGCTTTCAATTGCTCCATTCTAATTTTTGAGGAAGTATTTTCTTCAGTAAGCTTTTGGACTTCCTTTTCCATTTGGCCAATTTTGCTTTTTAAGACATTCTTCTCCTCATTGGATTTTTGGGATTCTTTTGCCATTTGGATTAGGCTATTTTTTTAAGATGTTATTTTCTTCAGTATTTTGGGGGTCTCCTTTAGCAAGCTGTTGACTTGTTTTTCATGATTTTCTTGTATCACTCTCATTTCTCTTCCCAGTTTTCCCTCTACTTCTTTTACTTGTTTCTCAAACTCTTTTTTGAGCTCTTCCATGGCCTGGGACCAATTCATATTCTTCTTGGAGGCTTTGGATGTAGGAGCTTTGACTTTGTTATCTTCTTCTGGTTGAATGTTTTGGTCTTCTTTGTTACCAAAGAAAGATTCTATGGTCTGACTTTTTTTTTGCCCCTTTGTTTGTTCATGATCCTGGCTAAATACTTGAGTTTTAAACTCTTTGTTAAGGTAGGGGTCTGCTTCCATTGTGGAGAATGTACTGTTCCAAGCTTTGGGGGTTTTGTGCAGCTGTTTTCAGAGATATTTCTAGGGGTCTGTAAATTTTCTGTTCTTCCAGGGTGGTATGATAATGAGTGAAGTGTTTACTCCTTTCCTGGCCTGTGGTCTGGTCTATGAGTGACCACTGATGCTTTAAAATTTGTTTAGAGCCATTTTTACAGGTATTTGGAGGGGTTTGAGGGAGAGCTCAAGCAAGTCACTGCTTTCACTCTGCCATCTTGTCTCTGCCCCTTCTCGCTTCAGCTCATTTCACTCTTCATTATTTCACGCAAGTCTTTTCATGTTTTCCTTTTTTAGGTAAATTTTATTATATATATTGAACTTGAATACAAAATGAGAATAGAAAAATAGTGCCATGTACACAGCAGAACATGAGAGGATTCTGTATGAAATAATAAATTTCCATTTCAAGAAAACACACATAATAAACACTGCATATTATTTTCAAAGCTGCCCATCTTTTCTTTGTTTCTTTCTAGGTTTTCTTTTGTTGTCTGCTGTGAGCACTTTATTTTCCTCTTCTCCCCACCTCTCCACCCCACCCTAAAGGAGGTTGCAATTAAGCATGAATATATAAACATATACATAGATATCTATAAACATACACATATGTGCTCACAAATACTCATACACACACACACACACGTGTATATATATATATATATATATATATATATATATATATATATATATATATATATATATATGAGACTCTACTACGCTTATTTCCACTTGTCACCTGTTTCTCTGAAGGCAGATAGCACCTTCCTTCACAAGTCCAAGTCTTCCCATGCTTTTCTAAATCAATCAACTCATAATTTCCCTCACCACAGCAATATTCCAACTGGATCACAAACTACCTGAGAAATTGTCTATGAAAGTTTTTTCCCCAATTTTCTGCATTCCTTTTATTCTTAATTTATTGAAGAAAAGTTAATTTAACATAATCAAAATCATCCATTGTGTAGTTCAACAATGCTCTCATCTTACAATTTAAGGTCTGATACTGCTGAATCTATATCCTTTACATCTTTCCCCCTCTCCTCATTTCTTTGACTTCCCTGACCTTTTGTTCTTCCATATGAGCTTTGTTATTTTTTTTTTGTAACTCAGTAAGATTTTTTAGAAATTTAATTGGGATGGCATTGAATAAATAGATTAGATAAAATTCTTATGTTTTATTATATTGGCTTTATCTACCCATGAACAATGAATATTATTTCAATTATTTGTATCTGTTTATTTTATAAAAAAAATATGTTATGCTTATGTTCATATAGTTCCTGTGTCTGTTTTGGTACTTGTACTCTCAGGTATATTATGCTATCTAGCTATTTTAAATCATCTAAAGCAATACTTAATAATATTGCTGACACATAGTGTAGTTTCCCTATTTTTCTCTTTTGATTAAATCTATTTTAGATTTAACTTTGTTTGAGATCATAATTACTGCCCCTGTTTTTTTTATGCAATAAATCTTGACCTTTCTTGTATCTTTGTGTGTATCTCTCATTTTTATAGCATTTCCTGAAAGCAACGTATTGTTGAATTCAAATTTTTAATTTGCTATCAGTTTCCATTTTATAGGTAAACTAATCCCATTCACATTCTAAGCTATAATTACTTGTTGTGTATTTTCCTCCTTCCTAGTTTTCCTCATCATCCTCACACCATTCCTATCCGTCTTTGCTCCTCTGCTTTACTTCTACCTTCTACCTTGCCTTTCTATATCCTAACCTACCCACTGTTCCAAAATTCCCCCCCTTATCCTCTTCCCTCATTCTATTCCTTTGCCTTATTTCTTTCTGAATTTACAAGACTTTTTATACCTTTATAGATATGTGTGGCGTTACCTTTTTAACCCATTCCCAATGAGAGTAAGTCTCCATCACTATCTTCCCTTCCCACCTAGTAACTTCTTTTCTATCAAGCTTTCCTTTTATGTCTCATTTGTAGGAGATAATTACTCTTTTTATGTCTCCCTACAGTTTTTTTTTTAGAATCACCTCCCCATATACAGCTCAGTTCAAGCCTTTTTTAAACTACTCAAATAATGATGAACATTCTAAGAGTACTGATATTTTCACATGTAAGGAGTAAACAATTTTGACCTCATTGAGTTTCTTATAATTGATCTTAAAGTTTACCTTGTATTTTTCCTTGATGTTATATGTCAAATTTCCCCTTAAATTCTGCTGTTTTTGTTACAAATACCTGAAAGTCTTTCAGTTCATTTAATGTCCCTTTTTTCATTCAGGATTGTAGTTAACTTAAATAGGTAAGTTACTCTTGGTTGTAACTCCAGCTCTTTTGCTCTACAAAATATAGTATTCCAAGACCTACAGTCATTCAATGTAGTAGCTACTAGGTCTTGTGTAATCCATATTGTAGCACTGTGACATTTATTTTTTTTTCTTTTTGTTTCCATTATTTTCTCCTTAAGCTGGGATCTTTGAAACTTGGCTATGATATTTCTGTGAGTTTTCCTCCTGGGATCTCTTTTCAGTGATGATTGGTGGATTTTTTTTTCCTATGTCTGCTTTGCCTTTCTATTCAAGAGCCCCAGGGCAATTTTCCTTGATAATTTCTTGTAATGTTGTATCAACATTTTTATCGTAAGTTTAAGAAGTCTAACTATCCTTGATCTGTTCTCTAAATCAGTTGTGTTTTTATGATGTGTTTTTCACATTGTCTTCAATTTTTTAAATTCTTTTGATTTTGTTTTATTATTTCTTGGTGTCTTAGAATGTTATCAGCTTCCTTTTGCACAATTCTTGTTTTCAAGGAATTATTCTTTAATTGCTTAATTAATTAATTAAGGAATTCTTCCTTAAGTTTTTGATTCTCTATTTAAAGTTGGTTGATTTTCTTTTCACAGTTTTCTTGGTTTTCTTGGATTGCTCTTTTTTCTTTTTCTTTTTTTCCTCATTCTGTCTTGTTTGATCTTCAAAGTCATTTTTAAGGTCCTCTAAGAACTGTTTTTGCACTTGGAATTATTTGATGTTTCTCATTGAAAAAGAAGTAGCTTTTTTTTTTTTTGCTCCATTATCTTCCTCGAAATATGAACCCAGATCTTCTCTATCTCTATAGTAGCTATGTATGTTTGGGCTCTTTCTCTTTTGCTTACTCGTTTTAATTTTTGTTGTTGTTTTGTTTTTAGCAGCTATCAGTGTAATCAAGTTATAGTTCCAATGTATGAGGAATGATGCCCCAAGTCTCAGGTCCTTCTTACTGTTATTTGCTGAGGTCTGTCCCAGGGCTCAACTTTGGGCTCTCCATTCCACTCCTAAGCCATGGCTAAGGCCCCTAGCCACACTTTCCTACAAATGATCTTGCTCCCTGCCATCCCTTGGGTGGCTGCAAACTATAGCCGTTTCCTCTGCCATGGAATTGCAACCAAGGACTCTTCTCTCCTGTAAGCACCCACAGCCAGCAGCTATTGCTGCTGCACTTACCAGGTGTGTGTGTTAACACCTTTTCCCCCTGAAACTGCAGCCTCAGATGCCTCTGGGCAGCACAGTTGTGCCTGGCATTCCTCAACAGTGGTAGGTCCTTCAATTTTTTTCCTATTCAGCTGTCAGGCCCACTCATTCTCTGTGAGATGACAGTTTCTAAGGCTGAGGCTACCTCCAAACCCAGATGTCCAAGGACTTGGTTTTTTTGTTGTTGTTGTTGTTGTTGATTCTGCAGAGTTAGCCTGGAGGTATTTACAGTGAACCTCTGCTCTTGGAGGTTGGGCCTTTCCTGGAGGAGGAGGGTCCCCTCAAGTTGTTTTAAGAGAACAACTGCTTAACCCTAAATTGTGTTTGCTGCCCTACATTCCATCTGAGGCAATGTTTGTTGTTGTTATTTTGTCAAGGAAAATTGGAGAGCCAAAAGTTTTCTGACCTACTCCACCATCTTCCTGTAATCTCTCTTATCTTTCCATGTTTTTCTAAAATCATGGAACCTATCATTTCTTATAGCACAGTAGTATTCCATCACAATCATATACCAAGGACATATCCACAGAAAGGACTGATTAATAGAATTATGTATAGAATAAATTTATACACACTATGTACATATATAGATACAGATATAGATATGGAGATGGAGATGAGATAGAGAGATAGAAGTGTGTGTGTGTGTGTGTGTGTGTGTGTGTATCTGTGTGTACAGGTAGCCATCTAGGGCAGAGAGGAATAAAGAAGGAAATTTACACGATAAGTTTGTTGTATATTTGCAATGAATAGCAAGTTGTACATAGTAGATTTACAATTTGATATGCAATCATCTGTTTTATTGTACCATGTTATGGAAATGCTCATTTTATTCCATAAATTTAAAAAAAAACCAATAAGCAAGATCAAGAAGTGAAAAATAGGACAAAATGTAAAGTGTATTGTCAGAAAAACAACTGACTTGGAAGAGAAGTTGAAAATATATAATTTAAGAAATATTAGACTACTTGAAAGCCTTAATAAATAAAGATCCTAAACATCATATCTCAAGAAATTATCAAAGAAAACTGTCCTGATATCCTAGAACTAGATGGTAAAATCAAAATTGAAAGAATTCACTGATCACCCCCTGAAAGAAATACCAAAATGAAAACTCCCAGGAACATTATAGCCAAATTCTAGAGCTCCCAAGTCAAGGAGAACATATTGTAAGCAATCACAAAGAAAACATTCAAATACTGTGGAGATACAGTCAGGAATATACTAAATTTAGTGGCTACCATACTAAAGGAGCAGAGGGTTTGGAACAGAATATTCCAGGAGGCAAAGGTGCTAGGATTACATTCAAGAATAACTACCCAGCAAAGCTGAGTATAATCTTTCCAAAAGAAAAGAAGGATATTTAATGAAATAGAGGATTTTCAATCATTCTTTATGAAAGATCAGAGCTGAATAGAAATTTTGACTTTGAAATACAAGACTCAAGAGCAACATAAAAAGGCAAACAGGAAAAAGAAATCAAAAGAGACTTAATAAGGTTAAACAGTTTTCTTTTGATATGGGAAGATGATACAGGTATCTTCTAAGAACATTATTAGTATTAGGGAAGTTAGATGGATTCTATATAGAGTGTGCAGAAAAGAGTTGATTTTATTGAGATGATGTAAAAAATAGAGAAGCTCTAGGAGAAGGGGGAAGAGAGAGGAAGAATATGGAAAATTATCTCACAAAAAAAGAGGCTGGCAAAGAAAACCTTTTACAGTGGAAAGGAAAATTGTTAGGGGAGAGTGGCAATGCTTGAACCTCACCTACATATACATTGATTTAGATAGGAAAAATAGACATAAATATTAAATTATCAACAAAAATCTAATTTATCCAATAGAGAAAAAGGAGAGGAGTATGATAAGGGAAAGAGGATAAAAGGGAGGACAGAAAAAGGAGGCAGTGATCAAAAGCAAAACAGATGTAAGAGAAGAAATTAGATATAAAGAGAAACAGAAGGATAAACAGAAAAGAAAGAGAATTTAGAACTCAACATTTTAAAGAAATACTGTTAATTTTCATATGTAATTGGTAAATATTTAATCAAATAAAAATAATGTTAAAACTTAAAATAAATCATATTTTATCTATAGGGAGGTAGCTGTTAAAATATTTTAAATGGCAAATAAGCAACTTTAAAGAGCAGAAGTTTCTAGATTACACATCTATCTTCAAAGACAGAAATGCAGAAGGATTGGGAAAAGTAACATGAACAGCTTCCTGCATTCTCTGGTGAATTTTACCAAAAATCATACATGCCCCATACTCAGATAACAAATATCCCAGAAGTCCCAATTGGATAAAGGTTCCAGTTGCTTTAGTGATTCTCCTTGAAATTCCTTTTTAAAAATTGTACATTTCATTGGGAATATTGCTACTTTCACAGTCTCCATAGAAAGTTGTCACTTCTACCACTGTCAGTCAACTTTAGTTCAAAATTCACCACTCTCTCTAAGCACAATTCTTATTGAAGTTTCTAAATCTCTTCTAGGACTGGAAGAAAACAATTGAGATTACCATCTGTCAAGAATGTGTACAAGATTCTTGCTTTGGGTAGAAAGTTGGCCTTCATTATCTATAAAATAATTTTACGCTCTAATTTCTAGAATACATGACTCTTGTATCAGTGGACCACAAAGCATATTGTGCTTTCCTGGTGGAGAACAACATAGTACTGAGATTCTCAATATTTTATCTTTTGGGTTGTATATTCCAAGAACAACAGTATTTGTTGATTGGATTTTTAGGAAATTATGACAATATTTGTCACCTTTCTTATTGAAGGGATGTAATTATGTCTCATTTTCTTCACTTAAAATATTTCTCATGTTTTCAAGTGAGCAATAACATTTATCAATCCAGAGGATGATATTGTGCAAGCAAATATTTGAATGATTAAAATTTTGAAAAGATTTATTAGAGGATTTGGTAGCATTTAGACCAGTTCTTACTAATGTATTTTGCATCATGGACCACTTTGGTGTCTTGCAATGCCTTCTGATAATGTTTTCTAAAAGATTCATAACTGAAGGAAGTATAAAATTTAATTAAATATTACTGAAAGTAAAGATGTATTTTTTCTTCTCTATACAGGAAGTGAAAAGAAAGTAAAAACATAATCCCTACTCAACACTTGAACAACTACGTCCATACAAAAGATTATATATGTGTGTATGGGTATAGACAGATAATTAAATAGATAGTAAATGGGGGGTAATCTCAGAGGGAAAGAACTAACATTAAGGGAGATCAGCAAAGGCCTAATTCAGAACCTGGGCCTTGAATTGAGACTTTAAGGAAATCAGGAAAGCAAGGATGCAGAAATAAGTTGGGAGAGTATTCTAGGCATGAAAAACAGCCAGTTAAATTGCATGGAGTTAGAAGATGGAGTGCATTGTGGGAGGAACAATAAGGAGGTGAGTGTCAGTGAATCATAGACTCTATTTAACAGTATAAGAAAACTGCAAAAGTAGGAAAGGTTCAAGTTGTGAAGGACTTTGGTCTGAAAGCCTTCTTCTAGTTCCTTTAAAATTCTGTGAGCAATCAATAAAATAACATATGTTTGTGTATATACACACACACACACACACACACAGTGATTTTCAAGCTTGTATTATGTTAATAGACTTTGTGAGAAATCTTTGAATTTTATCTCTGACAGATCTTTTATCTAAACTCATGGTTCTCTTTTTATATTTACTTTTATTATTCTATCAGCATTTTATTTATCTGTGTGTATATTATACTGAGTTCTACTATGCTGCTATTTCCTTGAGGTTGTCAGGATCCCCATGCTAAGATGACCCCTCTCTTTTTGCTCCTCTCTTTTTACTATTAAGGAGACATTCTTTTCAAGAGCTAAGGCCCAGTAAGCAAGCTGTGTCCTGAGCTTAGCATAACAACAATTCTTTGCCTGCACCTTGCAGTTGAACTCAACAGGCACAGCAAAATCCCAGAATTGTTTCATACCAGCAGCAGGTGGAAGTTGAGCTTGGATAATCACCAACAGTACCCATGTTTTGGTCATGAAGTTCTGCTACGAATAACACTTGTATCATTGTTGCTGTTACCCATCATTGTCAGGGGTACAGCTCACTGCATAGACACTAGTATATGTATTGAGATTTGCCCATATTAAAGTGGGTTGCCTACTAGAGGAGCCCCCCGCACACTTACCTAGTTTTCTTCCTCCAACAGAATGAAGAAAGCATTTTGCTTATGACTACTATTATCTCTTGGTTTTATTTTGTTTTACTTATACTTTACATGTTTTACTTTACTCAGTTAACAGTAGTTTTGACCACCTGTGTAAGCTCTGAATGTTTTAGAGTTAACGGCAGCTATATAGCTGCTGTGGCTCTCTGGTGATTTAGTTTGTTTTTCAGAACTAGCAATTGAAGCATTATTTCTGTGAGCTCTATGGAGTGTTGTTGTTGTTGTTTGTTTTTAAGAGCTCATGGCAGTTTTGTGACCTCTTTCACTCTTTGATTATTTGTTTTCAGGGTTGACAATGTCGAGTTCTATGTATTTCATCCATTTATTTCCCAGACCGCAGCATAATACACTGCACATAGTAGGTGCTTTAATACGCAAGTAGATAGGGAACACAAATCTGTTTCTGGCTCTTGAAATTGTATAAGAAAAAAAAGAATATAAATCAGTATCCCTTAGCAAGATGAAACCAATATATTGTGGAGAGGCTTCTGAGTTCTATTTTACTCTTCTAACCCTGGCACTAGTCCTTATAAAAGTGCTCTTCAGTTGCTAATGTGCCACTAAGATGCCATCAAGTTGGCAACATAGAATTGATGTTCAAAAGAAGTACAGGCATCAGTTATATTCCTGTCCTTTGCCATTTCCATAGCCATGCAGAAAAGAACATATATAAGAGGAAGAATGTTTCAACTTGAACTTCAAGTATTATGTCATGTACTCTTGTATTTACTTTAATGGTAAATTTCAAGATGCCTTAAAAGAGAGGTCAACCTGAAATCCAGCCTGCTGACAGTTTTTCATAAATCCTGTGAGGAAAGAATGATCTTTTCATATTTTAAAGATAATAAAACTTTATTTGAAAATGTAAAGCATTCTTAGTTCCTTTGTTTTCACATAGTATCTGAATAATTTTTTTATCTCTTCTACACATTTAAATAGTCCTATTGACAAAGAAGAGAAAAGAAAGGGAGGAGGGGAGCAATGAAGCAAAACGAAGTAGTATATCACATAACTCTGATGTTGTTTTCAGTGTTCCACTTTCCCAACTGATCATTTTATAAAGGAAAGAAGGGAAGTCCGTTTTCCTTATCTCTTCTCTGGGTCTAAGCTCAGACATGATGACTTCACAGCATTAAGATTTTTTGGATTTTTCTGCTTATTTGTTCTTTCCATTTACATTGCTGTAGTTATTCTCTACACTGTTTGCTTTATTCTGTTTATTTCATTCTGCATCAGTTCAATTTAGAGAATCTACCCCAAATGTTAACATGTACTATTTGTGCCTGACCTGTGGTAGAGCATTCTAAAGTCATGTTAGTTTAATCAACCACAGTTAGACACATCATAACTTGACTGCAGCATAGTAATGTCATTTTGATCCTCTTTGAGAACAAAGGACAACAATCATATCTTTCCACACTTTGTGTAATTATTTATATTCATACATTTCTTTTAGGCCTCCTTCAGGAAATTTTGGCTTAGTTTTCTTTACTGCAACTTATCCGTTCATGAAGATGGCTCCCCTATTATTTGTTTATTTCACTTCATTATGCCTCTTTGGGCTTCAGTATCCTCATCTGTCAAATGGCTATACTTGACTATAATGATCTTGGGGTTGTTTCCATTTGTAGATCTATGATCCAGTGATCCTATTTAACTTCCAAAACTAATTTGCTTCATTAGCCTCAACACAATGGATTTTCTCCTGATTTATCTCCCAAAACCAAGTATAAGACTACGTGTAGGAACAGCAATGTACAAATGGTCGCCAAAGTCCAACACAACCTCGAACTGTATGATATGTGGTTCATTAGGGTTGAAAGCATTGGGAATGACAAGATAGTGGACTGATCTTCATTTTTCTTCTGTAAAAATTGCTTTGGGGGGGTGTCTTTTAATTTCATTTTCTTGTCATTTCTAAGATTGCTTCACTTAGAAACGGGTATTTTTCTTCTTTATTTTTTTTTTAGTCAAGATCACAGGGGTGAATTATGCCCTGCCTAGATAAGTCAGCCTCTCCCTTTAGTTCCTAAAGACAACAGCACCATACAAGGATGACACTGCTAGCACAAATCAGCTAGGGAGAGTCAAGTGTCAAAATTTCAGCGTGGGCATTTATTTGTTCTGAAATCAGCAAATTCTTTACATTAGGCCTTGATTTAGTATTCTGATGATAGACTAGCATCTATACTGTAGACATATTGCATGTATTCTAAAATGCCAGTCATTCAATGTTTACCAGCACACCCTTGGTTGATAGCTATGGAAGGGGGATAGCTCAAAACAGAAACCAGCAGAAAGGTGCTCTCCCATTCCCATCCAAGCTCCAGTGATAGGTTAGTGGCTCAAACTTGTGACAGGCTCAGAACTCAAATTATATAGAGCAGACAGAGAGTGGCAATGATAAGGCTGTTCTATCACCAGCGAGGCAAGACGATAGGAGTCTAGACCACTGAAAACAGAATATTTTCTGAGTTATCTAATGAGAAATTTAAAACGAGAGACAAGGACCCAGGAAAACAATTTTAGTTGCATTACAACAAGCAAGTAACTGGACAGGGTGACAGTGCTCAGCCTCTGGGATATTTGAGACACATCCTGGAGTTTGGGACAATGTCAGTCAAGTGATTTTTTTTCTGTTCACACTACCACCTTCCCAGGCTTCTTCCATTTTCAAGATTCTAATAGTCACCATTCCCTAGGCACCCATTTTCTAATGTATCTATATCCATATCTATACATATATAAGCATATATGTATGTACACACACACACACACACACACACATATATATATGTACATAGATATGTATGTATGCATGTGACAGTTTTACATATACTTTTCTTCCTGATAACCATATAGCCTGATAAGCTCTAGAGTTAATACAAGTTCTGACACCGACCACCTATGTGACCTTAAGAAAGTCACTTATCCTTTAGAGACCTCAGTTTTCTCATCTATAAAATGAAAGGATTGGACATCAGCAGTTCATCTCATGTCTAAGTCTATTATCTATGATCTATTTGCAACATATCTTTCTCTATTTCCAAATGAGTTTAAAAAATATGAATGTGAACTACTTACTCTGTTGTTTAGTATGGTCTGGTGGTGAGAGACACAGAAGAAATAACAAGTATAACACCATCATCAAAGAGTTTGCAACATGGATGATGAGGCAAGACACAGATACAAGAAACAACTAAATAAACAGTAATACAGTCCATTTATTAATCACCTGATTTTATGAATTTTCAGTCTTCTCCTTCATATCCCCTATACAACGTCATTAAAATCTCATAAATTTTATCTCCACAATATCTATCCCCATCTCTTCTCTCATAGTCTCCACCCTAATTCAGGTTCTTCTCACTTTCTACTGGGCCTTTTAGAGTAGCTTCCTAATTCATCTTGCTGCTTCCAGAGCCTCCCCTCTTGTATCTGACCTCCAGCTAGCAAAATAATCTTCCTAAATCACAAGCTTGACCATGGCACTACCCAGCTCAAGAATCTTCAGTGACTCCCTATAATGTTTCAGATAAAATAAATATTTCTTTGTCATTCAAAGCTCTTTATGGACAACTTTTCCACACTGGCCTATGCTTATCTCCACACACCACATTTCACCTGCCACCTCCATGATTTTGCAAAGACTTGGAATATTCTATTCTCTTAGAATCCATAGTTTCCTTCAAAGTTTAATTCAGGTGCCACCTCCTATAACTGACCTTTGCTGATTCTCCCAGTTGGCATTATTCTCATCCTCTCCCAAAATTATTACATATAAACTTTGTAATTATTTATGTGCATACATTTTGTATTCAACTGTCCTCCCCCACCAAAATGCCCTTACTTTACCCAATAGAAAATAATTCCTTGACAGCAAGGGTTATTTCACTTTGGCCTTGATATCTTCACCACCGAGCATCATGTCCTGTACACTTGTATTATGTTTTGTGTTGAATTGATCCTGTGATTTCTTGATTCAGGGAGCTCTCAGTAATGAATTTATTCTATTAATGAAGATTAGTGCCTTCTCAGAACATCATAACATTATTACATCGTTACCTGAAATACTGGAGAAATCAAGTGACTTGTCACATAGTATATCACAGAAACAGGATTTGAACTCAGGTCTTCCAAACTGTAAGTCCAGTTCTCTATCCATTAAAATACACTGTGTCTCTCCTCTCACCTAATAGGTACTCAATAAATGCTGATTGAATTAGATTGAATTGATGTACCCAAATCAGCCATAAAGACCATAACTACTGACAATACTAGGTCAGAAAAGAGATGGATATAGTCCAACATAAGTACAGCAAGGAGTCAATGAGGTGGCATACTTCAAATTCATTGTTTTGAGGGGAGGCTAGGTAGTGCAGTAGATACAGCACTAGCCCTGGATTCAGGAGGACCTGAGTTCAAATCTGGGCTCAGACACGTAACACTTATTAGCTGTGTGACCCTGGGCAAGTCACTTAACCCCCATTGTCCAACCAAAAAACAAAATAAAACAAACAAACAAATTCATGTTTTGCTTTGTTTTAGTCAGAAGAAATACATTGCCTGGGTATCATTTGCATTATGTACATTAAGTGTTACCTTCAAATACTTATTCCTACAGGGGACGAAAGTACTAAAAGATAGAATTCAGCCCCAAGTTCCTCTAAATATATTTTCAATATGCAGCTCATTGTTAACCTGATGGTTTTTGTATTTGAGCATGGTAAGAGTTGCTTTTTCTGCAGTTGATAATTTTGTGGAGCAGAATGTTTTAACAGATAAGAAAATGATTGATTCAGTTTCCTGAATTGCAGCAGTTTTGCAAGGGGGAGGTTATGGGTTAGTAGTATTAATCAGAATATCTTTTCGAATCACAAGTGAATTCACTTTAACAGATAAAAGCTTTGATGTAATTTCAGCCCACACATTTTCTAATTTATGCTGTTCTTAGGAAAGATTATTCAAAATATGATTTGTTTTCATGTGAGGCCTAAGAGAATTTAAAGAAATTCCTAGCTTTGTTTAAATGACTGCTTCATGATGTCTAAATTGCCCAAATTAGCTCCTTTTGAATTGTTACTATTGCATGGGTAAAAAGAGAGAGCAGGAAAGAGCAAATATAGAAATGTAAGTGGAAATTCTTTCTGGTTAATCAAACTGCATGAAGTTTCCTTAACAATTAACAATTGCCTACCCAGAGTTTTATGTCACTGTTAACCTGGTCCTCTATGTTTTGTCAGTAAGCAGTTCCTTCCCCTTGGACTTCAAATATTAAGAAGATCCATGAAAAAGAAGGCCTAGATAATAACATATTTCCAGAGTATTTTAAGTTTTACAAAGAGCTTTGCATAGTTTATCCTAATTGAGACTTTATAAAAGAAATCAATTAACAAGGTAGGTAAATAGGTAGGTAGGGAGCTACAGTATGTATACAATTTTTCATTATAGAGTTGAAGAAACTGAGACTCAGAAAAGTTAAATGAATTGTCTGTACTCTCACAGTTGGTAAATGTCAGAGGTAAATTTTGAACTCAGATTTTTTGGGTTCCAGATGCCACCTCAACCACTCATTATCTATAATTACTCCAGATAACTCTCTGAGCCCTATTTTCCTCATCTTTAAATTAGGGGGTTGAAATAGATTACCTTTAATGCACATTCCAGCTCTAAATCTATGATTTTGTAATCCAGGACTTTATTCACCAGGCCAAATAACCATCCTTTTATTAATAACCTTCTGGCCTTCTTTTACCCTGATAAATTTACCCGGTAATTTAATAATACCTTAATAATTAAATTATTAAATTGCCCAAGGAAATAGAATTATAGGACTACTTGAAAGCCATATTAAAAAAAAAAGAGCCTGGGCAGCATCTTTCAAGAAATTATTCAGGAAAACTACCCTGATAGCTAAGAACCAGAGGGTCAAAGAGTCATTTAAAGAAAAGGAAGGAAAACTTCAAGGAATATTATAGCCAAATTCCAGAACTATCAGGTCAAGGAGAAAATACTGCAAGCAACCAGAAAGAAATAATTCAAATATCAAGGAGCCACAGTCAGGATTACACAGGACTTAGCAGCTTTTGCATAAAAGGAGCAGAGGACTTGGAATATGATATTCCAGAAGGCAAAGAAGCTAGGATTACAACCAAGATAAACTACCCAGAAAAAAAATTGAGTATAATCTTTTAGGAGAAAAGATGGACATTCAATGAAATAGGGAACTTCCAAACTTTCCTGATGAAAAGATCATAGATGAACAAAAAATTTGATCTTCAAATATATGACTCAAGAAAAGCATAAAAAAGGTAAACAGAAAAGAAATAAACAAAACAAAACAAAACAAAACCTTTGGTATTCTATAAGGTTAAACTGTTTCCATCCCTGCATGGGAAGATGTTACTTGTAACTCTTATGAACAGTGTCTCTATTAGGGCGGTTAGGAGGAGTATAGAGTGTGTGGGTATAAGTTAAGTTTGATTTGATGATAAAAAAATTTTAGTTAAGGTGTTAAAAAAGGATTGTACTGGGAAAAGAGGAAAGGGGGAGGCAGAATGGGGTAAATTATATCACATGAAGAGGCTTGGAAGACCTATTATAGAAGAAGGAAAGAATGAGGGTGAGCACTATTTAAACCTTATTCTCATCAGACTTTCTCAAAGAGGAAATAAATATATACTCAGTTGGATAAAGTAATCTATCTTACCCTATAGGGATGTAGGAGGGGAAAGGAGAAAAGAAAGGAAAGGGAGACTGATAGAAGGGAGGGCAGAAGTAGAAGGGGAAAAGGAAACAAAAAGGGGGGGAGCTGATAGAAGTGAGGCAGTGGTCAGAAGCAAAACATTAGTAGGGAGGGACAGGGTGAAAGGAGAGAAAAAAGCATAAAGAGGGGGAAATCAGATAGAAATGTCATTATCTCCTTTCAGTATATTGGCTGGTCAATTATTGAGACAGATTAGAATATGTTCTTTTCCTATTTGCTTTTCATTATTGCTTTTAAACAGTAGAGAAAAAATTATGCCCCTCAAAGAAGAAAACAAACAAACAATACAACATCAAAACAGACTTTTGGAATAAAAAAAAATGACCATAATCTAGGGGACTCTAACAAATGCAAAATTTCAATGCACTAGTAAAAAGAGTGACATCCACAAAATCTACAAATTGTTCTGTTTAAAGTGAATGTAGCACATTTGAATTTTAAATATGTCTCATGTGTAGATATTACACAGTGCTTCTGTACTTAGACAAAAGCTCTAGACTCAAATTGAAAATATACTTAAAATACTTCCAACTTTTACTTTCTCATAGGTCACAAACTGGAAGGGATCCCAGACACCATAATAGTCCAACTTTTTAATTTTATAAATGAGGAAAATGAAGCACTAGGAAATGAGTTGAATTGCCCTAAGTAATACAGGTAGTATCATATACAAATGTAGTAGTAGTAGGAGTAGTACTAGTAATAATAGTAGTAATAGTAGTAGTAGTTGTTGTTGTTGTTTTAAATTGGTAGAGGGATGTGAGGTATTTATCATTATTTTCATATCTTGTTATAGATGGTAAAGAGTAAAGAAAAAAGAGACTGAATGATTTAATATTGAGTATGAGGCAGAGTAATGACAACACTATGGATCATCTGGTACCTAGTCCAAAGATTTTTAGCTTATATCAGATGTCTAAGCAATATTTGCCCATTTTCTTAACCTCCTGACCTTATTCATTGGAAAGAATGTGTCTACTAATGGGCCGAGGTTGAAAATATCCATCAAAATGGTATCCAGTATTATAGAGTTTAATTCAGATAAGCCATGAGAATTTATCCCCTTAAAAGTTATATTTCAGGTTGAAAAGTTAAACAGAGGATTAACACATCATCCTTAAAATTCTCAATAAAAATAATTTGCCCAATTGTCAGGGTAACCTAGACTACAGTGAGTGGGATTTTGTTTGTTTCAAAGAGATATGATAGTAGATGACTGATGCAGTTTGGACCATGGAGACTCACCCATTGGAGAGTCTTCTTTCATCCCAATACCTTTCTCATTCTGCCTGTCTGTATTGGAGCAGATAAAGAAAGATTCCTGGGGTAGTATACAGAGCTAGCTTCATGTGACCAAAATTGAGGTATCAATGTGGGGTAGAAGCCACAACTATGAAAGTCTCTGTCTCTTAAGCTAGTCTGTTTTTATTTGTCTTCCCCATAAAGAGGAAAGGGGATAGATGCAATAAGCATTTAATAAGTATGTACAATGTTTTACTCACTGTGCTAAAAGCACTTCACAAATATTATCTCATTTGATCCATAATAACCCCAGGAAGTAAGTCTTATTATTATTCTCTGTTTTAGAGTAGAGAAAACTGAGGGAGACAAGGGTTAAGTGACTTGCTCAGGGCCTTACAACTAGTAAGAGCCTGGGGCTAGATTTGAACTCAGGTCTTCCTGACTCCAGGACCAATGCTCTATCCACTGTACCACCTAGTTGATCAAATGAGATGATATTTGTAAAGTTCTTCACATAGTAGATGACACTAGGTATTTAATAAATTCTTTTCCCTTCCTTTCCCCCAATAAGAGAAATTAGCAGAGCTTTTCTACATGCTACTAAACAAGATCTTATAAATTCCACCATACAGATCTATGTATTAGGCAGGGATAGCTGACAATGCTTTCACCCTGCTATTCAGTCCTCTTGCCATGGCCATGATTTTTGTGCCTGTTTAATCCATTTTAGAATCGCAGAACAAGCTGCTTAAATCTGTATTATTTCCAAACCCAGAGTTGCCTTTGGTTGGAGAAGTCCATCTAACAATTCTTCTCTCATTGTATCTCCACTAATAAGATATCAACTGAGAGGCATCTAGAAGCATTTAGTTTGGGTACCTGTCTGTGGACTTGTAATAGAGCACCTCAGAAAAAGCTTGGGAGTGAAGCAGAGCTTATTAGAGAATACCATGGCTGAGTCGATTTGGTGTATGGAAACTTGGCTCTCTTAAACCATGTGTAACACTGAATTGTACTTGGTAGTCTGGGCACATAGTATCTTTTTGAAGGAGATTTATTGCTGAAGGTTATACTGTGCTTTCCACTAAAGAATAAATCTTTGGGCTATTTGTTAAGGCTCCTGTACAATAAAACTCTAGGCAATTATAGTCAGGTATGCTTCACTGGGAAATGTAAACTGGCCTTTTAAATTTTAAATTTTTTTTTTGAAAGAGAAATGGATTAGGTAAAAGCAGGCAGCTTTGCATACAGACTGTATACACAGCATTTCTCTTTTTTCTAAAGGAAATTTTTACCACAGTTTGTGCATTCCTGGAGCACCTGCCGACTACCTCCCTTCCTCAGAAAACACAAATCCCCATTCCACATCAGAAAATGAACAATACATTAAATGCCCAGAATATGCTTGTAATAATTGATATTTCATTCTTCAATGCCAAGGCAACACGAACAGAATGTTTTGTATTTGAGGCTGAAGAATGTGCTTTTGTCCTGTTGGTCTCCTGCCTGAACTAAGCATGCCTAAAACAAATGTAGAGCTTAATGTGACATGAACATGTCAGAGACAGCAACCAAGAAGATGTAGGTAGAGCTGGAGGCTTACGAGTTTGATCAAAGAAAATAAGGAAATTTAGGAAAGATGGGATATGAAAAATACATGAATAAGGTGAGAAAATAATTTCCTCTTGAAAAAAATGCATTGTTGGATTTGTCATCAACACACATAGATCTGTAAAGTTTGTATCAATCAGGGATTCAAAAGAAGAAATGAAAGTCAGACCTGAAGGATGATCACATATCAATTCCTTTGTTTAAAGTGAGAACGTTAGATGTTCTACAGCCAGACGCCTTCTTTTAAAGTTTCCACCAGGGAAAGGATGATGATGATGATTACTGTTATTGTTAAATTATTGCTGTTGTCTTTATAGAGTCACTGTAGTAAGATAATTCTAAAGACAGAAATAAATCACCAGCCTACTCATTTGCTTTCATATTTAATATTTAGCAGAATATTGTTATTATTGTGGTGGTTACTATTATTATTCTCATAATTATCATTATTGTTTTACCAAATTGTTTTTTTTTCCTCACCAGGAATTTTGGGGATTTTTCCCAAGGATAAAGAGAGAGACACCTGTTGATTAAAGTGAATTTTGCCAAGGTTTTAGGCTATTCACCTCAGTCACAAAGGAGATTAAAGGACAGAGGAGAAAGCAGAAAGGCTACATTATGCTGTAAAGGCTGTGGTGATGAGATTATATAAAATGCTCTTAATTTCTAACAGCTAAAGTTTATAGGAAGAACCAAAATTTCGTTTTTCACAGAATCATAGATTTAAATATGGAAGTTACCCTAAAACTCATCTAGTGTCTCCCATGCATTTTACAAAGGAATAAAAACATATAAAGAGGAGAAGTGACTTGCCCAATAGACAACATTTATATATTTCTTTAAGTTATGCAAGGCAATTTCCGTATGTTATCCTCACAGCAACCCGAAATAGTAGATGTTATTATTATACCCATTTTACAAATGATGAAACTGAGGCTAAAATATGTTAAAGATTTTCAGAGTCTCATAGTAAATAAATGTCCTAAGTATGATTTGAATTCAGTTCTTTATGATATACATTCTCTCTATGCTACTCCCCTTAGCTGCCTCAAGATCATAAATTCAGGAACAAGGCTGAGATTCCCATCCAGATCCTCTAGGTCCAGATCCAGGACTCTTTCTACTGTATCCTGATGCATGTTACTTTTGTCTCTGTAGCCTCAGAGCATAGTACAGTGTCTGGAACAAAGCACATGTTGAATAAATGTTTATTCCATTGAATTGAATCTTTTCTATTAGTGTCAATCTTTTATTGCCTAGGACTGTTTTTAATTATTTCATTAATTTTTTATTTATTTTTTAGTCTTTTCATGTTTAATCTCCCCAACTTGAGTTCAAGGTCCTTGTAAGTATAAGCAGGAAAAGTTCTCATACTCCTTTTTGTCTGCCATAGTAATTGATGGTTTGCATCAATTACTATGCCTGGCACTTCTTAGATATGCAGATACCTGCTATCAAGTCCCCTCATGGCAATAGGAAGAATATTGGAATTTGGCTTCACTACCTACTATTTTGTGAGCTTGGGTATGTTATTAAACTCATATAAGCCTCAGTTTTCTCACTTGCAAAATGGAGAGAGGGTAAACTTTAAGGCTCTTTCCTGTTCTAAATATGAATTTTGATCAGTTCTCTAATAATTGACTGATACATGTCCAAGAGACTGCCTTCAGTAATAAGATATTTCTTTCAGTACTTTAAGTCTTCTCATTTTGAGCTGTCTTTCTTTCTAAGTCTAGGAAAGATGCCATAATTAAACAACCACAAGGGAAGCCATATATTGACAGTTGGATTGCCTTCCTATTTTCCCTGGTGTATCTCCCTTGATCATCTATTGGCATAGCTTTGGGCCCTCATTCAAGTTCTTTGGCCACAACATTAGTGACTAGCTAGAAACATCTCATTTGCAAAGACACTCTAACGGAGTTCTGTGTTACAAAAGCAAGCAAAAACACGCCACTTGAAAAGACTAGGACTTTTTTGTTCCCCCTTTTTGCTTCAAAGTGATAATGGAACACTCATAAAAGTTACTCAGCTGAAGATTCCACAATAGAGACCTGGGGCACTGCTGTAGAATCCAATAGCTTAGTTTCCTCTGCTCCTCAGCAGCCTGCCTGAACTACAGCTTTTTGGAATTTAAAATGCAAATGATACACATTTGAATACCTTTCCCACTGGTGTTTGGCTTTTTTAGGGAGATGAATTTTCAAGGCTTCTGAATAAAAGGGAGAGAAATATATTCAGTGATTGCCAAACCATTTGCAATCCAATTCAAAACAACAAGCACTTATTAAGCTCCTTCTGTATGTACTGTTATGTTCTGGGGAAATAAAATGAACAATAGTCCCTATCCTCAAGTAGTTTATATCTATCTCAGGAAGCAAAAATGTGATAAAGCAAGGCAGGGAAGGGAATTAATAACTAGGTGGATTAGGAAAGGCTTTCCAAAAGCGATGATACATAAGCTTTTATTCGAATGGTGATAGATGTTATAAGAGGGTGAATTGAGGAAGGAATGTGTCCCAGGTGTAAAATACAGTCCATTCGATGGTATAGAAGAGGAAATGGAACGCCAAGTTCAGGGAATAGCAAATAGGGTAGTTTGGCTGGAATGGAAGGTATGCGGAAGGCAGTGATTAGCAGTAAACTTAGGAAAATAAGCCAGTGACAGATTGTGCAGGTTTTAAATCTGAAGCTAAAAAGTTGTTGTTGTTGTTGTTGGTGTTGTTTTGTTTTATTTTACCAAGAGACAATAAGAAGCCACTGAAGGTTATCGAGCATTTAAGTCTGTGGTCAGCCTAGTCACAGTAGGAAGATTATTTTGGCTGCTATGTGTGGTATAGTTTGGAGAAAACAAAGATGGGAAGCCAGAAGTCAAATTTGGAGGTTGATTCAACAAAGAAGAAGTATATCTCTATTTTTCCTCAATGGGAAACTGACAATGAGGGCTCTTTTAAAATTTTAGTGTCAGGCATCTCATATGAAAGAATTGGTTTTGGCCAAAGTGAGGTACTAATGCCAGCATAAAATCCAGGTGAAGGGACAAAAATACAGGTAGCATATTTGGAAGTGAGATTCCCCTAGCATTTGAAAAATAAAGCAATTGCTTTCATTCCTCTTGAGAATCCCTGTCCAATGTTGGTTTGGAACTGTTCCTCCTAGGAAAAGATACCTTAATAATAGACCCTAGAAGGAGCTCTTCAGTAGCTTAGAGGTATCTGTTTTTTTCTAGTGTCCCAGAAGAATACAGTTTTATCTGTATCAGCACAGAAAATGGAGCAGTATTTCTCTTAAGCTGTCCCTGGTAGTGACCACTCTGACCTGATTCTAAGGGCAATGGTTCAGTTTAAAGCCAAGAATGTCATCTCTCCTTCCCATGGCCAGTACCAACTCCCACCCAACCCACTGCATGTCCAGTGTGACTTCCTCTAAGTCCATTGAGTTCTTTTGTCGACCCCCCTCATCTGCCTAAGAAAGCTGGAAGGACAGAGGCAACTGTGCCACAGTGAATCTGTGTTGAGCCTTGCCCATAGAGAAGCAGGAATTGAGTTCAGCAGGGAGTGGTGGAGGTGAAGGAGTGGGAATTGGTGGAAATTACCTCAAAAGAGAGCAGTTAATTCAGGAAGGGGGCAGAGTGCTACAAATGTGTCCTCCATCGCCCTATTGCTATAGAAACAGCTAGTACTCTCTTCCGTGAGGTAGGACCTTCAGGGACCTTCTTCTGTGGGTAATTATGTGATTCCCAGAGGATGCTCAGCTCCTCATGCCCCCAGCTTATTTCCTTTAGTGATGAAATCATTTATTGATGTGCACAGACCAGATACAAAGTTTCCTTGAATATGTCCTCTCCTTACCACAGATTTTTTTCAACAACTTTATAGTGTTCTACAATGATATGAGAGGGAAATTCTATTTTCCCAACAGGTTCCCTAGGAAAGACTGTTGTTCACTTGGTAAGTGATGTCCAGCTCTTCATGACTTCCTGTCGTCTTTTCTTGAATACTGGAGTGATTTGCTATTTCCTTCTCCAGTGAATTAAGGTAAACAGAGATTAAGTGATTTGCCAGTCACACAGCTAGTGAATATCTGAGGCCAGATTTGAACTTGGGTTATCTCCACTCTAGGCCCAGCGCTTTATCCACTGAATCACCTAGCTTCCCTAGGAAATGTAACAAACTATTGATTATCATAACTGACAACAGTGATTTAGATGGAACTATATAAAAGCACATTAAACATCAGCTAACTGAGATAGAGGAAATGCTTTCTTTTGGTGAACTGAATTTCTTATTAACTGAAGAAAAATTTAGAAAACTTTTTAAAAGGGTTTCAATCATTGCTACTGCAAATCTTCGTCATATTTGCTGTCTTTCTTTCCTTTCTTAATAAACACAACACAGTTAATGTGACTGGTCCCTTCTTGAATAATCCAAAAAAAATTATATTGTGTCAATTTCATGATTTAAAAAAAAAGTAGTCATTGTCTTTAGCCAGTGATGGAGGAAAATATAGGTGACTGGACTGAATGTTTAACTTGTATAATACTTTAAGAACATATCCAGATACATGATTTATCAGTAAACTGGTTGATATAATTTGTCACAATCTTCTCAAAGCTGATTATAAAACACTTCAAATGATGGAGGTTTCCGATTACTTGAGTGCTGAATGTTTTTATTATCTCAAGGTTTTAATGATTCTCAGTCTTGGTAGGAAAATATCTGGCTGACTTGTCTCCTTCAAAAGCTTAGTACGTTACTCTTTCAGTGTGGGCAGGGTTACCTACTTAACTAGTGTGTATTAATTTAGAACAGAATAGAGTATAGCCATAGCTGCAAACTAGCCTCAACCAGAAGTAAAGAGGAGAAATAGAATAAGATAAATCAGAAGGGAAAAAAAGTATAATAAGAATAGAAAAATAGAAATAGAAGCAGCAGCTGTGATGGAGAGCAGTAGAAGAAAAGAATAAATAAAAGTGCAAAGAAACAGGAGAAGAGAATAAATAAATGAACCATACCAGAAGTATCAGTTGAAATAGAAGTTAGGGTTTCTTGCCCGTTTCTCTTTTCATCATTTTTCTGTGCCAATTAACACATGCTATTGTTGTTGTTGTTGTTATTATTATTATACTTTGTAACAGGTTACAATGAGATTGAACTTGATGAGACTCTTAGCTCTGCCCTGTCAGACTAGAAAAATAGCCTCAATCTAAATAAAAAGAAATTTTAAATGCATAAATAAAAAGTTCTTGACTTGTGTTCAAAAAGCCAACTCTAAAAGTTCAGAATGCAGAAAGCAGCACTAAATAATTCATTTCTAAAAATATTTGGGGATGTTTTTGACAGTAAGTTCAATGTGAGTCAATAGCCTCCTTCCTTGATGCCCATAAGTTCAAAATAATAAAAGGTAATAAAAAGGAAAATCCATCTTAAAGAAGTAAATTGTCCAGAACCAAGAAATTCATAGCCTTGCTGTACTTTGCACTCATACACCATATCTTTAGTATTATATTTAATTTAGCATGCTATATTTTAGGAAAGATTGACAAACTAGAACTTATTAAGAGAAAGGCATGCAGCATAATGAAGACACTAAAGAGTCTGCATTATGAGGATTGATTGGTTAAAACAAACAAACAAACCTGGAGAGAATGGAGCAGCTAGGTGGCAAACCAGCCCTGGAGTCAGGATGACCTGAGTTCAAATTTGTCATCAGAAACTTGCTACTTGTTATACCTGGGGCAAATCACCTAACCCCAATTGCCTCAAAAAAAAAAAAATACCTGGAAAGATTTGATTTGGAGAACAGAAGATCTAAAGGGGAACATGGCAGCTTCCTTGAAGGATTTGAAGAGCTATCATGTGAAAGAGAAATCAAATTGTGTTGCTTGGACCCACAGGACAGAAGTAGGAACAATAGAAAAGTGGATTTTGGCTTGTTGCTGTACAGTCAACGTCATAGTGTGAATATAAGGATTAAATGAGCAAATATGTCTGGACAGAGATAAGGATTGGACTTGTGATTTCACTGGTATAGAGAACTTTTAGGTGAGGAAATTCCCTCTACCAATGCAGGGAAATTGACCTTTGCAATATGAAGTAAGCCTTCTTTGTAATTTACATTATTCAGTGGTAACCTAGGGTACTGTGATTTCCCCAGAGTCACCCAGAAAGTGTATGTCAGAGACAGGCTTTAGTCTAGGCTTTCCTGGCTTCAAAATCATTGTCTAGACATCACAGCACAATGCCTCTTTAGGGGAAGACTTTGAAAACTATAACGCAATGTAGTTATACTTTGCTCTAATAAAAATATAATCAATGAATGAATCAAAAAGAATTTATTAAGTGCCTAGCATGTTTCAGGCACTAGGCTAGGTGTTAGAGTTACAAAGATAAAAATGAAGCACACACTGCCCTAGAAGGTTTTATTTTCTCTTTGGACATAGAACTTTGTCAACTTTTCAGTCATTCAGTTATTTAGTAAACTTTTATTAAGTTCCTACCATGTGCCAGGCATGGAGCTATGTCCTGAGGATACACACACACACACACACACACACACACACACACACACACACACACAAAGTAAAAGTCCCTGCCATCAGGGAGCTTCCAGTTTAATGGGAGAAACAACATGCAAACAACTATTTACAAACGAGATAGATAGACAGAGAGATAGATAGATAGATAGATAGATAGATAGATAGATAGATAGATAGATAGATATAGATAAATATCACTTGTAAAGCTATACCCATGTCTCTATCTATGTACACACATATGATAAATTGTAAATAATTATCAAATCATCAGAGGGAAGATACTAGCATTAATAGAAACTAGGAACAACTTATGAAAGATAGAATTTTAATAGAATTGAAGGAAGCCAAGTAAAATAGGAAGTGAAGATGGGGAGGAAGAACATTTCCAGACATGAGGGCAGTCAGACCAAGAGTGTTCTTTTACCTTCAGAAGTAAGGCATCTTCTTTATAGTTGACAATGATGTCTTCCAAGTCTTAAATCTCTCACAGCAGAAGTCTCAAACACTTAGCTGACAGGCCACGTGTAGCCCACCATACTCCTGAGTATAATCCAACCCAGATTATAATATAATTGGTAAAAATCGGACAAAATAAATAAAATACAATAAATCATAGATAATATTACATTTTAAAAAATAAGTTAATATATGACCAACAGGAATCCTTAAGTATGGGTTAGGGCTCTGGTTTCTCTTGTTTCTATTTAAATTTGACACCATTGCCCCACAGGACCTAGAGCATAGCTGGCATTCATGAAAGAGGTGTTGCTGGCTCATTAGCACATTAACATAATCCTACACTCTATCTGCTTTTATAGCAAAAATATCTCAGCATAAATATAATCTGTCTGCTCTATGGACAACAATCTCATAGACTCATAGGTTATAGGACCATAGTTTTAGAATTGCAAGAGACCATAGAGTCCTGGATCTAGTCCAACTCCCTAATTTTACAGATGAAGACACTGAGACCCAGATATGTTAGGTGACTTGCCAAAAGTCACACAGGAAGTAAATAGAAAAACCAGAATTTGAACCCAGGTTCTGTTAATTAAAACCCAGTGCACTTTCCAGTGTAGCAGATATAAGATAGACTCTTAACATATTAGAGATATAAAAGGGCCTTATAAATAATGTATTTTAAGCCCCCCTTTTTTTTTCAAATAAAGAAACTGAGCTGCAAGTATAAGGGACAGTCCCAACATCTTAGCTGTTGCTTACTGGCTAGTTTCTTTGTTTTGTAGAATAAGGATGAGTATTGGCTCTCCTAATTATCCAATCCCACACACTCAAATTGGTCTCCTTAGTGGCACACGTTAGTAATGGAATAAGAGCAAGAGGAAAATGAAGGTCACCAGAAAAAAAAAAAGTTATGAAGCTTATTGTCATCAACCAAACATCCTCAGTGAAACGGTCATTCAAAAGTTAATAATTGTTGCCTGAGGCTCTGTCTTTTTTTCCCAGCTCAGCTGAGCAAGCTTGTTCAGTCCTAATGGTTCACTAAATTACACCTGCAGCTGAGTGCAGTTTGCCATGACTGATGCTTCAAAATGGAGCTTAAGAGAATGTCTTTGTCTGTGTAATGTGCTCAAAAGAACATTATTATACCTGCTTTTCAACTGATGAAAGGTCCTAGATAAAGGGTAAAGGCACACAAAATGCAGCCGTGCAGGTAACTGGAAGGGAGCTTGTACTTTAGGGACTTAAAATTGCAAAGTTAGGATAGGCCAGATGTGGGTGGAATGGAACAAAAGACAGCATAACAGAGGGCAAGAATGAGTATTCTTCGAGAGTCCTTAGGTGGGAAAGCTTGTTCTCCCTCAAAGGATTCAAGTCCTGAAGTCAGTCATGTTCTTTTCTCCTGCAATGAGAGTATGTTTTAGAGTTTCTGTGAAGCTTTTTGGTTTCAATTTGGATATTAACTTGTATTGATTTTATTCACAAATGTAATTGTTTTACACACACACACACACACACACACACACACACAAACACACTCCCTTCTCTTCCCTTCCCTGGAATGAAAGTTCTTTGTAAGCAGAGACTTTTATTTCTTTCTTCTTTTTTGTCTTTGTATTTCCAGGGCCATCCACACTGTTAAGCACATAGTAGCTACTTTTTTAAAGGTTGCGATTGCTTGATTACTATTTCTTACACATTTCCTTTTAAATGTGAACCATAAATTATTTTCTTTTTTTTGGAGGGGGGGACTCTACTAGGCATTTTTATTTTAACTCTTTTCAAAAGATTAGGAAAATGTGTTTCGAGAGTCATATTTAATTAACTAGTATTTAGATCTGATTGTGAAGGGTTTGACCTAAATGTGGTTACTAGGCAAGTTTGCTACAATGTAGGGCCACAGGCTCTTATGAGCACACTGAAGGAGATGATCTAAACCGTCTTCAAATTTAGCTATTCAAATAGGACTTATCTCAAGATTTCTTGCTCCATTGATGTGGAAAGATCGTGTACAACTTAAGGAAACATGAAGAATTCATGAAAGTAGTCCTTTGTCAGTAAAAAAAAAGGGGGGACCTTTAACAATACGTGCTTGTGTCTTCTCTTAGAATATTCTACCACTAATTCCTAATTTGGAAAATATAATAAAAATTCAGAGGTTAGTTCCATATAATGTGAGAGAAGCAGACTTGGACAAAAATTTTGGAGACTAAAGGTTTAGCTATATGAATTTGAGAAAATCTTGGGAATTTTTTTGGGGGAAGTCTCTTTTGAACTCAATTTCCTCATCTATAAAAACAGTGTTATATGAGATTATCTTTAAGACCCATTTTAGTGCTGAAATTTTATGATTTGTAGCCTGCCAAGTGGTTTGGGGGGGAAATATTTAGTTTTTTTCTGATTGTTTCATGGATTGTTGAAAAATTACATTTGAAAAATACTCAAAGTGCAACAGAGAGGCTCATGGTGGATAAGAGCTAGTGCATTAAAAGACGATGTTAATCTAGAGACATTATATAAAGTATATTTTATACACACACACACATATGTGTACACACACACAACACACACACATACACACTCAATTGTAGCATTTTCTCCTTGACTTTAGAGTTTCATATTTTGAATACAATGTTCCTTTGAAGTTTTCATTTTGTATTTCTTTCAGGAGGTGAACCGTTCAGGAGGTGAACAGTTAATTATTTTGATTTCTTCTTTGTTCTCTAATTCTAAAATATCTTGGCTTATTATTATTATTTTAATATTATTATTTAATATTATTATTATATTAAGACCAAGGAGTAACCTATTTCCAGACCCCATTCTCAGAAAGAAGACCCCAGAACATAGAATGGACGCCTTTATGGAAAATAATATATGACTGCTATGTAGTATAACAATTTGGAATCCCTAGTTTTGTTTTGTTTTGTTTTGTTTTTCCTAGATCTCCCAATATACTTCCTCTGCAACAATACATAAAACATGTCAGTTTTTCTCAGAAAAGCAAAGGTCACAGTGCACCATTTTTCCAGCATAAGGCAGCTTAGGAAGACAGACCAGGAATGCATCAGGGTAGTGTTGGAATCAGCAACAGGAACAGCAAAAACATAGTAAACTGATGGGAATACACCACAGTCCAGAGACAAAAAGAGAAACAAGTGCCAAGGCCCAAAACATCAGGACATAAAGAGATCCCAGGGGCTCCCGGAGCTAATTCTGGGAGCAGGAGTGGGTGCCCTATAACAGCTCTATTGCCCATTACCCAGTTCAAAGTCACAGATCCAGGACAGATAAGAACTGCAGCAGCTGAGTACAAGGCACCAAACAAACTCCAGAAACTTAGCTATGTGCCTCTGAGCACAGAAGCACAGCAATGACTCAGTTCTACCCTTTAGCTGCTGCTTTCACAGCTCGATCTAGGGCTCTTCAAGTTTTAGTGCTTCCATAATCATGTGATCTGGGGAGAAGTCAATTCACAGCCCTCCTAGTCTAAGTTCTGCAAGTTCCTGGGCCAGTTTTGTGTCTGTTGGAGTGTGTGTGTGTGTGTGTATGTGTGTGTTTGCATTTCAGTGAACTATTGAAGAAATTCAGGCTGGATAACTCCATAGAAGTGTGCAGAGCCCAACATTAACACAGAGAACAAAGTCAAGAAGTAGGCGGGGAAAAGAACCCGACAATAAAGAGGTTCCTGGTAACAGTGAAGCTCAAGACACAAACATAAAAGATAATGACTTGAAAATACCTGTAAGCAAAATTTCAAAGAAAAATGCAGATTTCTCCTCAAGCCCAACAAGAACTCCTAGAAGAGATAAAGAGATTTTTAAAAGAGCAAAAAAAAAAAGTTTTTGAAACCAAATATTAGTGATAGAGGGAGAATGGGAAGAGCTAGGAATACAAAATTAACAGTTTGCAGAAAGAGGTACAAAACTGAAGAAAATAACTCCTCAAAAATTGGATTTGGTCAAGAAAGCTAGTGACTCCATGAAGCATCAAGGAAAAAATATAGTTAAAAAATAAAAATATACAAGAAATTATGAAATATCTGACAGGAAAAAAAACAACTGACCTGGTAAATAGATTAAGGATAGATAATTTAAGAACCATTGATCTATCTGAATGGCATGATAAAAAAAAGGAGCCAATATATCATATTTCAAGAAATTATAAAGAAAAATTACCAAGATATTTTAGAATCAGAGGACAAAGAAGAAATCAAAATAATTAACTGTTCACCTCTTGAAAGAAATACAAAATGAAAACTTCAAAGGAACATTGTATTCAAAATATGAAACTCTAAAGTCAAGGAGAAAATGCTACAAGCAGCAAGAAGGAATTAATTCAAATACCATGAAGGCATAGTCTGTGTTATACAAGATTTAGTAGCCACCACTATAAAGAAATGGAGTTCTCGGTATATAATATTCCAGAAGGCTAAGGTTATAGGATTAAAACCATAAATAACCTAGCCAGCAAAATTGATTATAATCCTTCAGGGGAAAAAATAAGATTCAATGAAAGAAAGAACTTTAAAACTTTCCTGATGAAGAGCCAGAATTAAATAGAAAGCTTGACATTTAAACAAGACTCAAGGGAAGTATAAAAAGGTAAATATGAGTGAAAAATCATAAAGGACTAAAAATAAACTATTCACATTATTATATAATAAAATAATACATGCAACCCCTCAGATTTCTATCATCACCAGGGAGCTTAGAGATAATCTAATTAGGCAGAGAGATGATGTGCAATTCTATTATGGTAGTATGATCTTAAAAGAAGAATAGAAATATAAAGAAAAGAAAAGGAATTAGGAAGGGAGGGGAAGAATGGGGAAAATTACCTTACATACATGGCACATTGGGTGACATGAGAACCTCATTCTCATCTGAACAGATTCAAGGAGTAAAGAATGCGTATGTATACATTTGGGTACACAAATTCATCTCACCTAAAAGAGAAGCAGAAATCTTACCCAATAGGGAAGCAGAATGAAAGGGGGTTAACAGCAAGAATGGGAATGAAAGCGAGGGAAGATTAAGGGAAGCAGTGTTCAGAAGCAAAACAGATTCTAGAGGAGAGAAGAAGGAAATAAAAAAGAATAATTTTAATAGGGAAGTATGGAGGGTAATACACAGTAAGAAATCATGACTATGAATTCGAATGGAATGGACTAACCCTTAAAAAATCCTGTAAAAAACCCATTAAAAACCCATTAAACCCATAAAAACAGGCTATCCAAATTGATTAGAAACCAGAATCCAACAATATATTGTTCACACAAAACACAGTTGAAACAGAAAGATAAACATGTTTATCAGATAGAACTAAAATAAAGGATGAGAACAGAATCTGCTATGCTTCAGCAGAAATTTAAAAAAAAATGAGAATCATGATCTCATACAAAGCAAAAGTAAAAAATGTACTCAATACATAAAAACAGGAGGAGTGCCTAGGTGGCACAGGGGATAGAGTACTCAGAAGGATCTGAGTGCAAATTTGGCCTCAGACACTTGACATTTCCTAGCTGTGTGGCAAGTCACTCAACCCTGATTGCCTTACAAAAAAAAAGAAAAAAAAAGATAAACAGGGATACTGCATTTTGCTAAGTTTTCATAGACAACTAACTAATATCATTCCTGAACATATATACAACAAATGGCACAACATCCAAATTCTTAAAATAAAAACTAAATGAGTTAAAAGTTAAATAAGTTACAGGAAGAAATGGACAATAAAATTTACTACTAGTGATCTAAATTTAACCCTCTCACATCTAAAAAAATCTAATAAAAAACAAACAAAAAACAAGTTAAGGAAATAAATAGAATTTTAGTAAAGTTAGCTATCATTGAACTCTGGAGATTATTGATTGGTAATAGAAATAAGTAGACCTATTTTTCAAGCATATATGGCACCTTCACAAAAATTAACCACATATTGGAACATAAAAATCTCACAAATTCAGAAAAACAAAAACACTAAATGTATTTTATCATAATATAATAAAAATCACATTCAATAGAGAACTTCTAGATTAAAAACTAATTGAAAATTAAATAACGTAATCCTAGAGAATGAATGGATCAAAGAACAAACCAATAATTTCACTAAAGATAAAAACAACGATGAGACAATATTCAAAAATTTGTGGGAAGCAGTGAAGCACTAGTTAAAGAAAAATACCTTTCTCTATATGTTTATAGCAATAAAAAAAGAACAGATCAATAAGTTGGACATACACCTAAAAATCCTTGAAAAACATCAAATTAAAACTCAATTAAATAACAAAATGGAAATACTGAAAAAATGAGAGATTAGCAAAACTTAAATTTAAAAAAGGAGAAGAATAAATAAACCTTGGGGCTTTTAACTAAATAAAATGGATGTCGCTAGTTAATCTGATTTAATTTTTTTAAAAAGAGCTAAACTGTCAAAAAATGAAAAGGTGATATAGACAATGTTAATGAAATAAAAGCAATTAGAGGATATTTTGATCACCTACATGCCAGTAAAACTATTAATCTTTAAAAAAAATTTGAACATTTACAAAGATATACAAATCTCAGCACCTGAAATGAATTAGATTGACTAAGATGATAAAAAGAAAAGAATGATAAGTGCTGGTAGAGATATGGGAAAATAGTACACTAATGCATCTTTGGTGGAGTTGTAAACTAGTACAACCATTCTGAAAAGCAATTTGGAACCATGCCCATAAAGCTATTACTGTACATGCCCTTTGATTCAACAATATTCCTACTATGTCTTTACCCAAAAAAATTAAAGAAAGAGGAAAAAGAACTATATGTATAAACATGTTTATAGCAACTCTTTTTGTTGTAGCAAAGAATTGAAGACTGGGGGGATATCCATCAATTCAGGAATGGCTGAACAACTTATGCTATATGCATATGATGGAATACTATTTTGCTGTAAGAAATGATGAAGAGGATAGCTTCAGAAAAACCTGAGAAGACATACATAAACTAATGGAAAGTGAAGTAAGCAGAATGATGACAATTTATACAGTAAAAGAAATATTGTAAAGAAAACCAACTGTGAAAGACTTTGATCAATACAATAACCAGTCACAATTCCAAAGAACTCATGAAGAAATATGCCATTCACCTCCAAAAAGAGAAGTGATGAAATCAAGAGTTGAGATTGAAGCATATTTTCTTCTTTTTCTCACATTTTGTTTTGAAAAATGGCTAATGAGGAAATGTGTTTTACAAACATACACACACACACACACACACACATATTTAATAGGTTTTTTTACTTCTTGCCTTTTTAATTAATGGGCAAGAGGGAAGGGAGGTAGAAATTTTTAGTTGAAAATAAAATAAAATTGATTTTAAAAAAATGAATTCCCTCATGTCTCTTTCAAGACCCAAATCAATGCTTGCTACCTTTTACCTGATAGCTTTTCTGATCCCCAGCTGGAGCACTTGGTTCCAAAGAATTATCTTTTTTTTATTTTATTTTCTATTTGCTGTAGACCTATATATGTGCATATCACATCCTCCAATCAAATAGAGGTTTCTTAAAGGTATGACCTTTTATGTTTTGGTCTTTCTATCCCTAACATTTAGCATTGTGTTGGACATGCAAGTGATACTAAATAAATACCTGTTGACTCATTGATGGACTGGTATATTTGGGTCAAATGCAGGTCACTGGATGTGAAATGCAATCTTCTTTGCCACTGCCTCACTCTCATTCTCACACAAAAGGATAACCAAAGGACACTTCTGCCTTTGGAAACCCAAGAAGGTGTTAGGTTAAATACTCTGCATTTTAAAGTTTTTAAATCTTTTAAAAGCTTTTAAATTTTAAAATCAATCTGTATAATTTTAATTAATAAAATACTTGAGTGGTTACTAGATAGTAAGGCCTGTTCAACCCTTGTATTACTCACCCTTCCTTTTTCCGTTTTTAAGGAAAGTGTTTTTGTTTAGAATAGACTGTAACTCAACTGACTGGAAAATACCAAAATAATTTTTTGCAGGCAATTAAGTGGAGTCAAGAAGACCTAACTTCAAAACCAGATCCAGTTCTTTACTATCTATGTAACCTTGGCCAAGTCACTTAATCTTGGTTTACCTCAGTTTCGTCATCTGTAAAATGAGGATTAAATAGCACCAGTTTCCCAGGGTTGTTCTGACAATCAAATAACATATTTGTAAAGTATACTTTATAAGTCTTAAAGAGCTATATGAATGCTGTTATTATTATGTGAATTTTACAGCATCTTGTATTTTAGTAATTTTATTTTTAAAAAATTTTATTAATTTATTTTGCTTTATCAACAATCACTTCCTTATGCTTTTCAGTTGAAAATTTTTCTCCCCCTTCTTCCCCACCACCCACCCCAAGACGGCTCACAATCTGATATAGGCTTTACATTTACATTCCCATTAAACATATTTTCACATTAGTGAAGTTGTAAGTAAAAATTAAACCAATTGGAGGAACCATCAGAAAGATGAAACAAAACTCAACAGAAGGTAAAAATAAGTGATAGTGATTAGACTTCCATAGTTCTTTTTTTGGAGGAGGTCAGCATTTTCCATCCCGAGCACTCTGGAGACATCTTAGATCCTTGTAATCCTGAGAAGGGTTCAGTTTAACAATATTAGTCATTGCTTACTTCACTCAGCATCAGACCATATAAGTCTTTCCAGGTTTTTCTGAAGTCAGCCTGTTCCTCATTTCTTATACCGCAATAGTATTCCATTACATTCATATACCACAGCTTGCTCAGCCATTCCCCAATTGATGGACATCCTCTCAATTTCCAATTCTTTGCCATCACAAAAAGAGCTGCTAGAAATATTTTTGTACATGTGAGTCCTTTTCCCATTTGTTTGAACTCTTTGGGATATAGCCCTAGAAGTGCTATTGCTGAATCAAAGGGTATGCACATTTTTTTAGCCCTTTGGGCATAGTTCCAAATTGTTCTCCAAAATGGTTGGATCATTTTACAGCTCCACCATCAATGCATTAGTGTTCCAATTTTTCCACATCTTCTCCAACATTTATCATTTTCCTATTTTGTCATGTTAGCCAATCTGATAGGTGTGACGTGGTACCTCAGAGTTGTTTTGATTTGCATTTCTCTAATCGATAGTAATTTGGAGCATTTTTTCATATGACTATAGATGGCTTTAATTTCTTCATCTGAGAACTGCCTGTTCATATCCTTTGACCACTTATCAACTGGAGAAAGCTTTCTTAAATTCTTGAGACATTATATTTCATCAGCCTTTATATCTAAGTCATGATCCCATTTTGACTTTATTTTGGTATATGGTGTGAGATTTGGGTCTATGCCTAGTTTCTGCCATACTCTTTTCCCGTTTTTCCAGCAGTTTTTTTCAAAGAGTGGGTTCTCATCCCAGAAGCTGGGGTGTTGCATATTTAACCTATTCCACTGATCCATGTCCCTATTTCTTAGCCAGTACGAAGCAGTTTTGATGATTTCTGCTTTATAATACGATGTAAGAGTTGGAATTGCAAGGCCACTTTCCCCTGAATTTTTTTTTCATTTGTTCCTTTGATATTCTGGACCTTTTGTTTTTTCCAAATGAATCTTGTTATTATTTTTTCTAACTCTATAAAATAATTTTTGGTAGTTTGATTGGTATGGCACTGAATAAGTAAATTAGCTTAGGTAGGATTGTCATTTTTATTATATTAGCTTGGCCTACCCATGAGCAACTGATGTTTTTCCAATTATTTACATCTGATTTCATTTGCATGAAAAGTGTTTTGTAATTGTGTTCATAGAGTTCCTGGGTTTGTTTCGGAGGTAGACTCCTAAATATTTTATAATGTCTACAGTAAGTTTAAATGGGATTTTCTTTCTGTCTCTTGCTGTTGGGCTTTGTTGGTAATGTATAGAAATGCTGATGATTTATGTGGGTTTATTTTATAGCCTGCAACTTTGCTAAAGTTGTTTATTATTTCAAGTAGTTTTTTACTTGATTCTCTAGGATTCTCTAAGTATATCATCATGTCATCTGCAAAGAGTGATAGCTTTGTTTCTTCTTTGCCTATTCTAATGCCTTCAATTTCTTTTTCTTCTCTTATTGCTAAAGCTAACGTTTCCAGTACAATATTGAATAACAGTGGTGATAATGGACATCCTTGTTTCACCCCCGATCTTATTGGAAATGCTTCTAGCCTGTCCCTTACATATAATAATTGCTGAAGGTTTTAGATAGCTGCTATTTATTATTTTAAGGAAGACTCCATTTATACCTATGCTTTCTAGTGTTTTTAATAGGAATGGGTGTTGTATTTTATCAAAGCTTTTTCTGCATCTATTGAGATGATCATGTGGTTTCTGTTGGTTTTGGTGTTGATATGCTCAATGATGCTGATAGTTTTCCTAATATTGAACCAACCCTGCATTCCTGGTATAAATCCTACCTGGTCATAGTGTATTATTCTTGTGATAAGTTGCTGCAATCTATTTGCTAGTTTAAAAATTTTACATCTATATTCATTAGAGAAATTGGTCTATAATTTTCTTTCTCTGGTTTAGGTATCAACACCATATTTGTATCATAAAAAGAATTTGGTAAGACTCCTTCTTCACCTATTTTCCCAAATAGTCTATATAGTATTGGAATTAATTGTTCTTTAAATGTTTGATAGAATTTGCATGTAAATCCATCTGGCCCTGGAGATTTTTTCCTAGGGAGTTCATCAATGGCTTGTTCAATTTCTTTTTCTGAGATGGTGTTATTTAAGTATTTTACTTCCTCTTTGGTTAATCTGGGCAATTTATATTTTTGTAAATATGTATCCATTTCACTAAGATTGTCAAATTTGTTGGCATATAGTTGGGCAAAATAATTCTTAATTATTGTTTTAATTTCCTCTTCCTTGGTGCTAGCTTCACCCTTTTCATTCTTGATACTAGTAATTTGGTTTTCCTCTTCTTCTTTAATTAAATTAAGCAAAGGTTTATCTATTTTATTGGTTTTTTCATAAACCAGCTCTTAGTTTTATTTTTTAGTTCAATAGATTTCTTAATTTCAATTTTATTAATTTTTCCTTTGGTTTTCAATATTTCTAATTTGGTGTTTAGTTGAGGATTTTTAAGTTGTTCTTTTTCTAGTTTTTTTAGTTGTATGCCCAATTCATTAATCTCTTCTTTTTCTATTTTATTTATGTAAGCATTTAGAGATATAAACTTCCCCTAAGAACTGCTTTCGCTGCATCCCATAGGTTTTGGTATGTTGTCTCATTATTGTCATTCTCTTGAATGAAATTATTGATTGTTTCTATGATTTGTTGTTTGACCCAATCATTTTTTAGGATTAGATTATTTAGTTTCCAATTATTTTTTAGTCTATCTTTCCATGGCCCTTTATTACATATAATTTTTATTGCATCATGATCTGAAAAGGATGCATTTAATATTTCTGCCTTTCTGCATTGGATTGTGAGGTTTTTATGCCCTAGTACATGGTCAATTTTTGTGTATGTGCCATGTACTTGAGAAAAAAGTATTTCCTTTCTATCCCCATTCAGTTTTCTCCAGAGGTCTATCATACCTAACTTTTCTAATGTTCTATTCACCTCCTTAACTTCTTTCTTGTTTATTTTGTGGTTAGACTTATCTAGTGCAGAGAGGGGGAGGTTCAGGTCCCCACTAGTATAGTTTTGCTGTCTATTTCTTCCTGTAACTCCCTGAACTTCTCCTAAGAATTTGGATGCTATACCATTTGGTGCATATATGTTTAGTAATGATATTACTTCATTGTCTATGGTGCCTTTTAGCAGGATGTAGTTTCCTTCCTTATCTCTTTTGATTAGATCTATTTTTGCTTTTGCTTTGTCTGAGATCAGGATTGCTACCCTGCTTTTTTTCTTCAGCTGAAGCATAATATATTCTGCTCCAGCCTTTTACCTTTACCCTGTGTGTGTCACTCTTTTTCAAATGTGTTTCCTGTAAACAACATATTGTAGGATTATGGTTTTTAATCCATCTCCATGTTTCTGTTTTATGGGAGAGTTCATCCCATTCACATTCACAGTTATGATTACTATCTGTGTCTTTTTCTCCATCCTTTTTCCCCCATTTATGCTTTTCTTTCTCCTTTTTCCTTTCCCCTTCACTAGTGTTTTGCTTTTGACCACTGCCTCCTTCAGTCCCTCCCCCTTTTATTATCCCTTTCCTTTTTCTTCCCCTTTACTCTTACTGCTTCTTCCCTCCCTTCTTCCCCCTCCCTTTTTTTCCCCTTTTCCCTCCTACTGCCTATAGGGCAAGTTAGATTTCTTTACCTAACTGATTATATTATGCCCTTCTTGAGCCAAATCTCATGAGAGTAAGGTTCAAACAATGCTACCCCCCTCCCTTCTTTCCCTCTGCTGTAATAGGACTTTGTGTCTTTTCCTGTAATGTAATTTAGCCCTTGTCTGCCTCCTCCTTTCTCAATACATTTCCTAAGATCACACTGATCCACTTATTTGGATCCATTTATCCCACTTAATTAGATTTTTTTTATCATTACATCAAAGTCAACTAATATCCACCCTCTTTATGTATACTCCTTTAACGTGGTGTAATAATACTACAGTTGTCATGGATTGCAAGTGTCATATTCCTTTGTAGGGGTTTAAACAGCACCCCCCCCTTATAAACAACATATTGCATCTTTCTGTCCCATTTACCTTCTTGAGTCCTGTACTTGAAGATCAAATTTTTTGTAGAGCTCTGGTCTTTTTATCAAGAAAGTTTGGAAATCTCCTATTTTGTTGAATATCTACCTTCTCCCTTGAAAAATGATGATCATTTTTGCAGGGTAGTTGATTCTTGGCTACATTCCAAGCTTCTTTGCCTTAATGAATATCGTGTTCCATGCCCTCAGGTCTTTTAATGTAGAAGCTGCAAGGTCCTGTGTAATCCTGACTGTGGTTCCATGATATTTAAATTGTTTCTTTCTGGCTGCTTGCAGCACCTTCTCTTTCATCTGGTAATTTTGGAATTTTGCTATTATATTCTTGGAGTTGTCAATTTGGGATCTCTTTCAGGTGGTGATTGGTGGATTCTTTCTATGGTTATTTTCCCTTCTGGTTCTAGGACTTCTGGGCAGTTTTCCTTTATGATTTCCTGAAAGATACTGTCCAGGCTCTTTTTTTCATCATGATTTTCAGGTAGTCCAATAATTTTTAAATTGTCTCTCCTGAATCGATTTTCCAGGTTGGTTGTTTTACTGATGAGGTATTTTACATTTTCATCTATTTTTTCATTTTTTTGTTTCTGTTTGACTGATTCTTGCTCTCTCATAGAGACATTAGTTTCCATTTGTCCAATTCTAGTTTTTAACAGATTGTTTTCTTCTGTTAGTTTTTGTTCTTCCTTCCTCAACTGGCCAATTGTGTTTTTTAGGGACTTGTTTTCTTCAGTGTATTTTTTTTCCAATTGGCCAATTGTATTTTTGAAGGACTCTTCTACCTCTCTCATTTGAGTATTAAAATCCTTCTTGAGCTCTTCTAAGAAGGCTTTTTGGGCTTCAGACCAGTTCATATTCCCTTTTGTTGTTGTGGATGTGGGTTTGTTGACAATGTTGTCCTCTTCAGAATTTCTGTCTTGATCTTCACTCTTCTCATAATATGAATCTATGGTACGTTTCTTTTTACTCACTGTGTTTCTTTATTCCCAGGCCTTTAAAGAGACTGAGGTCTCCTGCGGGGGAACAAGCTTCTTGTGTTGGGAGCCTAGGTCTTGATGATTGGCTTTGTGTGCTGGGGCCTCTTATGCTGGCAATTGGAGTCTGTAGCCCAACTCATGTTGGGCTGGAATCAGTAAGGCTGGAGCTTTCAGGCAATTCTAGGTTGCCTGCTTTTCCTTTCCTTTAGCTTTCTTCAGCTCCTTTTAGATGGGTGCTGCAGGGTATTTATCTGCCTGGGGCCCCCTGCAGTGTTGTTTCCCTCTTTTCTGCTAATGCACTGGGAGATTCCTTTGTGGTAGAGTGCCAAGGCACCTGGCAGTTTTCTGAGCTGGTTTCCACCAGTTCCCCCCTCCCTCACTGAGGCACTGGAGGTCCAGGTGTTGGTGTTTGCCAGTTCTACCACCTGGGCTTCAGTATTTCTTTACAATTGGAGGCTGAAGGGCTCTGACAACTCACCTGTGTTGGGTTGGAACCAGCAAGGCCAGGGCTTTAGGAAGCCTTTGGGTTGTTTTCTTCACCTCCTTTCAGATGAATGCTGCAGGGTACTTATCAGCTAGAGGCCCCTTGCAGTTCTGCCTCCCTTATTTTTACCGAGGCACTGGGAGGCCTGTTTGCTGGGCTGCTGCACTGCTTCTCCCCATCTTTCTTCTAGTTCAGGTGTTCCAGGGTTTTTTATTTTCCTGCGGTGATATTTTGTGGGTTTTCAGAGGTTGATAGGGGAGAGTGAGAGTGACTACCTTTTCACTCCACCATATTTGCTCCCGGAAGCCAATTCCCTATTTTAGTAATTTAAAAAAATTATTTAGGGTTAATCTACTTTCATTTACTTCATTTTTCTTCCAGATAATTTCATGGGGCATTCTCCTTCTCCAAGATTCAAGAACAAGAATAAAAGTAAGACAGAATCCTATGGATTCACTTAAATAGTTCTGTAACTTTTCTACTTCACATGCTGCCATTCAAGACAAACTTTCAATTTTCTATTAAGAGCTGAGGTAGAAGACTTGGGAAGGGAAAAAGTGGACAAAGAATTTAATTTATTTTGTGGAAAAATGTACAAAGTACAATATGCTGTCCTACTATTGCAGTTTGAGAGGTTGTGATCCCTCAAAGTCTGGAGTACATGATGGGTCATCTGGAATGAATTCACAGACTCAAGCATTCTTTAAGTCAGGTTGGCAAAAAGTCTATTGTTACGCTTTTCAGCGGGCAAAATTCTTAAGGATCCTGTGATCTTAAAGTGGTACAGTTAAAGTTTATATAGGATAAAATACAATAAAACATATGCCAAATATGCTAACAAGGTGATTCAGGGTGGGATTAAGGAGTGGTTAAGAAGTGGTCAGTTCTTTAAAGAACATGCACTTCTTGAACCTACTGCACAGGCGTTTTACCCAGAGTTCACTGGGAAAAGCCCACAAGGGGGGCCACATGGAAGTGTGGTTTTAGGCCTGCTACGTCACTAAGTTAACTAGTGGTCAGGGACGACTGAGAGTTGTCCAGTCTGCCACCAATCAATGTCTTGTTTGACAGGATAGATGTAGGGAGTATACATATGTCTTAAGTCTAGAATACAAATAATGAGGAGCCCAGTATGTAGATAATGAGGTAGGATGGTAGTATAGATAGTCCAGTGGGTAAGAATGCCTTTATGATCCAGTGCAAAGCCAATTTAAACTAATAATTCCTTCAGGTGCTGTTTGTAACTGCACCAAGGAAAGAGATAGGGGTCTTGCTGGGGCCCACTCATGAGTAATTGCTAAGCACAGTGTCCTTGGGCTGGGAAGAAATTGTCAGAGACAAGTGTTTCTGAGGCTAGGGAGAAATTTGGGTTCAAGTACAAGCACCCAAATATAACACCCAAGCACCCCATCACTACTACATGCTCTCCCCTCTTCCATCTTTCAGCTATAAACAATGAAATACATTTATACTTGGTTAAATTTGCATATCTCTTCAGTCATATCTGTATTATCATATTCTATTCATACATAGCACAATCTTTGCTACTACTAAAGCCCTACAATATCACAATGTATAATTTGCAAATTGTTCACTTGCAACTTTTTTTTTGTAAGTCAAAAATTCTCAGTAGAAAGCTAACTAGAAAATGTCTCCACTAAAAAATTTGAAGAAATATGTGCCTTTAGGTTTGAAATATTTTATATATTTATGTGGCCAGTAAGAATGAGATTTCATAGCAAAAAAGATTCAATTGAATTCCCTTTACTTCAGAGATAAGATATATATGCTGATTCTTAATATCTAAATCTCTACTCATTTGCATCTAATTTCAAGAACAAGAAATAAAATGAATTCTGGATCATGAAAACTTTATAAAGGTGGGGGGAATGTATTTACTTAATTTCAAACTGTTCTTAAGTTTTCCTTATCAACCTTTCCTTTCAAAGTTGAGATGTTGCTAAAGCTTTTTTTGAGCTGCACAATCTTGATTGAAAAAGAAAAAAAGTACTAGAATCCATGATTAAGCAAAATAAATATATACATAAATAAATAAGTACATAGGTAGGTAAGTAGGTAGGTAGATAGATTGATTGATAGATAGATAGGCAGACAGACAGACAGACAGATAGATAGATATATAGATAGATAGATAGATAGATAGACAGACAGACAGACAGATAGATAGATAGTCCTGACTTCCACTATTAAGAGAAAAACTAGGCAAGAACCTAATGTGAATTTATTGAAAATAAAGTTACTTGCAATAGTCTACTTAATTGAAGAGAATCTGTCATACCAATAAAATCATGACCTCACAAAAGAATATAAAAAATATTTACTGAGAAAGGACAGTAGATTAATTCATTTCAGATTTATTGCAAGAGAAGCTGGTCCCTTTCCCCCCACCCAACAAAACAGCATGTGGTTAACTGTGTTATCTATTATATTTGATTAACCAGAAGGCACTGTTCCAAGCATTCTGGCAAAAAGAGGTTTCATCGTATACAATTTAATGTCAAAGGTGAAATAATCACTTAATTCTTTGATTACACTAATTTTATAAAATTTGTAATGTCTTTTTCAAAAGATACGCATTCAGTCCTCATTCATTGTCAGAGTTTGAGATGTCAGGCAGTGGGGGTAGTCTTTTAATATCTTATGTGTGGGTTGGGAGTCTTTAAATAGTACTGTACTATTATATGCAATGTCAATTCCTTTGAAAGGTTATAAATATCTCAAGGTAACTTGCATAATATGATTGCTTAATGTTTAAAGACCAATGACTAAAAAGGAGGGAGACTCATATATTTATATTTTTGGTAATCAGATCAATTTAGTCATGCTTTCCTGTCTATTTGGTGGCTCTTTCCTCACCTGATGGACAGCACTGAAATGGGAATGGGTAATTTTGAGAAACACTGATATATTCAGAACTCACTCAGACTTTTTATAGGCTCCCCTCCCTAACCAATGACTGCTATGCCAGAGAATTTTTAGAATCAGAACTTCTGTATCTCCTTCTAGCATCAATTATAATATTAAACTCTATCTCCGAATATTTTGCATGGCAACAGTTACTAAGAAAAATCTGTAGTCTAAAACCCCAAATTGGAGGCATTCAAGCTTCCTTCAGTATTTCTAGCACCTGATCATGACTAACTATACACACATGGCCAGTTGCTGCCACTGAAAGAATATTTTGATGACTGAAAAGTGGACTCAACTCACTACCACAGTCTGTGACCTTTGTGATAACTGCATTCCAAAGAAATTGTGAAGGGAAAATTATAGATCTCATTGCTCCTTACAACTAAAATCTGATGTAGATTACCTTTTCAGAATACTATTAAAGGTGTCCTGTCCCTCATTTAGTTGTCCCCTGGAAATAATCCAAAGTTCCAATTTCTTGACAATGTGGGTTATAGGAAAGAGCATTGGAATTGGGGGTTTGCTTCCTGTTGCTGGCACTTATCAGCTCTGTGCCCAATGGCAATTCACCATATGCTCTCTGAGTCTTATTTTTATATCTGAAGAGCTGGTGATAAAAATAAATGGAGTATATGCAGGACAGGGTTCTAGTGCAAGGGTCACTTTGTAAACCTGAAAATACTATTAGAATACAAGTTAGTATTATTGGCTTTTTTCAGATCTTGTCCCTCCAACTCAATTGCAAACTCCCTGAAAATAAAAAGTGACATACTTTTATTGTCCATGATATCTGACACAGTAGGATTTAGTAAATTTGGTGTTTTCTTTCCCCTTACAAGGGTTTTGGTGTGGGGAGTGCTCAGAAGATCCCTATTTTTACTGTAGTTGTCAAAAATGAAAAGCTACAGACTGAAAATTTGCCTTGTATTATCCATGGGACCATTCAGGTCAACTAAATAAGTATTTGTTAGCTGCCTACTATTTGTAAGATGCTGTATTACATTCTAGGAATTAAAAAAAAACAGTCCTTATGCTCAAAAAAATTGCATTATTCTAGGTATATACAACATGTACGTAAGTAAGACATACAAAGAAATACAAAATAATTTTAAGAGGAGAGAATTTAATAACTAATGAAAAGAGAAGAGAAGGGCTGGGAAGAGGTCAGTAAAGGTCTCCTATAGGAAGTGGAAGCAGGACTTCAAATTAAGCATTAAGAGACAGAGATAAGAAGGAGGCAGCACATTTCAGATATTGGAAACCATTTGTACTAGAGTACTGAGGTACAAAAGCAAATGCCATGTGCAATGAACATCTGATAGATCAATTTAACTGCAATGGACAATGTTTAAAGCAGAATAATAAAAAATAAGATGGGTACTATAGGTAGGAATCAGTTAATGGAGCAATTCTTCTACCTTCCTCGACCTTCAATTGGTGTAACAATCACATGAATGAGAATAGATGTCAGGTCTAGCCAGAGAAGGGAGAATGTTCATAGGTATACATTTTGGGGGGGGGGGCGCGGGGGGGAATGTGGCATAATGCATAAAGAGCTGGCCTTTTAGACAGGAAGATGTGAGTTTAAGTCCTACCTATAGCCCATATTGATTGAGTGACCTGAGACAAATCACTTAACCTACATGCAACTTAACCTTAGGCAACTGTCTAAAACTATAGCTTGCAAAGAATGTGATCATACGTATGGGAAGAGGGAGTTCCTTACCTTGGCTTGGCTACAAGGACAAAATCCTAGACCTAGTTAAAAATAAAATAAAAATTAAATTCTCTAACAGATAAGTGATGAAGAAATATGAACAAACAGTTCATAAAAAAGAATTTCAAACCCTTAATACTTTTATGAATGATTGTTCTAAATCATTCATAACATGAAAAATACAAATCTGTTCCATCACAAATTCATCAAATTAGCAAAGATGACAATAGGGAGGGATATTTAATATTTCTTTTTTTTTTGTCTTGTTCTCCCAGTTTACTTATGGTATCAGCCTTTATATCTAGTCATGAACCCATTTTGACTTTATGGTGTGAGATCTGGGTCTATGCCTAGTTTCTGCCATACTCTTTTCCCGTTTTCCCAGCAGTTTTTTTCAAAGAGTGGGTTCCCATCCCAGAAGCTGGCATCTGTGGGTTTATCAAATAATAGATTACTATAGTCATTTACTACTGTGTCTTGCATATTTAACTTATTCCACTGATCCATCTGCCTATTTCTTAGCCAGTACCAACCAGTATTGACAATCACTGCTTTGTAATACAATTTAAGATCTGGAATGGCTAGGCCACCTTCCCCTGCATTACTTTTCATTAGTTCCTTTGATATTCTGGACCTTTTGTTTTTTCAAATGAATCTTGTTATTATTTTTTCTAACTCTATAAAATAATTTTTTGGTAATTTCATTGGTATGGCACTGAATAAGTAAATTAGCTTAGGTAGGATTGTCACTTCTATTATATTAGCTCGGCTTACCCATAAGCAACTGATATTTTTCCAATTATTTACATCTGATTTCATTTGCATGAAAAATGTTTTGTAATTGTATTCATAGAGTTCCTGGGTTTGTTTCCGGAGGTAGACTCCTAAATATTTTAGAATGTCTACAGTAAGTTTAAATGGCATTTTTCTTTCTATCTCTTCCTGTTGGGCTTTCTTGGTAATGTATAGAAATGCTGAAGACTTATGTGGGTTTATTTATAGCCTGCATATTTACTAAAGTTCTTTATTATTTCAAGTAGTTTTTTCACTTGATTCTCTAGGATTCTCTAAGTATGTCATCATGTCATCTGCAAAGAGTGATAACTTTGTTTCTTCTTTGCCTCTTCTAATGCCTTCAATTTCTTTTTCCTTCTCTTATTGCTAAAGCTAACGTTTCCAGCACAATATTGAATAACAGTGGTGATCATGGACATCCTTGTTTCACCCCCGATCTTATTGGAAATGCTGCTAGCCTGTCCCCATTACATATAATAATTGCTGAAGGTTTTAGATAGCTGCTATTTATTATTTGAAGGAAGACTCCGTTTATACCTATGCTTTCTAGTGTTTTTAATAGTAATGGGTGTTGTATTTTATCACAAGCTTTTTCTGCATCTATTGAGATGATCATGTGGTTTCTGTTGGTTTTGGTGTTGAAATGCTGGATTATGCTGACTGTTTTCCTAATATTGAACCAACCCTGCATTCCTGGTATAAATCCTACCTGGTCATAGTGTATTATTTTTGTGGTAAGTTGCTGCAATCTATTTGCTAGTTTAAAAATTTTACATCTATATTCATTAGAGAAATTGGTCTATAATTTTCTTTCTCTGGTTTAGGTATCAACACCATATTTGTATCATAAAAAGAATTTGGTAAGACTCCTTCTTCACCTATTTTCCCCAAATAGTCTATATAGTATCGGAATTAATTGCTCTTTAAATGTTTGATACAATTTGCATGTAAATCTGTCTGGCCCTGGAGCTTTTTTTCTAGGGAGTTCATCAATGGCTTGTTCAATTTCTTTTTCTGAGATGGTGTTATTTAAGTATTTTATGTCCTCTTTTGGTTAACCTGGGCAATTTATATTTTTGTAAATATGTATCCATTTCACTAAAATTGTCAAATTTGTTGGCATATAGTTGGGCAAAATAATTCTTAACTATTGTTTTAATTTCCTCTTCCTTGGTGGTAGCTTCACCCTTTTCATTCTTGATACTAGTAATTTGGTTTTCTTCTTTCTTTTTTTAATTAAATTAACCAAAGGTTTATCTATTTTATTGGTTTTTTCATAAAACCAGCTCTTAGTTTTATTTATTAGTTCAATAGTTTTCTTAATTTCAATTTTATTAATTTTTCCTTTGGTTTTCAATATTTCTAATTTGGTGTTTAGTTGAGGATTTTTAATTTGTTCTTTTTCTAGTTTTTTTAGTTGTATGCCCAATTCATTAATCTCCTCTTTTTCTATTTTATTTATGTAAGCATTTAGAGATATAAAACTTCCCCTAAGAACTGCTTTCGCTGCATCCCATAGGTTTTGGTATGTTGTCTCATTATTGTCATTCTCTTGAATGAAATTATTGATTGTTTCTATGATTTGTTGTTTGACCCAATCATTTTTTAGGATTAGATTATTTAGTTTCCAATTATTTTTTAGTCTATCTTTCCATGGCCCTTTATTACATATAATTTTTATTGCATCATGATCTGAAAAGGATGCATTTAATATTTCTGCCTTTCTGCATTGGATTGTGAGGTTTTTATGCCCTAGTACATGGTCAATTTTTGTGTATGTGCCATGTACTGCCGAGAAAAAAGTATATTCCTTTCTATCCCCATTCAGTTTTCTCCAGAGGTCTATCATACCTAACTTTTCTAATGTTCTATTCACCTCCTTAACTTCTTTCTTGTTTATTTTGTGGTTAGACTTATCTAGTGCAGAGAGGGGGAGGTTCAGGTCCCCCACTAGTATAGTTTTGCTGTCTATTTCTTCCTGTAACTCCCTGAACTTCTCCTGTAAGAATTTGGATGCTATACCATTTGGTGCATATATGTTTAGTAATGATATTACTTCATTGTCTATGGTGCCTTTTAGCAGGATGTAGTTTCCTTCCTTATGTCTTTTGATTAGATCTATTTTTGCTTTTGCTTTGTCTGAGATCAGGATTGCTACCCCTGCTTTTTTTACTTCAGCTGAAGCATAATATATCCTGCTCCACCCTTTTACCCTTTACCCTGTGTGTGTCACTCTTTTTCAAATGTGTTTCCTGTAAACAACATATTGTAGGATTATGGTTTTTAATCCATTCTGCAATGTTTCCTGTTTTATGGGAGAGTTCATCCCATTCACATTCACAGTTATGATTACTATCTGTGTCTTTTTCTCCATCCTTTTCCCCCATTTATGCTTTTCTTTCTCCTTTTTCCTTTCCCCCCTTCACTAGTGTTTTGCTTTTGACCACTGCCTCCTCCCTTTCCCTTTTCTTCCCCTTTACTCTTACTGCTTCTTCCATCCCTTCTTTTCCCCCCTTCCTTTTCTTTCCCCCTCCCTTTTCTTTCCCCTTTTCCCTCCTACTGCCTATAGGGCAAGTTAGATTTCTATACCTAACTGATTATATTATGCCCTTCTTGAGCCAAATCTGATGAGAGTAAGGTTCAAACAATGCTCCCCCTCCCTTCTTTCCCTCTGCTGTAATAGGATTTTGTGTCTTTTCCTGTAATGTAATTTACCCTTGTCTGCCTCCTCCTTTCTCAGTACATTTTCTAAGATCAGATTGATCCACTTATTTGGATCCATTTAACCCACTTGATTAGAATTTTTTTTTATCATTACATCAAAGTCAACTAATATCCACCCTCTTTATGTATACTCCTTTAACAAGGTGTAATAACAATACAGTTCTCAAGGGTTGCAAGTCTCATATTCCCTTGTAGGGGTTTAAACAGCCCCCCCCTTATTAACAACATATTGTATCCTTCTGTCCCATTTACCTTTTTAAGTCCTTCTTGAGTCCTGTACTTGAAGATCAAATTTTTTGTTGAGCTCTGGTCTTTTTATCAGGAAAGTTTGGAAGTCTCCTATTTCATTGAATATCCACCTCCTCCCTTGAAAAATGATGATCATTTTTGCTGGGTAATTGATCCTTGGCTGCATTCCAAGCTCCTTTGCCTTATGAATATCATGTTCCATGCCCTGCGGTCTTTTAATGTAGAAGCTGCAAGGTCCTGTGTAATCCTGACTGTGGTTCCATGATATTTAAATTGTTTCTTTCTGGCTGCTTGCAGCACCTTCTCTTTCATCTGGTAATTTTGGAATTTTGCTATTATATTCCTTGGTTGTCAATTTGGGATCTCTTTCAGGTGGTGATGGTGGATTCTTTCTATGGTTATTTTCCCTTCTGGTTCTAGGACTTCTGGGCAGTTTTCCTTTATGATTTCCTGAAAGATACTGTCCAGGCTCTTTTTTTCATCATGATTTTCAGGTAGTCCAATAATTTTTAAATTGTCTCTCCTGAGTCGATTTTCCAGGTCGCTTGTTTTACTGATGAGGTATTTTACATTTTCATCTATTTTTTTCATTTTTTTGTTTCTGTTTGACTGATTCTTGCTCTCTCATAGAGACATTAGTTTCCATTTGTCCAATTCTAGTTTTTAACAGATTTTTCTTCTTAGTTTTTGTACTTCCTTCTTCAATTGGCCAATTGTGTTTTTTAGGGATGTTTTCTTCAGTGTACTCTTCTGTTAGTTTTTGTCCTTCCTTCTTCAATTGGCCAATTGTGTTTTTTAGGGACTTGTTTTCTTCAGTGTATTTTTTTTTCCAATTGGCCAATTGTTTTTGAAGGACTCTTCTACCTCTCTCATTTGACTATTAAAATCCTTCTTGAGCTCTTCTAAGAAGGCTTTTGGGCTTCAGACCAGTTCATATTCCTCTTTGTTGTTGTGATGTGGGTTTGTTGACAATGTTGTCCTTTCAGAATTTCTGTCTTGATCTTCACTCTTCTCATAATATGAATCTATGGTATTTCTTTTTACTCATGGTGTTTCTTTATTCCCTGGCCTTGAAAGAGATTGAGCTCTCCTGCTGGGGAACACAGGGTACTGACCCAAGCTTCTTGTGTTGGGAGCCTAGGTCTTGGTCACTGGCTTTGTGTGCTGGGACCTCTTATGCTGGCAATTGGAGGCTGTAGGTTTCTGGCAGCTCCTGTTGGGCTGGAATCAGCAAGGCTGGAACTTTCAGGCAATTCTAGGTTGCCTGCTTTTCCTTTCCTTTAGCTTTCTTCAGCTCCTTTTAGATGGGTGCTGCAGGGTTTTATCTGCCTGGGGCCCCCTGCAGTGTTGTCTCCTCTTTCTGCTAATGCACTGGGAGATTCCTTTGTGGTGAGTGCCAGGCCTGGTGTTTTCTGAGCTGGTTTCCACCGGTTCCCCCCTCACTGAGGCACTGGAGGTCCAGGTGTTGGTGTTTGCCTGCTTACCACCTGGGCTTCAGGATTTCTTCACAATTGGAGGCTGCAGGGCTCTCAGCTCACCTGTGTTGGGTTGGAATCAGCAAGGCGGGCTTTAGGAAGCCTTTAGGTTGTTTTCTTCACCTCCTTTCAGATGAATGCTGCAGGGTACTTATCCTGGGGCCCTTGTAGTTCTGCCTCCCTTATTTTTGCTGAGGCACTGGGAGGCCTGTTTGCTGGGCTGCTGCACTGCTGCTCCCTCTTTCTTCTAGTTCAGGTGTTCCAGGGTTTTTTATTTTCCTGCGGTGATATTTTGTGGGTTTTCAGAGGTTGATAGGGGAGAGTGAGAGTGACTACCTTTTCACTCCACCATCTTGGCTTCCGGAAGCGGAAGTCCTGATATTTAATACTTCTGTCCCTCCCTTTGCTACCTCATGTATTCCCCTATAGGGAATTCTCTTTGTAAGAAACTGCAGGAGATTTTTTCCCTTCGTTATTTACCATTGGGTATACTGTGCATGTTCTTCTATCTTCATCTTGACATCTGCTTTTTATGTGTATGTGCCTGCCCATTCTGTATTTTAGTCACACACACACACACACACACACACACACACACACACACACACACACATACACACACACACACACGCCAAACAAAAAAAAATAGATTCACCTGTAGGTCGTGTGTTATGAGATTAATTTCATATTGTTTCAGGACTGTGCTATAATTAGTTCTTGAATTTAAGTTCCTTTTTAACCCTTAAATTTTTGTTTATATTTATAAAGAAATCTCTTAGTGATTCCTCTACTGTTTGTTCCAGTTTTACCAACATTAATATCTTTCTCTCCCCATCCTTTTTTTTTTTGGAGTAATTTGTTTCATTATTTTTGTCTTCCTTGATACCCATATTTGTTTACCTTTCTGATATAGTTCTGTTGTCTTAATTACAGAGCAAATAAGCTGCTCAGGTCTGGATTTCTTTATAGAAATTCTTCAAATACTTTTCTTTTATTGAATTCTCATGTTTTTTTTAATTTGATTGATGACAGGCTTTTGGGCTATGTCTTTTTGGGCTGTATTCTTTAGCTCCTTTGCTCTTTGCAACATTTTTTTTAATCACTTGAAACATTCAAGAATATCCTACTTTGATTCTGTGCATTTTGGGGACTCCACAGACTATTGTGCCTCATTAGGCATTGATTCCTTTCCCACTGTCCTGCAGTTTTTACTTAGACATGTTTGGATTCATTGAGATGATACAGAGATCATCTTTCCTTCTTGTATTCTCCTTATTGGTTGATATGCCTGGGTTCAAGGTTTCTAATTAAGTTTCTTTCCTTTTGAATATTATTTAAATTTTTTATCACACTTTATAAAAATTTTATCACCCCAAAATTATTTTGCTATTCATTTTTACCAATTCATCCCTTTTGCCTGCTACTTTTTAACAAGTCTCTAGAGAAGGTAAAATATAACTTTGGGTTACTCATACCCTCCCCATCCCCTAAGCTGTCTGTTGTGTACTTCTTTTTTTATTTATATATGCATATATATAATATATATAACATTGGTATGTGTAATGAAGGCATTCATATGTATTATAAAAAAATTCATGACCAATGGAATGTCTCCTTCATTTAGTTAAATGACTAATAGAGTCTAATTTACATATTCTTTGGGGAACAGGTCTGTTGGCTAACTATGTGGTCTTAGGAAAATCATCTGCCTCTCTGGTCCTCTATTTCCTATTCTGTCAGATGAAAAGGATACATAAAAATATCTCTGAAGCACTTTCCAGCTCTACAACTTAGGATCTTAATATTCTATTACGTAAAGGTTTGTTTTTATCCCAGTTATACATATGTAAGTGTGTGTTCTTCCCCACCCCTGCCAACAGAATGTAAGGTCCTTGAGAATAAGGATGTTTTCATTTTTAACTTAGTATCTACTCTACTATCAAAGTGATCTTCCTAAAATACAGACTTGACAATGTAACTATCCTTCTCGATAAATTCAATTGGCTCCCTATTACCTCCAGGATCAAACATATAATCTTCTGTTTGGCTTTTAAAGCTCTTTGTAACTTGGTCCCTTCTTACCTTTCAACTTACCAATTTCCTTTCTTTGTAGTACTTCTCAGTGATGCCCTACGTGAGTTCAATGAAGGCTCACCCTGTATCCCTAGCAGCATCCGTAGTCCTGTCCCAACACTCACATTTTTGCCTTTCTTTGTGTTCCCTAACACTTAAAGCAGTACCTGATACATTTATTAAAGCATAATAGGTGCTTAACAAATGTTTATTGAATTGTTCTTGACTTTCGATTTCTTGAAATGAGCCTTCACTTCCTGCCCCTCCCCTCCCTTTTGAAACCTCATCTCTCTCAATCCCTCAATGATAGCTCTGGTTCTCCCTGCTATCACTCTTTTTTTTTTCTTACCCTGTGCTCTCTCTCTCTATATATACATACATAAACTTTTTTTTTCCTCCAACTACCTTAATACTGACAAAGGACTCATGTGACTTGGAAAGTATCACCTCTTTTTTTTTTTTGGTGAGGCAATTGGGGTTAAGTGACTTGCCCAAAGTCATATAGCTAGTGAGTGTTAAGTCCCTGAAGCCAGATTTGAACTCAGGTCTTCCTGACTCCAGGGCTGGTGCTCTATCTACTGTGCCACCTAACTGCCCCCTACCCCTCTTCATTTTTAAAGTATTTAGTCACTCTCTTTAATTAGTTGTAATTTGTTTTTTGGAGAGGGAGAGATTAGTATACTTATTCCTCTTACCAGCACAGAGCCTAGCATAGTAACTCCTTAATGCATGCTCATTAAATTCAACTGACTACAATTCTGTTAGAACACAGAAACTCAGAACTTACAGACAACCTTTTTTCATAGTTAAGTTAGTTAAATGTTACTTGAATAAACATTTCTTGATCATCTGTCAGGAATTTCCAGGTGTCATTTTTTGGTTTGTTGTTGTCTATCTCAATAATAAGCTAGAGTTTAATAAAGTTTTATATATTTTGTCTACTCATTTTGTCACACTGTAAGAATGCCATTTATAACTCACAAGTTATATTCTTTGTGCATTTATACAAATTTAAAATGCATCATGGATAAGACATTATGAAAAATGACATAAAATTGGTGAAAGCCACCCCAAAAAGACATGTTTTGAAGTATGAGTACACAGTGAACTGAATAAATCAGCAAAATGCATTGGAATAATCATAAATTTTCAAAAGATTAAGCTAAATCTTTTTAAATTCTTCAAATGAAAACTTTTAAGATGTCAAAGAGATTCAAATACATTGCATTTTGTTTTTAGCTCTCAACTACCTACAAAGTGATAGGCTTTTATTGTTTCAGCTCACTTTGTCTCCTAAGCTAGAATGTAATCAAATTTTTTTTTCCAATACTCACTTCCATTTCTGTAAGTTAAAACTAAAAAGTCAAAGTGATTGGACTTGAGTTACATCATGCTATAAACAGAGCTGTTGGGATGTTTATTTTTTTTAATGTACTTGTTCTGGGTGCCTTTACAACAATATAATTTCTGAGTTCTATTTAAGGAATAAAAATGTGTTATTGAACATGAATATAAATATTGAATATGAAAAATGAATATTAAATATGTTTAAATCTCAGTAGTAAAACATCTCAAAAATGGCAGAAATATAAAACTTAAAGAAACTCTAAATCTCTTCCCCATGAAGAAATAAAAAAGGAAGCTGATAGGGGAGAAAGAAAAAAAACGCAAAATAAAACAAAAAAAGAGGCATACATACTTGGTATAAAGAAAAACTTTATAACAATAAATGTTGTCAAAAGTAACATAGACTGTTTCAGGAGGTTTCAGGTCTCTTATTCCTTGGGTCTTTCAAAAATAAAAAAAGTATTATATGAATGACATTAAGTATCTCACATAGGGGATTCTTTGTGTATGAGCTGTACCAGCTGATATCTGAGGATTCTTTCCACTCTAGGATTCTGTGATTTTGTGAAAATAAGGATTTCACAGCTCAAGATGTCTTTGGCTATCCGCTATAGTATAAGCATCTTTATAACCATACTGAGCTCGATGAAGAAATGATATGGAAAGGAGTGTGAAACGTCAGGATGAAAAGCTATTTGAATAAATTTGCATCATTTATGCATCCAGCAGAAATTTTAGTCCCCAGACAGATTTAGTTTCAGAGACAAGAATGTTTTGATTCTGCTTCATTTCCAGCTGCAAAGTTCTGTTTCTGTCAAGCCCTAACTAACCAGGAAAAACAAGGAGATAATAAAAGCGGCCAAATTTAACTCTAAAGTTTCACCAACCTTTCTTGTGGTAGGGCCTACTCAAAAGGTTTCTTTCATCCTCAAAGGTCTCTAGATAACCCTAACTGCTACCGATTTATTAGGATATGTATAATGGCAAACAAACAATTTATATTATTACTGCAGCTGCCTAGCCTCAGTACCCTGCAAATCTCCTTTGAGTTGAACCCTCCACCACCTAACACAATCTTTTTTTGTTTTGTTTTGTTCTGCTTTGTTTTGCTTTGCTTTGTTGGGAGGTAGAGCCTGAATTCTGCTCTGAAGGGTGGGAATTGGGCAGGGGGAGTTACTAAATGACTAAGATTTTTTTTTTCAGATATTCACAAGACAGGCTTTATTGAATTTGATTAAAACAAATAAACAAACACAAAATGAAGTCAACAAGCCAATATGTATTTATTAAGATCTAAATAAGCACCAGGCACTATGAAAATTCTAAGAATATAAATAAAAGCAAAATTAAAAAAAAAACTGGCCCCTACCTTTAAGAAGCTTAAGTTCGAATGGGAGATGATACATAAAAGAAAGTGGATGAGGAAGGAGGTTCAGGAAGATATCAGAAGCATGCACATGGTGGAGAAAGAAATCTAGAGAGGAATGGAAGAGTGAACAGGTGTGACTGAGAACTGTTCTTAAAATAGAGGATCTGGAAAGAACTGGCCAATCAGGGCAAGAAGGCTACTCTGGTATGGTGGAGAAAGAAGTCCAAAGAGTCAGAAGCAAAGGCTAGAGAGGAAGTTTGGAGACTATAGAGAAGCTCACCTGAGCCCATAAACTGTTAAGACAACTCTCTCTCCTTCTCTCTTCCTTCTCCTAACTTTCAGTCTTCCCCAGGGACTTCTATATTCTTTCAGAAAAAAAAATGAGATAATATTTATAAAATGCTTACTACAATGCCCGCATCAAAGTAGGTGCTTAATACATTCTTGCCCCCTGCCTCTTTTCCCTCAGATACCAAACCTAGATTTGAGGAGAAAGCACTTGGGGTTGAGAAGCTCAACCTCTCTTCCTTCAGTGAGTCCTCCCTTCCCAAGAATTCATATAGCTATCACCAGACTTAAAGTACTAGCCTTGCTGAGGACCCTTCTCAAAACTACTCAGCATTTCTAGAGGGTCAGGTTCCTTCTGATAAGCCTTCCTTTATTGCATATCTATATAGACCTACAGTCTAGAACTGTCCTGAAAGAATCTGCTTGAAAGGGGAAAGTACTTGTGGTCTCAAGAGTAGAGAATGACTCATTTCTCCTGGAAATAGATTCCACTCAGAGTATTGGTGAAGTACAATGTCTGGATTTACTGTTCCGTAAAATGGTTTTATCCTTTGACCATTTGTGATAACAGCTTCTGTTTGGTCCAGGAACTCACCATCATCCAGAAACTCCTCTTCCTCTTTTTTCTTTTTTTTTTTTAATATACATTTATTTATTTTTAGTTTTCAGCATTTACTTCCACAAGATTTTGAGTTCCAAATTTTCACCCCATCTCACCCCTTCCCCCACCCCCAAGATGTCATGCATTCTGAATATCCCTTCTCCTAGTCTGCCCTCTCTTCTATCTCTCCCCCCCCTTCTCTTATCCCCTTCCCCTTCTATTTTCCTGTAGGGTAGGATAGACTTCTGTACCCCATTTCCTGTATTTCTTATTTCCCAGTTGCATGTGAAGACATTTTTTTAAACATGTGTTTTTAAAACTTTGGGTTCCAAATTTTCTCCCTTTCTCCCTCCCCACCCACCCTCATTGAAAAGGCAAGCAACTCAATGTAGGTTATACATGTGCAGTTATGAAAACACTTCCATAGTGGACATGTGAAAAACTAATTCTATTTCCCTTAATACTATCCTGTCCCCTAATTTATTCTATTCTTTCTTTTGACCCTGTCCCCCTCAGAAGTGTTTGCTTCTGATTACCCCCTTTCCCAATCTGCCCTCCTCTCTATCATCCCCCTTGCTCTCTTGTCCCCCTCCCCCATTTTCCTATACAGTAAGACAGATTTCCATATCCAATTGAATGTGTATGTTATTCCTTCCTTAAGCCAACTCCTATGAGAATAAGATTCACTCATTCCTTTCCCTGTTTCCCCTTCACTGTAAGAGCATTTTCTTTTCTGTTTTTTTTTGTGAGACAACTTACCCCATTCTACCTCTCCCTTTCTTCTTCTCCTGGTATAATCCTCTCTCATCCCTTAATTTTATTCTCCAGATATGACCCCTTAATCTTCAACTCACCCTGTACCATCTATCTATCTATCTATCTATCTATCTACATACATATAATTTTTCCCCTCCAACTACTCTAATACTGACAAAGGTCTCATGAGCTATAAATATCATTTTCCATGCAGAAATGTAAACAGTTCAATCTTAATAAGTCTCTTAAGTTTCTCTTTCCTGTTTACCTCTTCATGTTCTACTTGAGTCTTGTATTTGAAAGTCAAATTTTCTATTCAGCTCTGGCCTTTTCATCAAGAATGCTTGAAAGTCCTCTATTTCACTGAATGACCATTTTTTCCCCTGAAGGATTTACTCAGTTTTGCTGGATAGGTGATTCTTGGTTGTAATCCTATCTCCTTTGCCCTCTGCAATATTATATTCTGTGTCCTGCGGTCCTTTAACATAGAAGCTGCTAAATCTTTTGTTATCCTGATTGTGTTTCCACAATACTTGAATTGCTTCTTTCTGGCTGCTTATAATATTTTCTCTTTGACCTGGGAACTCTGCAATTTGGCTACAATATTCCTAGGACTTTTCTTTTGGGGATCTCTTTCAGGAGGTGTTTGGTGGATTCTTTCAATTTCTATTTTGCCCTCTGGTTCTAAAACATCAGGGCAGTTTTCCTTGATAATTTATTGAAAAATGATATCTAGGTTCTTTTTTTGATCATGGCTTTCAGATAGTCCAATAAGTTTTAAATTCTCTCTCCTGGATCTATTTTCCAGGTCAGTTGTTTTTCCAATGAAATATTTCACATTCTCTTCTACTTTTTCATTCTTTTGGATTTGTTTTACAGTGTCTTGATTTCTCATAAAGTCACTAGCTTCCGATTGCTCTATTCTAATTTTTAAGGAAAAATTTTCTTCAGTAATCTTTTGGACTTCCTTTTCCATTAGGCCAATTTTGCTTTCTAGGGCATTCTTCTCCTCATTGGCTTTTTGGACCTCTTTTGCCATTTGGGTTAGGCTATTGTTTAGGGTGTTATTTTCTTCAGTATTTTTTTGAGTCTCCTTTAGCAAGCTGTTGACTTGTTTTTCATGATTTTCTTGCATCACTCTCATTTCTCTTCCCAGTTTTTCCTCTACTTCTCTTACTTGCTTCTCAAAATCCCTTTTGAGCTCTTCCAAGGCCTGGGACTGATTCATATTTTTCTTGGAGGCTTTGGATGTAGGAGCTTTGACTTTGTTGTCTTCTTCTGGTTGCATGTTTTGATCTTCTTTTTCACCAAAGTAAGATAATATAGTCTGACTCTTTTTGCTCCCCTTGCTCATGATGCTGTCCAATTACTTGAGTTTTAAAATCTTTGTTAAGGTTAAGAGTCTGCTTCCAATGTGGAGAACGCACTGTCCCAAGTTTCAGGAGTTTATACAGCTGTTTTCAGAGATACTTGTAGGGACCTCTAAATTTTCAGTTCTTGCAAGTTGTAATGATAAGGGGCGAGGTGTTTCCTCCTTTCCTGGCCTGTGCTCTGGTCTATTAGTGACCACAAGCACTCCTTTCTGTCATGGAACTGTGACAGCCACTACAAGCTCCAGCACTCCATCGCTCCTCCTTGCCCCAGCACTGCAGCCCAGAGTTGTGACCCAGATCCAAGCATGGGCAAAGCAAGAAATTCCTGCCTCAGCACTGGCAAAGAGATCCTTGCAATGCCCCTCTGATCAACCACTTGATTCCACCTCAGTCTGTGGGCCAGAAGCTGAGGACACAGCCACTGCCTGGGTGCCTTTGCTCTTTGCTCTGTGCTCTGGAACTGGCTCTGAGACCTAGTTCCTCTCTCACTGCAGAAACAAACTTTTCCCACTGACCTCCTAAGTTTTCTTTGATATTCATGGGTTGAGAAGTCTGGAAACCACCACAGGTGGCTGGGATTCAGTCCTCTGAGGCCTGCTCCAGGTTAGCTGTGGCCTGCATGCCCACCCTGCACTGTGCTCCACTCCCCTCCTGGAGTAATATACCTTTTCAATCAATCATCCAGATTGTCTTGGGCTGAAAATTTGCTTCACTCTATCTTTTTGTGGGTTCTGTTGCTTTAGAATTTGTGTAGAGCCATTTTTTACAGGTATTTGGAGGGGTTTGGGGGAGAGCTCAAGCAAGTCACTACTTTCACTCCACCATCTTGCATCCGCCTCCAACTAAGACTTATTCCTTAAACATTTCAGAACATGACAATCTGTACATGTCTGAGTGATATGTCTTAGAAGCCTAAAGAGAGGGGCAGCTAGGTGGTTCAGTAAATAGAGCACCAGCCCTGGATTCAGGAAGACCTGAGTTCAAATCCAGCCTCAGACATATAATAGTTGTGTGACCCTGGGCAAGTCACTTAACCCCATTGTCTAGCCAAAAAAAAAGAGAGAGAGAGAACTCTTCCTCTTAAAGTGAATGGCCACACAAATCTTTAAATAGACATTAGAGTAGAACTCTCTCTCAGAGGAGACCCTCCTCAAAAGACAGCAGTCAAATATTACTCTCTTGGAATGAAATATCTGGCTTCATAGAGCCATTCAGTTTCAAGAATAGAAATAATCAAGGTGTGTGTGAGGAGGAGAAGGAGGGGAGGAGTACCATAGGAAAGAGCAAAAATAACATTCTTAATTCATTGGTTTAATGCAGACTGGATCTGAAGCATTTTTTGGATGACCAGCTGAATAGTTTTAGAAAAGACGTAGATCTTGGTTTAAAAATAAACAATTAAAAGGACATTTAGGTTCAATATTACTTTTGATTTGAAGTTCAGCAGATTAGCATAACTCATCATGGTCATTAGTTCACCATTCATTTGTGTTTTTCCTTTATTTATTTCATTAAATATTTCCCATTTGCATGTAAAAGAATTTTTGACAATACTTTTTTTTTTTAATTTTGAGTTCCAAATTCTCTCCCTCTGTCCCATAAACAATACCCTCCTTAAGAAGATAAGCGCTTTGATTTTGATAATATATGTGAGGTCATAAAATCATATTTCCATATTAGCCATGTTGCTAAAGAAAACACAAACAAATTAAAATAATAAAAATAAGGAAAGTTAAAAAAATAGTGTTGTTAGATCTGCATGCAGATTTCACCAGTTCTCTCTCTGGAGATGGATAGCATTTTTCATTGTGCGTCTTCTGGAATTGCCTTGGCTCAGAAAAATATGGAAAGACTCAGACTTATAAAGGAAGAGGTTATCTACCCTCAAAGAAACAGAGTACAAATAAGTATAGTACGGTCTTACTTAGATGTACATGAATGTATGTGCCTATATATGAGTATGATTATAGATATCTAAGTATATGTAGGTATATATAAGTTTATGTATGTATGTGTATATGAATGTATATATCTTTGTGAATATCTGTGTATGTATATATGTATGTATATGTAGATAGATTAGATAGATAGATAGATAGATAGATAGATAGATAGATAGATAGATAGGTAGATATGTATAAATATATCTGTGCTCAATTGTATCTTCTCAGGAATGGAGTGGGAGGAAGGGGAAAAAGAACAATGTAAAAAGTACGTAGCAGAGAACAAAAGAAAGCTTACAAAGAAACAAAGAAAAGAAGGACAGCTCTGAATGCAATGCATAACAATTAATACATAGGCTATCTTGAAATGGAAATTTATTGCTATATATTTTGAATCCTCTCTTATGTTCTGCTGTGCACATGCCAATGCTTTTTTCCTTCTTATTTCATATTTAAGTTTTAATATTTAAGTTAATAATGTTTTTTCTTTTCTTATTGTGTATTTAATTTTTGTATTTCAATTTAAAATTAATTAAAATAAATTTAAAAAAAGAATTGTCTTGGATCATTATCTAAGTGAAAATAGCTAAGTCTTTCATACTTGATCATTCTGAAATATTACTATTATTATATAAATGTTTTCCTAGTTCTGCCCTTTTCACTTTACATGAGTTCATACAAATATTCCCAAGTTTTTCTAAAACTATCCTGTGCATCATTTCTCATACCACAATAGTATTCCATCACACATTACATACTACAACTTGATGAGTCATTCTCAAACTGATGGACATCCCCTCAATTTGAATTCTTTGCTACCCAAAAAGAGTTGCTATAAATATTTTTGTACAAAAGTGTCCTTTTCCCTTGTCTTTTGATCTATTAATGATACAGAATTAGTAGTGGAATTGCTGAGTCAAAGAGCATGAACAGTATTACAGTTCATTTGGCATTGTTTCAAATTGTTCTTCAGAAATATTAGACTAGTTCACAATACCACCAACAGTACATTATTGTCCTGTTTTTTCAGCATTTGTCAGTTTCGTTTTATGTCATGTTAGCCTGTGTGATGTGTCAAATACCATCTCAGAGTTGTTTTAATTTGCATTTCTCTAATTAGTAGTGATTTAGAACATTTGATCATGTGACCATAGGTAGCTTTGATTTCTTTTTCTGAAATGTGCCTATTCATACCCTTTGACCATTTGTCAATTGATTTTTTTTTATAAATTTGACTCAATTCCTTATATACTTGAAAAATGAGGCCTTTATCAGAGAAATTTTGCATTTTCCCCCAGTTTCCCATTTTCCTTCTAATTTTAGCTGCCTTAGTTTTGTTTGGGCAAAACTTTTTTTGATTTCATGTAATAAAAAATATTTTACTTCCTGTACTCTTCTCTATATTTTGTTTGATTGTAAACTCTTCCATATTCATATTATTTGACAGGGACATTTTTTCATGATCTCCTAATTTGCTTATAATAGCATCCTTTAAATCTAAATCATTTATCCAATTTGACCTTATTTTAGTACACCATGTGAGATGTTGGTTTATGCCTAGTTTCTGCCACACTACTTTCCAGTTTTCCCAACAATTTTGTCAATAGTCAGTTTTTATCCCAAAAGCTTGGATCTTTGGGTTTTTCAAAAAGTATATTATTATGATCATTTATTAATGTGTATTATGTAGCTAATCTATTCCACTGATCCACTACTTTATTTCTTTGACAGTATCAGATTGTTTTGATGACTACCACTTTGTAAGATAATTTAAAATCTGGTGCTTATAGGACACTTTCCTTCACCTTTTTTTTTTTCATTGATCTCCTTGATATTTTTGACCTTTTGTTCTTCCAAATGAATTTCATTGCTATTTTTTCTACCTCTATAAAAAAAATCTTAGATAGTTCAATTGGTATGGCACTGAATAAAGTAAATTAACTTCAGTAGAATTTTCATTTTTATTTTATTGAATTGGCCTAGCCAAGAATAATTAATATTACTCCAATTGTTTGGATTTGTCTTTATATGTGTGAAGTGTTTCCTAATCGTGTTCATACAGAACATTGGTTTATTTTGCAAGTATTTTATATCATGTGCAATTATTTTAAATTTATTTTCTCTTTCTATTCCTTCCTGCTAGGTTTTATTGATAGTATATAGAAATGCTAATGATTTATTTGTGTTTGTTCATTGTTTTAACTATTTTTTTAGCTGATGCTCTAGGATTCTCCAAGTATACCATCATATCATCTTCAAAGAATGAAAATTTTGCCATTTATCATCTTCATTAGTGGTGTAGTCACCCTTTTTATTTTTGAGAGTAACAATTAATTTTTTCTTTCTTTTAATCAAAAGAATCAACATTTTATCTATTTTACTGTTTTTCTTCTCATAAAATCAGATCTTAGTTATATTTAAAAGTTAAATGGTATTTTATTTTAAATTTTATTCATCTCTACTTTTATTTTCAGGATTCCCATTTATCTAATTGGGAATTGTTAATTTGTTTTTTTCTAGTTTTTTTTTTCAGTTGCATGCCCAATTCTGTGATCTGCTCTTTCCCTCTATTATTGATGTATGCATTTAGAGATATACATTTGTTCCAAAGTACTGCTTTGGCTGCATTGCACAAATTTTAGAATGTTGTCTCAATGTCATAATTTTCTTTAAATAAATAATTAATTGTTTATGTTATTTGTTCTTTGACCCACTCATTCTTTAGGATTAGATTATTTAGCTTCCAATTAATTTTTAATCTATGCTTTCATAGCTGTTTATTAAGTGAAAGTTTTATTGCATTATGGTTGAAAAAGGGTACATTTAATATGTGTGCTTTTCTGCATTTGCTTGTGAGGTTTACGTGATTTAATGAATGGTCAGTTTCTGTGAAGGTGACGTATACAGGTAAGCTCCTTTCCATTTCCATTCAGTTTTCTCCAGAGGTCTCTCATATCTAGTGTTTCTAAAATTATGTTTACCTCATTGACTTCTTTCTTATTTTCTTGTGGTTAAATTTATCTAGCTTGAGAGGGGAAAGTTGAGATCGTGCACAAATATAGTTTTACTGTATATCTCCTCCCATAATTCATTTAAGTTTTCCTTTAAAAAATTGGATGCTATGCCATTTGATGTATATATGTTTAGCACTGATCTTACTTCATTGTTTATGGTTCTCTTTAGCAAGATGTAGTTTTACTTCTTATGCATTTTAATTTGGCCTACATTTACTTTTGCTTTGTCTTAGATTATGATTGCTACCCCTGCCTTTTTTACTTCAATTGAAGCATAATAGATTCTGCTCCAGCCCTTTAACTGTTTCGCTATTTTGTGTGTTTCTTATAAACAGTTGTTGGACCCTGCTTTCCAATACATTCTGCCCTCTGTTTCCATTTTATGGGTGAATAAATCCCATTCACAGTCAAAGTTATGATTGCTAACTCTGCATTTCCTTTCGTCGTATTTTATTTTGTTTATTCTCTCTCTCTCTCCCTCCCAAAGACTGTTTTACTTATGACTATTTCTTTCTTTTATCTGTTTTCCCTTTTATCATTCACCCCACCTCCATTTTCTATTACCAGTTCAGTATGTAAATATATTTTCCCTATTTGAAACAATTTAGATATGTGAGGTTCAAACATTGCCTACACCCTCATTTCCCCCTGCTCTGTAAAAGATAATTTCTCTCATTCTTCCTCTTCCTTCCTCCTTACTCTTTCTTGTCTATCCATTTTTTTACATCATTCCAAAATAATTACCTTACACCTGCACCCTCTTTTTATGGAGAATCATTCTAACTCTCTTAATAAATGATAAAATTATACACACATGAAATATACATATATATATGTATGTATGTATGTATGTATGTATGTATGTATGTATGTATGATGTATCATCTTTCCATATAGAAAAGTATGTAGTTTAACCTTGTTGAATCCCTTGTGGTTTCACTTTCATGTTTTCCTTTTTAGGCTTCTAGTGAGTCTTATATTTGAAAGTAAAATTTTCTATTCAATGTGATCTTTTCACCAAGAATGCTTGAAAATCTTCTATTTCATCAAATATTCATTTCCCTCTGGAAGGATTATACCATTTTGCTGAGTGGGTTATTCTTGATGATAATCCCAGTTTTTTGTTTTTTGCTTTTTGGAATATCGTATTCCAAGCTCTTCTCTTTGATGTCATGGCTGCCAATTTCTGTGTGATCCTTACTGTGGCTCCAATGTATTTGAACGGTTTCTTTCCTGCTGCTAACTTTTTGTGTCTTTGACCTGAGAGCTGTAATATCTGGCTATAATATTCCTGAGAGTTTTCATTTTATGATCTCTTTTAGGTGGTGATTGGTGTATTCTTTCAATTTTTATTTTATCCCTTTGTTTGGGGTTATCTGTGTAATTTTCCTCTTTGATTTTTTTGAACTATGATTTCTAGGCTCATGGCTTTCAGGTAGTCTAATAATTATTAAATTATTTGTCCTTTATCTATTTTCCATGTCACTTGTTTTTACCAATAAGTATTTCACATTTTCTTCTATTTTTTTTCATTCTCTTGAATATGGAGTCAATAAGCTTCCACTTGCCCAATACTAATTTTCTAAAGAATTATTTTCTTCAGTGAGCTTTTGTAACTCTTTATGCCATTTGCCTAATTCTGCTGTTTAAGGAGTTGTTTTCATGAATGAATTTTTGTGCCTCCTTTTGAATTTGCCAGTTTTGTTTTTTAAGGTGCTGTTTTCCTCAGTATATTTTTGTGCCTCTTTTACCAAGCTGCTATTTGTATTTTCATAATTATCCTCCTTTGCCTTCATTTATTTACCCAAATCATCCTCTAGCACTCTTTTTTTTTTGAAAATCATTTTTAGTTATTCCAGGAATTCTTGTTGGGTTTGTATGCAATTCACTTTTTTTTCTTTGAAGTTATGCTTATAGCTATTTTGACTTCATTCTCTTCTGAGTTTGTCTTTATCTTCCCCATCACCATGGTAGATTTTTATGGTCAGGTCCTTTTTTGTTTGTTTGTTTGCTGATTTTTCCACCCCAGTTCTTCTTTATGTTAATGTTGGGTTATCTTCCCCATGTGGAAGTTGGAGGGGCTCTGCTTCAAGTGTTAGGTTTTTTTGACATATTGTTTTCAGAGATATCTCTGGAGTTTTGGAAATTTTCAGTGTTTCCAAGATGGTGTGATCTGAGAAGTGTGGTCATTTCTCTCTTTGTCTACACTGCGCTTATAACCCAGGAAGGGCCTCTGATCCCTTCAGAGTACAATTCATACTGCTTTTCAGGACCACTTCTCTTTTGAGACTGAATGTGATACTGCCTCTCAGAGACCCTGATATCTTGCAGCCAGAAGTGACACTGCCTCTCAAGATTCCCACTCCCTCTTAAATAAATGTGTTCTTCTCTACCCTTAAACTACTACCTAGAAGTGAGTATAAGCAATGGAGCTGTCAAACAATATGTGGTCCTGCATCCAGTGTTAACAAAGTGTCACCCTGTAATCTTTGTTTGACCAGTTCTCAGGTCCTTTCCCATCTCTGGTTTGAGAGCTCTCAGAGCTGCTGCTGCTGCTTTTACTACCTACTCCCCCCATTAGTATTTTATCCATGTGGACTCTGGGCCAGCCTCCTCTCCTGTATAACAGATCTCTCTTAATGACCTTCTATGTTGTCTTGGGTTGGTAATATCTCTCATTCTGACCTTTTGTTGGTTCTGCCACTCCAGAATTCTGTTTGAGGTGTAGTTTTAAAGTTGTTTGGAGGGGAATGTCAAAAGAGCTTGGCTGAATGCATCTCTGCTTCTCCATCTTGGCTCCACCCCAATTCACAATTCATTTTGAAATCCATAATGAATATGCAAAATTCAGCCCCTCTTTTAAAATAAATTTAAGCAACACCAAACTCTTCCTCACCCAATAACTCTTTTTTTTCCTTCAAATCAGATATTGTGGAAAGTATCATAGACAAAAGTTAAAAGGATTTAAATCTGGCCCTGGTACTTCCAGTTAACTATCTGATCTTGGATATGCCATTTTGTTTCCCTAGGCCTCTGTTTTCTTATCTGTAAAAGGAGTAGAAATGGAGTAAGTGATCTCTAAGTTCTCTTCCAGGTCCCATATTGGGCAATACCTTCAATCACTATCCCTAATAAATATAAAACTATGCAGGCATACATAATGAAATTGGGTATTTTTCAATTTGCTGTGGGAAGGTATAGAAATATACATATCTGCCCCAAAGCATTCAAATTCACCATCTATGAGAGAAAATATTCCCTCTCATCAAAATATAGATAGCTCATATACTTTCAGAGGGTGACATCCACTATATGTGGTAATATATACCATCCTGGAGAATTAGGTTTCTTTCCATTATTTCATCTTAATCCTCTCCAGGCTGCTTTCTTGACCAAATTAATTCTAAAATGAAAGCATCAGAGATTTAGTTGTAAACTCTTATTTTCTAGCTTTGCTTACAATAAGATGTTATCATTAGGCAATTTTCACCTCTTCTTTGGTGGAGGCCACATTGTTTATCTAACGGCTTTACAAGTGAGCAGAGATAAGGAACTATGATTGAATATTTCTTCAGTCCAATTAATATACATGTTTTTGTCCTTTGTATTTATTTCCCTCTCTCCTCTGAAGTAATCTTAAAGCTTTACAGATGATGAATTTCTGATCTCCTCTCTCCTGCTTTCCTTTCCAAAAGTGTCTTCTCTAATTCAAAAATGCAAATGTATAGTTGCCTCAGTTAAGTTGTCAGTTGCTGTTTTGCTTTCAATTCTGTTTTGATTTGTTCTCCCATCATCCATGAATAGCAGTTCACTGTCCTGAAAAGCATTCTGACTGTGTGGGGAGAAAAATTCAAGGGACCAGGATTCTCATCTAGCCTTACTGGATGACTCTGGACAAGTCACAACCATTCTGGATCTCAGTTTCCCATCTGTAATATACTGTAGTTACACAATGTGTGTGCTATAATGGAGGTCCCTTCCAAATTAGAAACTGTGTGATCCTGTAATTAATCTTTCCTTGAAGGTCTCTGTCCCTTCAAAGGGAGAGTGTAGAATAGTGGATTGAGTATTCTACATAAAATTAAGAAGTCATGAATTTGTATCCTTCATCAGACACTTACCAGATGTGTCCAGAGGCGTCTCTTAATTTCCTGAATTCCAATTCCCTCCTCATTAAAATGAAAATAATAATATCAGTAGTAGATAACTTATAAGATTATTATAAGGCAAAAATGGGTTAATTGATATAAATTGTAGTAACCTACATTTGCCTGAGATGCCTTCATTACCAAGGCTGTTCTCACCACCTTAGGCCATAGTAAACTCTCCCTTCTCTGGAAGTACTCAGAGGGCTTCTTCTTGGCAACTAAGAGAGTATTCCATTGTGGCATCTTTTACTGTTTTCTCATATTGTTATTCAACTCTTGAACTGTTATTCAGCTTCTAATGTGTGCAAAATTTTCTTATTGAGGTTGAAGGGATTTGTTCTGTGAAGTTTGGATTTAGTCAAAAGTCCACACTTGGGGACCTAGAGAGCTACATGCAGCCTCGAGGCCACAGGTTCCTCACCCCGGGTTATACGCTCCTTAACGACACACATGCTGCCTCACATTTTATCACCTCACATTTCATTGTACTGAGTAAATATTTGTCATTTGATTATTGTACATATTATATTCCTAAAAGGTGCCAAGTAGTAGATATAAAGAAATCAAGTGGTCCATCTTATAGAAATATAATGACTTACAAACACATACATATATACATGCATATATTTGTGTTGGTAATATTTTGACAGTTTGTTCTATGCTCTGTGAAATATAATTTAAAAAGGGTGACAGGGGATTCAGTCCTCCTTCCACTGTAAGGTGCCACACAACAAAAATGTTCCTTTGCAAATACCCTAATTCAATTCAATTTAACAATCATTTATTAAATGCCAACTGCGGGTATGGCACTTTACCAAGTGCTAGGGATAGAAGTATGAAAGTTTTTTTTTTAACATTCCTACCCTAAACAAACTTACATTCCACTGGGAAATGTACCATGCAAATACAAGAAAGAATCGCATAATGATTTGAAGAAGAAAGCACTGGCAACTGGGAGGAAAAAAAGGGAAAGCTTTCAGTAGGAGGTGGCATATGGTTTGTAAGTCAGAGAAAGCTAAGGATTTTAAAATATTTCTACTCACAAAGAATTGCTTAGAGAGATGCCTGACGTCCCATTAATTTTATATGATTAGTACTGATGAACACTCAACTGCAATAATAATGTTTTTTCAACAAAAAAAATCAAACCAACAAAACATTTATTGAGCACTTACTACGTGCAAAATCCTTTGCTATGTACTATGAATTCAAAGTAAAAAATGAAACAGTCCTAGACCCCCAAGGAACTTACATGCTATTTGTCCTGACCACCAGCGCAGCATTTTCTAAAGTAGCCGTATCTACTTTCCTAACTAGTTATTCCTTTTCTATTGGCTTCCACTATTTACTTCCTCTTCCTAAATGCTATACTGTGCTTATTTCTACAAATGTAATTTAACTGAGATCAGTTATCCAATTTTTTGAAATTATTTTGATTTCTTGTCCTATAGTCTTAAATTTTGGTAAAACTCATCTTCCTCAGTTATCTCAGCAAACTTTGTAAGCATACCAATATTTCATACTGAAACTTTCTACATATATTTTTCATACAAATTCCCCTTTTTAAAATAAAGTAGAATTATGCTAGGTCCAAGTAAAAGAAAACACTTTAACAATTCTGTTGTTGTACCTTTTAAACTTTAAGTCTCCAGACCTCCATAAATATTGATGTTTTCTTTTCATTGTTGAGAATTTCTCAACAATCAACATGTTCACAAGGATATTTATTGGCAATCACAGAATATGAGAACTGGAATATATCTTAGAAGGCGCTGAGTCTAACCTATACCTAAATAAAAATCATTTCTGATACATTCCAAACAAAGGGCCATCCAGGCCCTTCTGGAAGATGTCTAGTAAGAGATAATAATCTACTGGGTAAAGGAGTCCACACCATTTCTAGATATCTCAAATTGTTAGGAAATTTTTACTTATAGCAAGTATATTTCTGCCCCTATGTAACTCCCATCCACTGAACTTAGCTCTGTCTTCTGAGACGAAGTAATGTAAATAAAATTAATAATCCATAATACAGCCCTTCAAATACTTTAATATAGATATTACATCTTTCCTAATTCTTCTCCATGTTAAACGTTTTTAGTTCCTTCAACAAATCTGATTACAATAAAATCTTGAGGGCCTTTCATCCTGGACATTCCTCTCTAAATATGTTCCATCACATCAATGTTCTCATAAAAAAATCGGTTTCACATGTATACAAATGAAGAGGATCTGAAAGGACAGAGTCAAGATGGTGGAATGAGAGGTAATATTTTTGCATTATCTCCTCCACAAAAATCTGGAAAGGACACCTGACTAAATTCTGATCAAGAAAGCCAAGAAAAATCACAATGATTCATTTTAAAAACTAGGGCCACCTGGAGTAAAGGGTGGGGAAACACACACACATGCACAAGCACAGTGCAGCCACAATGGCCCTCACTGTAGGCAGCAGCAACACCAGAAGAAGCATTCTAGTACCCAGAGACACTATGGAGAATGAACATCAGGGCAGATAATACCTGGGCAGAAAGAGATCTCATCTCCAGAAGTCAAGATGGTGGAGTAAGCAATAAATTACCGTACCCCTCCCATATTCACCTGCAAACAACCATAAAATAGTGCCCCAAAACAAATCTGCAATAGTGGAGGCAGAGGAAAGATAGAGTGGTGCAGTCTTTTTGCTTGGGAGACTTGGAGTAGTGAACACTTGGTCAAAAGGAAAGCACACTCCAGAACAGGAAGTGTCCCAGCAAGCCAGCAGCAAACTCCACTTTAGCAAACCAGTGAGAGATCCTGAGCTCCAGTGTGGGAGAGCGGGCAAACACCAACACCATGACCTCCCCTCCCCCCATGTGACTTAGTATAGCCAGGGGACCTGGCAAACTCCAGCTCTCAGAACCACCACATGCTCCAGCACAGCTCAGGGCACACAAACATCCTCCAGTCACTAGACCTACACATGCTTCAGTGTAGCACCAGAAAATGTAGAAAAACTGCACCTGGCCTCAGCGTACCAGACACCACCACTAGGACCCCAGCTCAGCTGCCAGCCTATAGCCACCAGCTTCCAGCACCTGAGGCCCCAGAGCACAAAGCCAGTAACCAGGCCCCTGACCCCCAGCACAAAAAACTTGGGACAGTGCCCCTGTGCCCCAGGAGCAGAGCTCAACTTTAAAAGCCAGGAAATAGGCAAAAAATATGAGCAAAAAGCAAAAACAAACTGCTTCTATGGTAACAGGGAAGATGAAAACACAAACTCAGAAGATGACAACAGTGTCAATATGCCTACGTCTGAAACCTCAAAGGTGAGTATAAATTGATCTCAAGCCCAAAAAGCCTTCTTGGAAAATTTCAAGGAGGATTTTAAAAGTCAAATAAGAGAACTAGAAGAAAAAATTAGAATACAAATGAGAGATATGCAAGAAAGAGTCAATACCTTGGAAAAGAAAGGACAAAAATTGACTGAAGAAAATAATTCCCTAAAAAATACAATTGGCCAAATTGGAAAAAAAAAACACTGAAAAAAATAACTCTTTTAAAAGTAGAATTGGCCAAATTGAAAAGGAGGTACAAAAGCTGAAGAAAAACAATGAAACTGAAAAAAATAATTCCTCAAAATTTAGAACTGGACAAGCGGAAGTTGGTTATAGAAATCTATCTTACCCTATAAGGAAGTAGGAGGAGAAAAGAGAAAGAAAGGGGAGGGAGTGGATAGAAGGAAGGACAGAAGGGAGGAAAGAAGTAGTAGGGGAAAGGGGAAGAAAGGGAGGGGCATCATAGAAGAAGGACAGATTGAGGGAGGCAGTGGTCAGAACCAAAACACCAGTGAGGAGAGAAAGGGTGAAAGGAGAGAGAAAAGTATAAGAGGAGGAGAATAGGATGGAGAGAAAGACACAGCTACTAATGATAACTGTGAATGTGAATGGCATGAACTGTCCCATAAAACAAAATCAGTAGCAGAGAAGATTAAAAAACAGAATCCTCCAATATTTTGTTTACAAGAAACACATCTGAAGGAGAGAGATATGCACAGAGTCAAGGTAAAAGACTGGATCAGAATATATTTTGCTTCAGTTGAAGTAAAAAAATAAAAGCAGGTGTAGCAATTGTGATCTCAGAGCAAAAGCAAAGTTATATCTAATTAAAAGAGATAAGAAAGGAAACTACATCCTACTAAAAGGAACCATAGACAATGAAGTAATATCAATATTTAACATATATGCAACAAGTAGTATAGCATACAGATTCTTAGAGGAGAACTTAAATGAGTTACAGGAAGAAATGGACAGCGAAACTATACTAGTGGAGGACCTCAACTTCCCCCTCTCTGAATTAGATAAATCTAACCACAAAATAAACAAGAAAGAAGTTAAGGAGATGAAAAGAATTTTAGAAAAGTTAGATATGTAGACCTCTGGAGAAAAATGAATGGGGGATAGAAGGGAATATACTTTTTTCTCAGTGGTACATGGCACCTATACAAAAAAATTTACTTTGTATAAGAGCATAGAAAGCTTCACAATCCAATGCAAAAAGGCATAAATATTAAATGTATCCTTTTCATATCATGATGCAATTAAAATTACATGTAATAAAGGGTCATAGAAAGATAGACCAGAAATTAATTGGAAATTAAATAATCTAATCCTGAAGAATGAGTGGATCAAATGAAAAATCATAGAAATAACCAATAACTTCATCACAGAGAATGACAATAATGAGACAACATACCAAAACTTATGGGATTCAGCCAAAGAAATTCTTAGAGGAAATTTTAAATGTTATACACATTCAGAGAAATAATTTTGGAGTCCAAATACAGATTGAAGCATGATATTTTCTCTTTATTTTTTGTGGTTTACAACCAAAATATCCTCTCTAAAAAATCTAGTATAATTTTACAGAGGGAGTAGAATTGACATAATGAAATAGAGAATTTTCAAGAATTTCTCATGAAAAGACTAGACAGAACAGAAAATATGACATTCAAATACAAGATTCAAGAAAATGTGTAAAAAGGTAAGCATGAAAGAGAAATCACAAAGGACTTAAGGTTAAGCTGTTTACATTCCTATATAGAAGATGATATATATATATATATGCCTCAGAACTTTATATCAGCAGGAGGCTTAGAGGAAGTCTACTAAGATGGACAGCCTGGGTGTGATTATTTTGAGATAATTTCAAAAAAGAATTGAAGTGTGACAAAGAGGAAAAACTGTTTCTCATAAATGGGATGTGCAAGGAAGACTTTATACAATAGGGAAGAGAATAGGGGGAACAAGCAATACTTTAACCTCAATTTCATCTGAACTGGTTCAAGTAGGAGAGAATACACATACACACACATTTGGAAGTTCATCTTACCTAACAGGAAAGCAGGTAGGAAAGAAAAAAAATGGAAGACAAATGGAAGGTAGTTAAATGGGAGGGTAGCTTAAGGGAGGCAATGGTTGGAAGCAAAGCTGTGTCTTGAGGAAAGAGGAATAGAGTCAATTAAAGAATAAATAGAAGAGAATAGAATTGAATAAAGTAATCATAAACATGAATGTGAATTTGATGAACTAACTCATAAAATAGAAGAGGAAAGCAGAATGGATTAAAAACCAGAAGTGAACAATACGTTGTTTATGAGAAAATACTTGAAACAGATAGATACACACAGAATTAAAATAAGGGGCAGAAATAGATTCTATTTTACTTCAGCTGAAATGAAAAGGGCAAGGTTGGCCATCATGATCCCAGACAAAGCAAAAGCAAAAATACACTTACAAGGAAACTATATTTTGCTAAAAAAAAAAGTACCATAGAAAAAGAACTCACATCAACACTGAGCATGCACTAACCGGCATAGCAGCCAAATTCTTGAACAAAATTTTGTTGTTAAATAAGTTACAGAAAGATATAGATAGTGATCTATAATAGTGGGGGACTTCAATTTATCCTTCTAATATTTTATATGTTTATGTGTGTATATATACATATATAACTATAAAAGGATGTAAAAATAATGAATAAAAATTACATTCCATAAAGGACTTTTAAATCATAAAAAGTAATTGGAAACAAAATAACCTATTCCTAAAGAATTAGTTGGTCAAAGAACACAGCATAGAAAGAATTAATAATTTAATTCAAGATAATGACAACAAATTAAAATTTCTGGAATGCAGCCAAAGCAGAATTTAATGGAAATTTTATATCTATAAATGCTTACATCAAAGAAAGAAGCTAAGGAGATTAATATAATTTTAGACAAATTAAACATAATAGACAAAATTGAACTGATAAATAAATTAGGAGCTGTTTACAAAAATAAAATAGAAACTTCACTGTCTAATTTGATCTTTTTTAAACAAAGGAAGAAGAGAACCAAATAACCAGTGTAAAAAGTGTAAAATTGACAACCAATGAAGACAGAATAAAACACTTATTGTGAGCTACTTTGCCTAACTAATAAATAACAAATACAATACTGAAAATCTAAATGGAATAGATGAATTTTTCAAAAGATAAATTGCCTGGATTAACAAAATAAGAAATACAATTATTAAATAACCCTATCTTAGCAAAAGAAATTAAAGGAGGCATAAATGAGATCCTTAAAGAATAAAAAAAAGAGAAAAAGATGGATTTACAAAGAAATCCTACTAAACATAAAAAAGAATTAATTCTTGTATTAAATAAACTTTTTAAAAAAAGGTAAAGAAAGATTTCCACTACATTCCTTTCACACAAATATGATACCAATATCTAAATGAAGGAGAGCCAAAGCCAAGAAAGAAACTATTGACCAATTTCCTTAAAGAATATTGAAGCAAATATTTTAAATAAAATAGTAATAATGAGATTACAACAATATATCACAAAAGTTATAAACTATGACCAGGATAGATTTTTACCAGGAATGAAAGGCTAGTTCAGTATTAAAACAAAGAACTATAATCTAATTGATCATATCAATAACCAAAACAATAAAAATAATATGTTTATTTAAAGAGATACAGAAAAAGCTTTTGACAAAATGAAAATTATTATTCTGTTTGCAAAAATAAAAAAAAACTAGAAGGAAATTTCCTAAAAATGATAAGAAGCATCTATCTAAAGGCAGGGTGAACATTATCTATCATCTATATATGCTAGAAACCTTTCCTGTAAAATCAGGAATGGCTGGAATGGAGCAATTGGAAGCTAGTGACTATTTGAAATATCAAGGCATTGTAAAACTAGTACAAAATAATGAAATAATAGAAGAGAATGTGAAATATCTCATTTAAAAAACAACTGACCTGGAAAATAGATCCAGGACAGAGAATTTAAAAATTATTGGACTATTTGAAAGCCATGATCAAAAAAAAAAGAGCCTAGACATAATCTTTCAAGAAATCATCAAGGAAAACTTCCCTGATACTTTAGAACCAGAGGGCAAAATGAAAAATGGAAAGAATCCACCAATCAGCTACTGAAAGAGATCCCCAAAGGAAAACTCCTAGGAATATTGTAGCCAAATTCTAGAATTCCCAGGTCAAGGAGAAAATATTGCAAGCAGCCAGAAAGAAACAATTCAAGTATTGTGGAAATACAATCAGAATAGCACAAGATTTAGCAGCTTCTACATTAAGGGACTGGAGGGCAGGGAGTATGATATTCTAGAAGGCAAAGGAGATAGGATTACAACCAAGAATCACCTACCCAGCAAAACTGAGTAGAATCTTTCAGGGGAAAAAATGGACATTCCATGAAATAGAGGACTTTCCAGCATTCCTGAGGAAAAGACCAGAGCTGATATAAAATTTGACTTTTGAATACAAGATTCAAATGAAACATGGAAGAGGCAAACAGGAAAGAGAAATAATAAGAGACTTATTAAAGTTGAACTGTTTACATTCCTGCATGGTAACTCATGAGTCCTTTGTCAGTAGTAGGGTAGTGGGAGGGGAAAATTAGATAGATTGATAGATAGATAGATAGATAGATAGATAGATAGATAGATAGATAGATGGCACAGGGTGAGTTGAAGATGGAGGGGTGATATCTGGAAAGTAAAATTAAGGGGTGAGAGAAGATTATACTGGGAGAAGGAGAAAGGGAGAAGTAGAAGGGGGTAAATTATCTCACATGAAACAGACAAGAAAAGGCTTCTACAGTGGAGGAGAAATAGGGGAAGATGAGAAGGAATGAGTGAATCTTATCCTCATCAGATTTGGCTTAAGGAGGGAATAACATACATACTCAATTTGGTATGGAAATCTGTCTTACCCTACAGGAAAATAAGGGGGATGGGGACAAGAAAGCAGGCAGATAATAGAGGGGAGGGCAGATTGGGAGAGGGCATAATCAGAAGCAAACACTTCTGAGGAGTGACAGGGTGAAAAGATAGAATAGAAAAAAATGGGGTGGTGGGGTAGGATGAAGGGAAATACACTCAGTCTTTCACAGCATGACTACTATGGAAGTGTTTTACATGACTATACATCTATAACCTGTACCAAGATTCTTGCCTTTTCAATGAGGGAGGGTGGGGAGAGAAGAAGGGAGAAAATTTGTAACCCAAAGTTTTGAAAACACATGTTAAAAATAAAAAAAAAATAAAAAAAGAATTTGAATGCTGTGCCATTTGAGGCATATATTTTTGTATTAATATTATTTCATTTTTCAAGACATAGTTTCTCTGGTTTTTTTTAAATTAGTTTGATTTTTCTTTTGCTTTATCTAAGCTCATGTTTGTTACCCATGTTTTGTTTTGTTTTTATTTCAGCTGAAGCGTAATAGATATTACTCCTTCCCTTTACTTGACTCTGACTGTCGCTCCACACTGTTGGAATATTTTTTTTTCTGGCTCCTTGAAGTATTTTTTCTTTGATCTAGGCTCTCCTAAATTTGACCATCGTATTCCTTGGATTTTTCAGTGGGCTTTCCTTCAGGAGTTTACAAATGGATTCTTACAAATTTGCATTTTACCTTCTCATTCTAGGATATTAAGACATTTTTCTTTTACAAATTCTTGAAAGATACTGTCCAAGAGCTTTCTTTGATTATGACTTTTAGTAAGTCTAATAATTGTTAAACTATCTTTTATCAATCTATTTTCTAGGTCAGTTGTTTTTCCAAATAAGTATTTTACATTCTCATTATTTTTTTTTTCATTCTTCTGAGTTTATTTTATTGCTTCTTGGTGTCTCATGGAGTTATTAGCTTTCATATACAAAATTTAATTTTTAAGGAATTATTTTCTTCAGTGACTTTTTGTACCTCTTTTTTTTATTACATCAATTCTACTTTTTCCAGGTGTTAATTTCTTTTGTATTTTTGTGACTTTATATTTTTAATTATATGTTTAATTATCTTTTCATGGTTTTCTTTCATTATTTTCATTTCTTTATCCAACTTTTCCTTTAACATTCTTATTTGATTTTCAAAATCATTTTTTACCTTTACCAGGAATTCTTGTTGGGCTTGTGTCAAATTCACACTTGTTCTTCGGATGACTTGGCTTATAGTTTATTTTCTTTAAATCATTATTTTCTTGCACATTTGTTTTTATCCTCCCTGTCACCATAGCAGCTTTTTACGGTTGAGTCCATTTTGTTGATTTCTTATTTTTTCCAGCCCATTTTTTGACTTTTAACTTTACGATGAAGTTGGGCTGTGTTCCCTGTATGTATGTGGGGGGGGGAGTATATTCCCAATTTCAGGATTGTTATTGTTGTTGTTTTTGGTTTTGGTTTGTTTGTTTGGGTTTGGTTTTTTTTTTTTTTGCACTAATGTTTTCAGAGCTAGTTTCAGTAATTTGGAAGTTTGCAGTTTTCAAGGTGGTGTTATCCAGGTAGTGGGGTTGTCACTGCCCCCTTGCCACTGGAAGTGATACTACTCCTCAGGCTCCCGCTCCTTTGTGACTGAAACTCATGCCTTTATGATTGTAAGTGATTCTGCTTCTCAGTTTACCCTGATCCCTTGGAACTGCAAGTCATCCTCTCTACCCTGGAACTGTGACTTGGAAGAAAGTATAGGCAGGGAAGGTGCCAAATAGTTCCCTGTTCTGAACCCAGTGCTAGCATGGACATCCATGTAGTCTGTTTCTGAGCAGTTTCTCAGTTCCCTTACTCTCTCTGGTTGGAGAGCTCCTGAAGCTGTTTCTTCAAACCTTGTCACTTCTAAAGGACCCCTACACACACACTGATGTTGCCATCACATGAGCTCTGGGTCAGCCTCCACTCTAGACCTCTCCTTCTCACCTCCTAAGTTGTCTTGGGTTGGAAAAAATGTCTCACTCTCACCTGTTGTTAGCTCTGCCAATACAGAATTTAATTTAAGACACTATTTTAAAATTGTTAGGAAAAGAATGTTTGGAAAGCTTGGCTGCTTTTTCTATTCTACGATCCTGGATCCACCATCATAAGTCTCATCACTTATATTTTTAAAGATGTCTGGGACTGTAGATTTATTTCCTAGTTAATCAACTGAACCTTATTCTACGTCACAAAAACAATTTACTGCCAAAATTTTTCTGATCTGAAGAAAGGCTAACATTAGCTCTGTTTGTGGAGCTGTTGTATATAGAGAGAGGTTCTCCAACTATGTATTAGGAATTTTTGAGTTTTTAATGAGAAATTACCTTACCATTAGTATAGATAGAGAAGAAGCTTTTAATACTAAAGTCAGAAACATTTTACTCACCATATCTCTATTTGAAATTTTGGGAAAGTGCTCAAAATGAGTGAGGATTATGGGAATAAAATGAGCATAATTTTATATTGACTAGTAGTATAAGAATAGGTGATCCACTGGAGAAGAAAATGACAAACTATTAAAGTATCCTTCATAAGAAAATCCCATAGACAATATTAAAATGATAAAATTTGTGACTGTGCAAGTTAAGTCCCTCAGGTAAGAAAGTATCAAAGATACTACTGAGGAAGAGCAGAGAACAACCAAAAGTAGCTCCAGAAAGAATGAAGCATCTGGGGCAAAGCTGAAAGGAAGCTCAGCCAAGGACGTTTCTGGTGAAGACAGGAAGGTCACATTATGTGAAGATCAATATTACATAGAAAACTGGAATGCAAGACATATAAAATAAGGTAAGCTGGATGTGGCCAAATAGCGGATGGTAAGATTACACATTGACATCTTGTGTGTCTGTGAACTTAAATGAACAGGAATGAGTGAATTTAATTCAGGTAATCATTATATATACAACTGGGAGAAAGAATACCTTAGAAGAAATGGAGTAGCCCTCACAGTCAATAAAAGGATGAGAAAAGAAATACTGGGTCCTACTCTCAAAAATGACAGAATATCTATTTGAATACAAGCCAAAATGTTCAACAGCACAGTAGTGCAAGTCTAACGACTGATACCAAAGAGGGTAAAGTGATCAGTTCTTTGAAAGCATATGGACTTCCACTTCTAGAATCCAAGATGGAGGAGTAAAAAGGTAGTCACTCTCACCCACCTCAATCAAACTCTGAAAGCCCAGAAAATATTGCCCCAGGAAAAACCCTTAAATAGCTGAACCAGAAGAAAGACAGAGAGCAGCAGTACAGTAGCCCAGAAAACGGGTTTCCCAGTGCTTCAGCAAAAATTAAGGAAGCAGCACTACAAAAGGCCCCAGGCAGATAAATACCCTGCAACATCCATGAAAAGGAGCTGAAGAAAGTGAAAGGAAAGGAAATGCAGGCAACCTAGAGTTGCCCTAGAGTTCCAGCCTTGCTGATTCCAGCCCAACAGCAGGTAAGCTGCCAGAACTCTACGGTCTACAATTGCCAACATTGGAGGCCCCAGCACACAAAGACAGTGACCAAGACCTAGGCTCCCAACACAAGAAGCTCCCCAGCAGGTGAGCTCAATCTCTTTAAAGGCCAGTGAATAAGGAAACACCATGAGCAAAAAGAAATGTACCATAGATTCATATTATGAGAAGAGTGAAGATCAAGGCAGAAATTCTGAAGAGGACAACTTTGTCAACAAAACCGCATCTGCAACCTCAAAAGCGAATATGAATTGGTATGAAGACTGAAAAGCCTTCTTAGAAGAGCTCAAGAAGGATTTTTAAAGTGAAATGAGAGAGGTAGAAGAGTCCTTAAAATATACAATTGGCCAACCAGGGAAAAAAAGTACACTGAAGAAAACAAATCTCTCAAAAATACAAAGGAGGTACAAAATCTAATAGAAGAAAATAATTTGGTAAAAATTAGAATCAGGCAAATGGAAGCTAATGACTCTATGAGAGAGCAAGAATTAGTCAAACAGAAATAAAAAATGAAAAAATGTATGAAAATGTAAAATACCTCATTGGTAAAACAACTGACCTGGAAAATCAATCCAGGACAGACAATATTAAAATTATTGGTTTACCTAAAAATCATGATAAAAAAAGAGACTGGACAGTATCTTTTAGGAAATCATGAAAGAAAACTGCCCTGAGGTCCTAGAACCAGAGGGTAAAATAGACACAGAAAGAATCAACCAATCACCTCCTGAGAGAAATCCCAAATTGAAAAAGCCAAGGAATATAGTAGCCAAATTCCAAAATTACCAAGTCAAAGAGAAAATACTGCAAGTAGCCAGAAAGAAACAATTTAAATGTCACGGAACCACAGTCAGGATTACACAGGACATTGCAGCTTCTACATTATAAGACCATAGGGCATGGAACATGGTATTCTGTAAGGCAAAGGAGCTTGGATTACAACCAAGGATCAACTACCCAGCAAAAATGAGCACGATCTTTCAGGGGAGGAGATGGATATTCAATGAAAAAGGGGACTTCCAAAACTTCCTAATAAAAAGACCAGAGATCAACAGAAAATGTGATCTTCAAGTACAAGACTCAAGAGAGAAATAAAAAGGTAAATGGGGCAGAAAGATACAATATGTTGTTACTAAGGGCAAACTGTTTACATCCCTACAAGGGAAGATGACACTTGCAACTCTTGAGAACTGTATTGTTATTACGCCATGTTAAAGGAGTATACATAAAGGGGGTGGATATAAGTTGACTTTGATGGAATGATTTAAAAAAATCTAATCAAGTGGGTTAAAAGGATCCAAGTAAGTGGATTAATCTCATCTAAGAAAATGTACTGAGAAAAGAGGAGGCAGACAAGGGCAAATTACAAGAAAAGACACAAAAAAACTATTACAGGAGGGGGAAATAAGGAAGGGAGATGAGCTTGTTTGAACATTACTCTCATCAGATGTTTCAGGAAGGTAATAACATGATCAGTTAGGCATGGAAATCTAACTTGCCATACAGGCAGTAGGAGGAAAAAGGGGAAAGAAAAGAAACAAGGGAGGGAAGAAGCAGTAAGGGTAAAGGGGAAGAAAAGGGAAAGGGCTAACAGAAGGGAGGAGGGACTGAAGGAGGCAGTTGTCAAAAGTAAAACACTGGTGAGGAGGGAAAAGGAGAATGGAGAAAAGAAAAGCATAAATGGGGGGGGAAAGGATGGAGACAAAGACAGAGATAGTAATCATAACTGTGAATGTGAATGAAATGAACTCTCCCATAAAATGGAAGTGGATAGCAGAATGGATTAAAAACAATAATCCTACAATATGTGGTTTACATGAAACACATTTGAAACAGAGGGACACACACAGGGTAAAGGTAAAGGCTGGAGCAGAACATATTATGCTTCAGCTGAAGTAAAAAAGGAAAGGGGGAGTAGAAATCCTGATCTCAAAGTAAAAGCAAAACTAAATCTTATCAAAAGAGATAAGGAAGGAAACTACATCCTGCTAAAAGGCACCACAGACAATGATGTAATATAATTACTAAACATATATGCACCACATGAGTTGTCAGAATTCAGAATTGTCTTGGATCCTTGTATTGCTAAGAATAGTTAAATTATTCACAGTTGATCATCATACAATATTGCTGTTACTATATACAACACTCTCCTGGCTCTGCTACATTCACTTTTCATCAGCTCATATAAGTCTTTCCAGGTTTTTCTGAGAGCATCCTGGTCATCATTTCTTATATAGTATAATTGAATTCCAACACAATCATATGCACCTTGTTCAGCCACTCGCCAATTGAAGGACATCCCCCCAATTTCCAATTCTTTGCCACAACTAAAACAACTGCTATATTTTTGTATGTGTAGGTCCTCTTTTTTTTTTTATCTCTTTGGGGTACAGACCTAATAGTAGTATTACTTATTCAAAGGGTATGCACAGTTTTATAGTCCTTTTGGGCATAGTGCCAAATTGTCCTCCAGAATGGTTGATTCAATATACCACTTCACCAATAATACATTAGTTCTTTAATTTTCCCACACCCCTTCCAGAATTTCTTATTGTCACTTTCTGTCATGTTGGTCAATCTGATAGATGTGGGGTGGTAGCTCAGAATTGTTTTAATTTGCATTTCTTTAATCAATAGTGATTTAGAACTTTTTTTTTCAAAAGACTATAGATAGCTTTAATTACCATGTCTGAAAACTGCCTGTTCATATTCTTTGACCATTTATCAATTGAGCAATGGCTTTTATTTCTATAAATATGACTCAGTTCTTTACATATATGAAAAATGAGACCTTTATCAGAGGAACTTGCTGTAATTCTTTTTTCAAAGTAATGATTACTATGTATTTCCCTCCATCCTCTTCCTCTTCTGTTTATACTACTCTCTCTCTCTCCTTTCACACTGTCAATTATCAGAAATGTTTTTCTTCTGGACTTTTACCTTCCCCCAAAATGCCCTCCCTTCTATCAGCTCCACCTTCTCTCATTCCCTTTCCCCTACTACTTTCCTGTATGCTGATTGATTTCTACACACACAAGTGAGTGTGTATGTTATTCCCTCCCTGAGCCAATCACGAAGAGTCAGACAAGACTGAACAGTGTCAAAACACTTGAGACAGTTGACCATTTCAGGCACCCACAACAGCTTTTGCAAAAGCATGAAGCTGGGATGTTAGATGGATAGAGAAAACATCAAGTAAGCTAGTTTGGTGGGAATACAAAGTGAATAAACTAATATTAGAATGCAAGGATAGATTGGAGAGATTGTGAAGGTCTTGAAATTTCAAATAGAGGAATTCAAACTGATTAACCTGATTCTCTCCAGCTACTAAAATGTGGGCTTTGCGCAACTTTTCAGTCCGACTTTCCACTGTGACTCTGCAATTCTATCCAAACCATTTTGCTCAATGTTCTCCCAAAACACCTTGAACTTAGAGTTAGTTTGTAAGATTTAGAGCTAGAAGAAAAACTAGAGGATTTTTGTAAAACTCTCATTTTATAGGTTACAAAACTGAGATCCAGAAATGTTTTGTACCCCAAACTTCTCACTAGAAATCCAATATTCTTTTAACCATTTAGCACTGCCTACTTCCTCACCTCCATTTCGTTTATGTCACTCTCTAAGGCCTAGCTAACATATTAGCCCTCAACCTCCATCCTCCCACCGCCACCTCATCCCCATAACTCTTTGCATAGAAATGACTGCTTGCACCTTTCTATGAATTCCTAACCCACTCATTGTCTTCTCCACTCTTTATTTTAACACTTTTAATAGTTCTGTAAACATAAGTAAAATTTCATTCCAATTTTCCTTCCCTGTTCAGCTTTAATTATAGTATGTTTAGAAAATTTAACAGCCTTTAGTTTTCCACCAAATGGGTAAATGTCATCTTTGGATATAAAATAAGTTGTGGGAACCATTAAATCTTTCATGGATTCTTCACTGAAACCCCATCATATTCTGCCACTGGAGCCTGATATCTGATTACCTCATAAAATCAATATTATGTACCCAGTATCATATGAACAGAGATTATCAAAATGAAATCGTGGAATCCATGAAGATAGAGAGACCATTGGAAGCAACTGCCACTTGAAAAGTCCTTTATCCATCCCTGGTGAGCCAAAAGCAGACAGGAATAATTATCCTTCATCTGGTCACGCCAGGCTATCTCCTTGAGGTGTATTTTCTATTATTAGTAATTAGCTGGGCTTTAGAATTCTCTTTCCCAGACAAGGCACTTGAAATGATTAAGCATCCCTACTGAGAATGATCTGATTTTGTTTTTAATGACAACCTGAAGTTGCATCAGTGGAAACATAAGTGTTTATGAAAATGGCAGCTGTGTCAACAAATGGGTAAAAACAAGCCAAGTAACAGCAATTTAACTAAGGTGCAAGAGACCATTGCCATGATGGGAAATCACTGAGTTCTAATCTACTCGCTGAAGCGAGCACCCAAAGTGAACACGTTTGAGATACTTTAAAAGTGCTACCCAAAAAAGTCCTATCACTACAGGTAAAGAAGGAGAAAGCCTAATATTTATCAGCCAATTGTAAGTGCAATTATGCTGCTAATAGGGTTTCCAATCTTGGCACTTTATTTATTAATAGTATCATACCTTTTTTTAATCATTGCTAAGTGAAATCTTCTAAAAATGTATGTTTATTTATGAATCATAATTACCTACTCATGTTAACAAGCAAAGCTGACTTTATTTATTTACCTGGTTCTTTTTTAAATGAGTTTATGCCCCCTGAGTCCTGCAAACAGCATTTTCCTGCTAATTAAAGGGAGACTTTCTCACCCAATTGGGACACCTTGCAGAGAGCTGAAAACCTTGTACATCTTTCAGGAATTGTTTATGAGGAAATGTGGAATCAAAAGGAAATAAATAAAAAGAGATTTGGGATGTATGTAATATTTGGACCTTCGGATTCCCAAGACACTAAAGCAAATAGATATTAACAAAATAAAACAATACATGTAACATTGAATGCAATCTACATCTAATACTTTAAAGACAAGTAACTTCAATAAGAGTTGTGTGTGGTGGGGGGGGGGGACAAAGAGGGAATAATGTCCTTTACCAAAAGAAATCAAATTCTAGTGTTATTTATTAGATAATATTTAACATGGGCTATGACCAAAAACTTTATTATTATTAAATCAATTTGGTAATAAGGCTTTTTCATCAATGTTGGCTTTAGGATAAAAGAGAGAGTTTGTTACTATAAACATTTTGAAAGCCTTTCTAGCTTGGGAGAAAAAATAAACAAGCATAACTTGTCCTTCACTGCCATAACTTTCAAGAATCCAACATAACCAAACTTCTATAATGATGCATCACAGTAGGACTTTAGCAGAGGTTGTACACAGGACTTTCTATGAATCAGTGGATGGAAAGAATATGTAGTGGCAATTTCTAAACAATGTTATATACGTAATTCATGTCATGTTATGAATTTGTCCATTCCACACCACAAAATGCCTTTGGGACATCTCAAATTGGATGTGCCAAAGGCATTTCAAACTCAAAAAGCACAAAATAGAACTCACTTTCCTGCTGACGTTCGTCCATCTTCCCAATTTTCCTATTACTCTCTAGTCACCCAGAGGTGCTATCTTGGTGTTATCCTTGAGTATTCACTCATATCCACCACACATGTGTAATTTGTTGTCAAATCCTAGTGTTTCTACTTCAAGAAATATAATGACATAATATTTGAACTTTTCCACTTTTTGTATTTAATAGTGTTTTATTTTATTTCCAATTATATGTAAAGATAGTTTTCAACATTCATTTTTGTCATTTTATTTTTTTAATTAATATTCATTTTTAGTCTTCAATGTTCACTTCCATAAGATTTTGAGTTCTAAATTTGCTCTCCTCTCTTCTTTCCCTCCCCAAGAAGGTGTGCAATATGATATATACTTTACATATATATTCTTATTAAACATATTTTCACATTAATCATGTTGTAAAGAAAAATTAGAACCAACAGGGGGAACCACAAGAAAGAAGAAAACAAAAAAAAATTACAAAAAGAGAGAGTGAGAGAGAAAGAAAGAGAGCAAATGGCATGCTTTGATCTGCATTCAGAATCCAAAGTTCTTTCTCTGGATGTGGATAGCATTTTCCATGAGTCTTTTGGAGTTGTCTTAGATCCTTGTATTGCTGAGAAGAGCTAAGTCTATCAAAGTTATTCAAAGCAAAATATTGCTGTTACTGTGTACACTGTTCTCCTGCTCACTTCACTCATCATCAGTCTGTCCAGGTTTTTCTGAAGTCTGCCTGGTCATCATTTCTTACAGCCCAATAGTATCCCATTACATTCATATACCATTACTTGTTTAACCATTCTCCAATTGATGGGCATCCCCTCAATTTCCAATTCTTTGCCACCACAAAAAGAGCTACTATTTTTGTACAAGTGAATCCGTTTATGATCTCTTTGGAAATCAGACCTAGAAATGGTGTTGCTTGGTCAAAGGGTATGCATAGTTTTATAGCTCTTTTGGCATAGTTCCAAATTGCTCTCCAGAATGGTTGGATTAGTTCACAACTCCACCAGCAATGCATTAGTTCAACATTCATTTTTATAAGATTTTGAATTCCAAATTTATTGCCCTCCCCCCTCCCCAGGAAAGCAAACAATCTGCTATAGATTATACATGTGCAATCACATCAAACATATTTCCCCATTAGTCAGGTTGTGAATGAAGAATCAGAACAAAAAGGAAATACCATAAGAAAGAAAAAAACACAAAACAAAATGAAAATAGGATATTTTGATCTGCATTCAGACTCTATAGTTCTTTCTTTGGATGTGGATAGTATTTTCCATTGTGAGTCGTTTGCAATTGCCTTGGATCATTGTATTGCTGAGAAGAGCTAAGTGTATCATAGCTGATCATCGCCCAATGTTGCTGTTACTCAGTACAATGGTTTCCTGGTTCTGAGGATGTAATATTTGTAAAATGCTTAGTATAATATCTGGCACATTGTTGGCACTATGTGAGTGCTTATTCCCTCACCTTAACTATTCTCTTCTTCTACATTCACAAAGACACCACTTGACTGCTTGTGTTCATCATCTTTCACCTGAATTATTTCAATAACCTTCTAATTTATCTTCCTGTCTAATCTCTCACACTCCAATCCATCCTCCACTCAACTGAAAAAACATATTTTCCTAAAATTCACATCTAACCATGTCATCTCTTTACTCAATGAACTTCAAAGTCTCTCTGTTACCTCTAGGATCAAGTATAAAATCATGGTTGTCATTTAAAGTCCTTCACAAGTTGACCTTTCACTATACCTTTCCAGTATTCTAGTATATTCCCCTCTTTTTTTTTTTTTGCTGCTTTCTGGCAAGGCAATCAGGGTTAAGTGATTTGCCCAGGGTAACACAGATAGTAAGTATCAAGTGTCTGGTCTGAGACCAGATTTGAACTTAGGTCCTCCTGACTCCAAGGCTAGAGCTCTATCCACTGCATCACCTAGCTGCTCCTTTCACATACTTCTAAGCAGCTATGTTGGCCTACTTCCTCTTTTTCCCACACTTTATTACCCAAATCCATGCCACTGCACCAGCCTTTGTCCTCCATGCCTAGAATATTCTCCCTCATGAACTTCAGCTCTTAGCTTCCCTTACTTTCTTCAAGACTGAAGTCCTATCTTCTTCAAGAATCTTTTTCCAATTATCCTAGCTGCTAGTGATTTTTCCTCCCAAATTGTCTTCCATGTATTCTTTATATGCCTTTTATGCACCTACTTACTTACATCTAGTCTTCTTCATTAGTAATTTGAGCTTTTTCAGTATGAGCTATTTTCCCCCCTTTCTTTGCATCCCCAGCAGGTAGAATAGTACCTGGCATAGAATCAGGGGGGCAGGAAATGTGTGTTGGTTGACTGGTTTGATAAATCGAATCAAAAGTATTTGGTTCCACCTAATCTCTCTCCATTACCTTCAGCACAACCTTAAAAGAAAGTAATATGCATTGGCTCAGATTCCTTAAGAACCTAGCCAACAGCTCACAAATGTTCAGATTCCTTAAGAGTCTGGCCAATATGGTGGATCTTTAATAAACCTTTTCTCTGGATGAAAGAAGTCTTGGGTTGAAATTCACTTGGACAGGACCTTTGGTCATGATTTAGGAGTCCCAGCACCCCTAAACCTCTAGACCTCAATATATGGTTCCCTGCTAACCTGAAAGAACTGCCTAATCCCAAGGTCTTCTCCAGCCAAGAGTGGAAGGTATGTAAGCCTCCCCTCTCCCCTCAATCCCTTTCTGGCCCTGCAGTTGGTGGATTTCTAAGCAACTAGGAAATCTTGGCTTGGAAGTGCTTCAGGAAGCAGTTTCAGAAGCCGAGACCTTCACCCCTTACACCAAAAGAATTTGGGTCCCATCCATTTGAGGGGGAAATGATGGAGTATGAACCCAAGCCAAGACCTCTGCCCTATACACCAAAAAGTATTTGGGTCCCATTTGCCTAAGGGATTCTCCTTGCATTCTCCCACTTGTTCAAGCAGTCTCTGGATTCCCCTGAGGCTATAATCCTATCAACTGGCCTTTCATTATTGCCTGTGCCCAGTCTCCCAATTCTCAGTTATTCTTAACCAACCTAGCCCTCCATTGTCTTACCTCCCTATGGCCCCTGGCTACTTCCCACCTTTGACCCTATCTAGACTCCATTCTCCCTTGGCCATGTGGTCCACGTCCCTGTCCTATTCACTCCAGCTTACTGGCCACTCCCATCCAGATCCTTTCTAGATCCCTCCCACAGTCTTTCTGTATATAAGGTCCATCTTGTCTCCATTAAGATGCTCAGATTCCTTAAGAACTTAACCAGTAGGTCATGAATGTTCAGATTCCTTAAGAGTCTGGCCAATATGGTGGATCTTTAATAAACCTTGTCTCTACCTGAAAAAAAAAATAAAGTAATATGCATTTTCACTTCTTGGGTCACTTTTGGATTTACATTCGGAACCAATCCACAGGAAACTACTCCAGTCTGCCTCCTGCTTCTGAAAAGTGGGAAAAAAGGATTTTCTCACATATTTACATGTAGAGTAATATTTAGATTAAGGACCTATGCAATTCAATTATCTTAGGAAAAGCTCATTAACCAAACAAAAGCACAATGATGAGATTGATGGGTGGATGGCTTGATCTTGAAGCTCCTTCCTGACTCTAAGATGTTATCTATGAGTCTACATACTTATCTTTACAGTTTCTGCTAGTCTTAACTGAAGAGATGACAAACACAGTTAAAATATAACATTAGAGATACATAATTATGCATAAAGGAGGAATGGTAAGGAAGTATAGCAGAGCAGAAAGAAATAGTAGAATTGGATTCAGAAGACTTGGTTTTACACTCAGTAGGACTATATGACATTTAGAGGATCACACATGGGCTATCCACATATAGCTATCTCATACAGTAAGGGTTCCAGCACGTACATGGAAGAACACACAAACACAAATAACACAGAAGAACAGATTACATATATGAAGGAAAAAAAAATAATTCCTCTCATGTTAAAAAAAAGGAAAAAAACCTACTAATGCTTTCCACTAATGTTTTTGAGATGCTCCACTTGGCTGCTCCCATGCCAAGCATTCCCACTCTATTCCAGTGGACATCACATCTTTGCTCCAGTGAGTCAATGAATCATCTGTTTCATCCATCTTCAAAATCTTCTGTGTGTGTGGTGGTGGTGGTAAGAGAGGATGCTAGTATTTCATAAGCCTCTCTCCTGCAGAAGAGATTACAGCACTTCAGTCTGCCAATTGGAAGTCTTAGTTCTTTCAGTCTGCTCTATCAGTGACTCTTCATCTCAGCTATTTTCTAATGAGATTCCCTCTTCAGAGACACCTGCAACATTGCTGTCCTTGGGAGATACTGAGATTAGTAATCTTTTCCTATACAGGGAAGGCTACAGCTACCCTCTGTCAGCATTCTTAGAAATAAGTTTTGGATAGGGAAAGAAATATATTTAATTCAGCTCTTCTTAGGCAAGCATCTCATTCAGTGGCTATGAAGCTCTCTTCTCCTTAACCAGGATATACCAGGAGGTACAGAGAAGTCAATGCAAGATCAGTCTGCTATTGGAATTCTATTAGAAGTCTGCTACTACCTACTTTTCTCCTGAATCATTCTATTTACATTAATCTGGACTCTAATTAATTGCTTTGTCTGTTCTGTTTTCTGTGACTCACTCAGGTCAAGTGTCACATAATTTATCAGAAAACCCATTTTAGTTTACCTGTCTTATCTATTTCATCAGGATTAAGGATTAAATGACATCATGGTAACAAAATAATATTAACCTCACTCCATAAACCCATCTATTCCATATAACTGACATGAATTGTCTAGAGAACTTCATTGCTGCTCACTTTCCATGTAGTTTTGACCAAACCATTCACATATTTGAACTGCAGTTTCTTCCTTTATAAAATGAAGTGTTTGGCTAAATGATATATAAGGTTTGATCTAACTTCTAAAATATGTGATTCTATGAGATTATATGCTCAGAACTGTTAAAAGTAATGTCACAGTTTACAAATTTCCTGTGTTAGGTTAGGTTGAATATTTATTGTTTTTCAGTTGCTTCAGTCATGTATGACTCTTCATGATCCCATTTGGGATTTTCTTAGGGAAGATACTGGAGTGGTTTGCCATTTCCTTCTCTGGCTCATTTTACAGATGAGGAAACTGAGGCAAGGTGACTTCCCCAGGGTCACACAGCAGGTAAGTGTCTTAGGCCAGCACTCAGGAAGGTGAGTTTTCCTGATTTCAGGCTTAGAACTTAAATTCTTTACCCCCCCACTCCTCCCCATCCCCTCAGCATGCTCAGTCAACATAGCAGTGATTTTCATGTTTAATAGACGGGCCTTTCCAAACAACTTTACAGAAAGAATAAGGAACCTCTGACTCTTTCCTGATGCTAGTGATAACTAAAGGGTTCAAAATACATTGTGACAGAGTATGGCAGAAATTAAGCATTGATCAAAGTCTCACACCATATACCTAAATAAAGTCAAAATGGGTTCATGATTTGGATATAAGGGCTGATACTATAAGCAAACTGGGAGAGCAATGAATAATTTACCTATCAGATTTATGGCGAACAGAAGAATTCATGACCAAACAGGAGACAGAAAAGCAAAATGGATAAATTTGATTACAGTAAATTGAAAAGTTTTTGCACAAACAAAGCCAATGCAACCAAGATTAGGAGGAAGGTAGAAAATTGGGAAAGAATTTTTACAAACAGTCTCTCTGATAAGGGCCTTATTTCTAAAATAACTAGAGAATTAAGTCAAATTTATAAGACTACAAGTCATTCCCCAATTGATAAATGGTCAAAGGATATAAACAGGCAGTTCTCAGATGAAGAAATTAAAGCCATTTATAGTCATATGAAAAAAAGGCTCTAAAGCAATACTGATTAGAGAAATGCAAATCACTACCACATCAAACCTGTCAAATTGACCAACATGACAAAACAGGAAAATGACAAATGTTGGAGAAGATGTGGGAAAATTGGAACACTAATACATTGTTGGTGGAGTTGTGAAATGATCCAACCATTTTGGAGAGCAATTTGGAACTATGCCCAAAGGGCTATGAAAATGTGCATACCCTTTGTATACCCAGCAATAGCACTTGTTGGGCTGTATCCCAAAGAGATCATAAATATGGGAAAAGGACCTACATGTACAAAAATATTCATAACAGCTCTTTTTGTGGTGGCCAAGAATTAGAAATTGAGAGGATGCCCATCAATTGAGGAATGGATGAACAAGGTGTGGTATACGAATGTAATGGAATACTGTTGTGCTATAAGAAATGATGAGCAAGCAGACTTCAGAAAAATCTGGAAAGACTTGCATGGTCTGATGCTCAGTAAATTAAACAGAACCAAGAGGGTATTGTACATAGTAACAGCCATGTTGTGTGATGACTACTCTTGATAAACTTAAACCTTCCCATCAATACAAGGATCTAAGACATCTCCAAAGACCTCGTGATGGAAAATGCTATCCCCATCCAAAGAAAGAACTATGGAATTTAAATGCAGATCGCAGCATACTGTTTGCTATTTTTTTTTCTTCTGTTGAGTTTTGTTTCCCTTTTCTGGTGGTTCCTTCTATTGGCTCTAATTCTTACTTACAACATCACTAATATGAAAGTATGTTTAATAGAAATGTATACATATAACTTATATCAGATTATGCACTGCCTTGGGGAGAGTGGTGGGGAGGAAGGGGGAGAAAAATTTTAAACTCAAAAGCGTATGGAAGTGATTGTTGATAAATCAAAATAAATTAAGAAAAAAAAGAAAAAAAAACAGTCCTTTTTGAGCCCTTCCATGGCCTGGGACAAATTCATATTTTTCTTCGAGGCTTTGGATATAGGAACTTTGGCTTTGTTTTCTTTCTCTAGTTGTATGTCTCAATAGTCTTTGTTACCAAAGAAAGATTCTATAGTCCGACTTTTTTTTTGCAAGGTTTGCTCATGATCCAAGCCAATTGCTTGAATTTTAAACTCTGTTAAGGTAGGGGTCTAGTTCCAGTGTGAAGACTGTATTGTCCCAAGCTTCAGGGATTTTGTGCAGCTGTTTCCAGAGATAATCCTAGGGACCTGCAAATTCTTATTTCTTCCAAGGTAGTCTGGAAATCTCCACAGCTCCCCTTGATTCAGTCCCCTGAGGGCTGCTCCAGGTTCACTGTGGCCTGTTTTGCCTGCAAAACTTCATTTCTCTTCCCTCCTGGCATGATGTACCTTACTGATCAGCCATCCAGGTTGTCTTGAACTGGAAATTTGTTTCAGTCTGTCTTTTTGTGGGTTCTGCTGCTTTAGAATTTCTTTAGAGCCATTTTTACAGGTATTTGAAGGGTTTGGGGGAGAACTCAAGCAAGTCACTGCTTTTACTCGGCCATCTTGGCTCTGCCCGCCCATCCACATCCAAAGAAAGAACTGTGGAGTTTGAATGTAGATGGAAGCATATTATTTGCTTTTTTATTCTTCTATCGAGTTTTGTTTCCTCTTTCTGGGGGTTCCTTTTATCAGTTCTAATTCTTACAACATCATTAACATGAAAATATATTTAATAGGAATGTATATGTATAGCCTATATTAGATTGCACACTGTCTTGGGGAAAGAAAGGGGGAGGGAGGGGGAGAAAAATTTAAAACTGAAAAGCTTATGGAAGTGATTGTTGACAAAATAAATTAATTTTAAAAATGCCAAAAATATATTGGGACAAAAAGTCTAACTGAAGAAACATACTAAAATAGCATTCCTTGACTCAGGCATTTCTTCTCCCTATTCTTTTTTTTTAATATAAATTTATTTATTTTTAGTTTTCAACACTCACTTCCACAAGTTTTTGAGTTCCAAATTTTCACCCCATCTTCCCCCTCCCCCCACCCCAAGATGGCATGCATTCTGAATATCCCTTCCCCTAGTCTGTCCTCTCTTCTATCTCTCTCCCCTTCTCTTATCCTCTTCCCCTTTTATTTTCCTGTAGGGTCGGACAGACTTCTGTACCCCATTTCCTATATTTCTTATTTCCCAGTAGTATGTGAAACATTTTTTTTGAAACATGTTTTTAAAACTTTAGGTTTCAAATTTTTTGTCTTCCTCCCTCCCCACCCACCCTCATTGAAAAAGCAAGCAACTCAATGTAGGCTGCACATGTGCAGTTATGTAAAACATGTCCATAGTAGACATGTTGTGAAAAACTAACTCTATTTCCCTTAATCCTATCCTGCCCTCCCATTTATTCTATTATTTCTTTTGACCCTGTCCCTCCTCAGAAATATTTACTTCTGATTACCCCCTTTCCCAATCTGCCCTCCTCTCTATCATCCCCCTGTTCTCTTGTCCCCTTATCCCCCTATTTTCCTGTAGGAAAACAGATTTACATACCCAATTGAATGTGTATGTTATTCCATCCTTAAGCCAAAACCTATGAGAATAAGATTCACTCATTCCCTCTCACCTTCCCCTATTTCCCCTTCCACTGTAAGAGACTTTTCTGTTTTTTTTTTTGTGAGATAATTTACCCCATTCTACCTCTCCCTTTCTTCTTCTCCGAGTATCATCCTCCCTCATCCCTTAATTTTATTCTCCAGATATGACATCTTAATTTTCAGCTCACCCTGTGCCTTCTATCTATCTATCTACATATATATACATATAATTTTTTTTCTCCAGCTACCCTGATACTGACAAAGGTCTCATGAGTTATAAATATCATCTTTCCATGTAGGAATGTAAACAGTTCAATCTTAATAAGTCTCTCATGATTTTTCTTTCCTGTTTACCTTTTCATGTTCCACTTGAGTCCTGTATTTGAAAGTCAAATTTTCCATTCAGCTCTGGTCTTTTCATCAGGAATGCTTGAAAGTCCTCTGTTTCACTGAATGACCATTTTTTCCCCCGAAGGTTGTAATCCTATCTCCTTTGCCCTCTGGAATATTATATTCCATGCCCTGCGGTTCTTTAATGTAGAAGCTGCTAAATCTTGTGTTAACCTGATTGTGTTTCCACAGTACTTGAACTGTTTCCTTCTGGCAGCTTGTAATATTTTCTCCTTGACCTGGGAACTCTGGAATTTGGCTATAATATTCCTAGGAGTTTTCCTTTGGGGATCTCTTTCAGGAGGAGATCTGTGGATTCTTTCAATTTCTATTTTGCCCTCTGGTTCTAAAACATCAGGGCAGTTTTCCTTCATAATTTCTTGAAAGATGATGTCTAGGCTCTTTTTTTGATCATGGCTTTCAGATAGTCCAATAATTTTAAAATTCTACCTCTCTGGATCTATTTTCCAGGTCAGTTGTTTTTCCAATGAGGTATTTCACATTGTTTTCTAATTTTTCATTCTTTTGGATTTGTTCTACTGTGTCATGATTTCTCATAAAGTCACTATCTTCCAATTGCTCTATTCTAATTTTTAAGGAAGTATTTTCTTCAGTAATCTTTTGGACTTCCTTCCATTTGGCCAATTTTTTTTTAGGGCATTTTCTCACTGGCTTTTTGGACCTCTTTTGCCATTTGGGTTAGGCTATTTTTTAAGGTGTTATTTTCTTCAGTATTTTTTTGGGTCTCCTTTAGCAAGCTGTTGACTTGTTTTTCATGATTTTCTTGCATCACTCTCATTTCTCTTCCAAGTTTTTCCTCTACTTCCCTTACTTGCTTCTCAAAATCCCTTTTGAGCTCTTCCAAGGCCTGGGACTGATTCATATTTTTCTTGGAGGCTTTGGATGTAGGAGCTTTGACTTTGTTGTTTCTTCTGGTTGTATATTTTGATCTTCTTTTTCACCAAAGTAAGATAATATAGTCTGACTCTTTTTGCACTGCTTGCTCATGATCCCGGCCAATTATTTGAGTTTTAAACTCTTTGTTAAGGTTTGAATCTGCTTCTAATGTGGAGAATGTACTGTCCCAAGCTTCGGGGGGGTTTGTACAGCTGTTTTCAGAGATACTTGTAGTGACCCATAAATTTTCAGTTCTTCCAAGGTGGTATGATAAGGGGCGAGGTGTTTACTCCTTTCCTGGCCTGTGACTAGAAGTATTCCTTTCTGTCCTGTAACTGTGAGGAGGGGTTCCTCTCCATAGCCACTACAAGCTTCTCCACGCCAGCACTCCTCCTCACCCCAGCACTTTCGCCCAGAACTGTGGCCCACATCCATAAACGGGCAAAGCAAGAGATTCCTGCCTCAGCACTGGCAAAGAGATCCCTGCAATCCCTCTCTGATCAGCCACTGGATTCCCCCTCAGTCTGTGGGCAGAAGCTTGGGAAGCAGCTGCCCCCCCCCAGGGGAATGGAGCTGAAACCCCACCCTCCTATCTCAGCACCGACAGAAACAGACTTTTCCCACTGACCTTCTAAATTGTCTTTGGCATTGGTGGATTGAGGAGTCTGGAAACCTCCACAGCTGCCCTAGATTCAGTCCTCTGAGGCCTCCTCCAGGTGCGCTGCGGCCTGCGCGCCCACGCTGCGCTGCGCTGCACTCCCAGCCCAGCAGGAAACACCTTTCTGATCAATATTCCAGGTTGTCTTGGGCTAGAAATTTGTTTCATGCTCTCTTTTTGTGGGTTCTGTTGCTTCAGAATTTGTTTAGAGCCATTTTTTATGAGTATTTGCAGGGGTTTGGAGGAGAGCTCAAGCAAGTCACTGCTTTCACTCTGCCATCCTGGCTCCGCCCCCCCTCTCCCTATTCTTAACAGATGACTCTCAATGCTCTCCATAGGGTCACTGGCAGAGACGGGGATACTGTTCCACACCTAGTTGCAAGCCAAGAGCTCATGGCCTCCTAGGCAAGCCTGCAACTGCAATGGAACAATCTTCCATTTGGGCCTACTTCCCTTTGGAACAAGACCATGGGAAATCTCTGTTACATGTGATACCTTCCTATTCCCAGGCATCCAAGGAGTAGCATAGCAGCTACTGGGAGTGGTGGTGGGGAGGGGTAACTTAGAGAGAGAGCCACAGCAACAGAAACAGACAGATACAGAGACATAGAGAGACAGAGACAGAGGTACAGAGAAAGAGAAAGAGAAAGACAGAGAGACAGAGACAGGTAGACAGACAAATTATGCATGAGAAAAAGGCCACTAGGCAATTAAAATCAGTCATTAGCAGCTTCTACAAAGAAGCTGTTTGCAACTCTTCCAATATGGCTTTGAATTGGCCTTTCAAAGATTTATAATAATTCTAAGATTCTTTATTGCTTAGCTTTCTTTTTTTTTTTTCCTGTGTGTGAATATAACTGCCTATTCCATACTTGACTGAGGTTCCATGTCTGGTGCTGGATGGACCCTTTAGACTAGAATCAAAATAAAATTGTTCCTTAGGAATCTGAGTTAGTGGTAGAATTGAATCACTGGGGAGTGCAGTTTTCATACTGAGAAAACACCACTCAAGAGCAAAGAACCCAGGACCAATTTTGAGGTCAAGCAAAGGACATGGATTGTCCAAGTACACAAATAATCACCATACCAGATAAGTATCCCTAGAAGCTGAGTTTTCTTACGATTTTTTTCAGTACAGTTGAATTATGTTTTATAAAAATATGTGCTATTGAGAGAAGTGATACTACTTTTTTACGTCATTTTCAAAGCAAATCTTATTATTTCACTATAAGGATATTTTCAAGAATGCATTTCTGAGTTTTTTTCAATCTCTAATAGAGCCTATTTTTTTTTGCTTTAAGTTTTTCTCTCTCTACCTTCCTTTGTGAAGGAGTTAATGATCTGTAAACAAACTAGAATTGCTATTTAAAAGAAAATTGTGATGCAAATAACCATCCCCTAATTTGTGCCTTCTATAAACTACGGAAAAATCTTAATTAATTTATTACTTGGTGAATCCCAGTGAATTTCTTCCTCAAGAAAACCTTTTCTATTTCTTTCAACTGATGCCATATTGTAAAAAAATATTTTAACGTTCTGTATGTGTTTATGAATATACACATACATATACATATAAGTATACGTATACGTGTATGTATACATGTATGTATACATATACATATATATCCTTTCCTTCCCTAGGGAATACAGCTTATTGAATACAGTTTTCACAGAGGTTGTAGAGCTTGAGAATATTGGAAGTCATATCTTCCCAATGTTTCACTTTTTGCTGAGGGATCTGAGCCCAGAGATGAAAAGTGACTTACTCAAGGAGTCACCATAGGGTAAATAGCAAAGATGGATTTTCCTACAGATGCTCTTGAATTTAAATGTTACCCCACTTTCTCTGATGATGGGAGATTTTATAGCCTTTGAAGTCACAATTCTGATGTAATCTCTGTCCTAAGGCTCATTGATATAAGACTCTATCCTTATTGCTGGGGATGAAGGCCCTGCTCCTCTCTCTGAGGAAAGAAGCCCTGCCCTTATGCTTCCATTTTTGGAAGGATTAAAAGTCTTTCTTGGAGAAGGTTGGGGGGAAAAGAATCTAGAGATGTCTACTCTGCCTAGCTTTGAGCCACACAATGACAAGCCCTTGCTAAACATGTGGGGCCCACTGTCTCTCCTATCCCCACATTGAAAATAAAACAACTCCAATTTCTCTAGCTTTGATTTCTAAAGTATTGTGATCATATAGCAGTGGTTAACAAAGATTGGCTTCAAGTGTAGTTTGAGACTAGAAGCTACAAGATAGGCTAGGCTGTAGGACAAGATTTTGCAAAAAGATATGCAGCTGAGACCTGTTCCTGGGAATATTTTCACACATTTCACCCAGAAAGTGACTCCCATACATGTGTAAGTGGAAAGAAGGAGGTACAGAGCAGGTTGACCTTACTGGCTACAAAGAGCTAGTAACTATATGAGAGATTTGATATCACCATCCTTCCATTTACTGTGATTAGGACCTGCCAGAACTGAGAGAGAACCTTGCACTGAAATGTAATATACTTAGCAAGGTGATGTTATTCAGTGTTGTCCAGTGCACCTGGATTAGAGTTTTTAAAGAGCAGTATCAATTGCTGAGATGATGAGATAGAAAGACCAACTCATCCCCTACAACATTTTCTTGATGAAGGTGATTGTGGTCCCCAACCTCTAAAAAAAAGGTTCTTTAGTAAACAACCCTGTCCTTAACCTTGCACTACCCAGAAGAAGTGGGATGAACAACGAATGGAAATGTGCATTTTAATAAATAGCCAAAAGGATAGAAAGGGAGGTAATGAGCAGAAGCTGTTTCTTTAAAGAATCACAATTCAGAGTTCCATTTATAGTTGTGTATATGTGTGTGTGTGTGTGTGTGTGTGTGTGTGTGTGTGTATATTTAACTGAAGAAGTCACTTGAGAGTCAATCAGCTAAGTCTCACAAATGAAATTGGTTGATGAGAGCAGGAAATTTTCTAAGTGGCAAGTGGGGTTTTAAGTGCAGAGATAAGAGATCTCATATTTTATTCTAGATCATGGTTGTATATCTACCTTGAACCTGGGTTATATACTTCTACTCCCAAGAAACTCTGAAGTATTCAGGGGAGAAAGAAAGCAGTTAAGAGGAGTAGTAAAATAGTAGATAGATTTAGTGTATTCTGGTGAACAAGGGAACTTTGGAAAATCAGCAAATGCACATTGGAAAAAAAATTTATATATATATGTTTACATTGTTTTATATGCTATATGCATTTATGTATAAATAATATAAAACAGTATGTATATTGATTATGCATGAGACAAATATGTATATATTTCATTTTATTTTTGTCAATTAAAATCATATTTGTTCTCCCTTCCGCAATCATTATCTATGGGGGAGGGAGTCAGGAAACAAATTTGTAATATAGGGAAGCAAAGAATTTCCCAAAGTAGCCAGGCATAAAAATTGTATATCTTTCTGCACCCCAAGTTCTTCACCTCTCTGTCAGGAGGTAGTTAGCATGCTTTATATTGAATCCACCAGAATTAAGCCTGGTCATCATATTGATCAGATTTCCAAGCTAATCAAAGATTGTTGTCTTCATAAAGTTATTGTTATAAAAAAAATTCTCTTGGTTCTGCCCACTTCATCCTGCAGTCATTCATAAAAGTTTTTCCAAGTGTCTCAGAACTATCCCTTTTAGAATTTCTTTTTTCCACACTATAGTATTTCCAATTATATGTAAAAACAATGTTTAACATTCATTTTTTAATTTTGAGTTTCAAATTCTCTCTCTCACTCCCTTCCATACACCTTCACTAAGAAGGCAAATAATTTGAAATAGCTTATACATGTGCAGTCATGAAAAACATATTTTCATACTAGGCATGTTGTGAAAGAAAACACAGACCAAAAACAATAACAAAAAAAATGGAAGAAAAATAAAGGAAAATTTTAAAAGAGTATACTTCAGTCTGCATGCAGACTCCTTTAATTCTTTCTCTGGAGGTGGATAGCATTTTTCATCATAAGTCATTTAGAATTATCTTGGATCTTTGTATTGTTGGGAATAAATCATTCATAGTTGATCATCATACAATATTGCTATTAATGGGTACAAAGTTCTTCTTGTTCTGCTCACTTTGTATCAGTTCACGTAAGTCTTTCCAGGTTTTTCTGCAAGCATCTTGGTCATCATTTCTTATAGCACAATAATATTTAATCACATTCATATACCACGATGTGTTCAGCTATTCCCCAATTGGTAGGCAGCCCCTCAATAAACAATTTTTTGAGCTGCTATAAATATTTTTGTACATAACGGTTAGTTTCCTTTTGTTATTGTTGTTGTTTCTTTGGAATATAGAAATAGTAGTTGTATTGCTGTGTCAAAAGTCATGCACAGTTTTATAGCACTTTGGACACAGTTTCAAATTGCTCTCCAAAATGGTTGGATCAGTTCACAACTCTATCAACAATGTGTTAGTGTCCCAATTTTCCCACATTGCTTCCAACATTTATCATTTTTTTTCTATGTTACCTAATCTGATAGGTGAGGTGGTCCCTCCTAGTTGTTTTAATTTGCATTTCTCTAATAAACAGAGATTTGGAACTTTTTTTTCATAGATGGTTTTGATTGTTTCATCTGAAAACTACCTTTGCATATCCTTTGTCTATTTATCAATTGGGAAAGGGTTGGTATTCTTATACATTTAACTCAATTCTCCATATATTTGAGATGTTAGACCTTTATCAGAAACAGTTGTAATTTTCCTCCTGGCTTTCTGCTTTTGTTCTAATCTTGGCTGCATTATGTTAACACAAAATCTTTTCAATTTAATGTAATTTTAAAAAGTTGAAGGCAAATTCACCATTATCATTTTTATATTGGTCATTTGGTTTCCTTTTGTCAATCAAATTAATTAATGATTTGCCAATTTTATTACTTTTTCATAAAAACTATCTCAGTTTTATTTATTCAACAATTTTCTTACTTTCAATTTATTAATCTTTTGATTTTCAGAATTTCCAGTTGTGTGTTTAACTGGAGAATTTTAATTTGTTCTTTTTTTAGTTTTTTTAGTCACATGACCAATTCATTGATCTGTTCTTTCTCTGTTTTATTGATGTGAGCATTTAGAAATATAATTTTTCCCCACTGCTTTGGCTGCATCTCATAAATATTAGTCTGTTGTCTCATTCTTGTGATTCATTTTAATGAAATTATTGCTTGTTTCTATGCTTTATTCTTAAACCCACTCATTCTTTAGGATTACATTATTTAGTTTCCAATTAATTTTGAATATATGTTTCCATGGTCCTTTAATAAATCTAATTTCTATTGCATTATGATCTGAAAAGAATGTATTTAATATTTCTGGTTTTTTATTCATCTCTTCAAATTCTTTTTTTTTTTAATTTTTGAGTTGGATTATTTTGGTTCTGAGAGGGGAAAGTTGAGATCCCCCACTAGTATTGTTTTACAATTTATTTTCTCCTCTAACTTATTTAACTTTTCCTTTTGTATTTGGATGCTATACCATTTATATGTATGTGTATAGATAGGCAGATAGATAGATAGATAGATAGATAGATATAGATATATACATATATATACATACAAACATATATACTTATATATGTCTATGTGTGTGTATAGTAGTGATATTACTCCATTGTTTATGATATATTTTGACAAAATGTAATTTCCCTTCTTGTCCTTTTTAATTGTCTATTTTTTACTTTGATTGGTCTGAGATCATGATAGGTACCTCTTTTTTTTTTTCCGCTTCACCTGAAGCATAACAGATTCTGCTCTAGCCCCTTACCTCGGTCTCTGTTTCTCTACTTTAAGTGTGTTTCTTCTAAACAACATTTTGTAATATTCTTGTTTTTAATCCACTCTGCTATCCACTTCCATGTTCCATGCTATCCACTCATATTCACAGTCATGATCAATGAGTATTTCCTTCATCCTACTCCTCCCCCCAACCCGCCCCAACCATTTAGTCTTCTCGCTCTCTACTTTCACCTTGTCCCTCCTTAAAAGTGTTTTACTTTTGACACCACCTAATCCAATCTGCCATCCTTTCTTTCATTCCCCATTCTGTTATTCCCTCTCCCCTCCTACTGACCTATAAGGTAAGAGAGATTTCTATACCTAATTGGGTGTGTATATAATTAAACCAACTCCAATGGAAGTAAGGTTCAAGAATTGTCTACCACCCTATCTTCACCTCCACTGCAAAACTCTTTTGTGCCAATTTCACATGAGATAATTTACTCCCTTCCTCTCCCTTCTCCCTTCTCACATTGTATCCCTCTCTCACCACTTAATTTAATTTAATTTTTTAAAATATCATCCCATTATACTTAACTCACATTCATGTCTTATGTTAATTTTGGGTTCTGTTCCCAGCCTGGAATTGCTGAGTATGGGAGCATTGCCCCAAGCTTCAGCCTTTCTTACTCTGCTGTTTTCAAGGCTAGTTCTGAGGTTTGGGGAGTTCTTGGTACTTCAGTATCAAGGTACTTGGAGTAGCAAGGTGGTATGATTTGGGGAGAAGTGTAGTCACTGCTCTACTAGTCTGTTTTCAGGTCCTTACCCAGAAAGGGCCCCTGATTCTTCAAGACTGCAATTGATACTGCTCTTCAGGGCCCCTGCTCTTTGGTACTAGAAGCTATACGGTTCCCCAAGGTCCCTGATTCCTTGGGGACAGAAAGGATATTGCCCCTCAGGGCTTCTGCTCCCTTTTATCTGACAGTGCTCCTGTCTTCCCTTGAATGTCTTAGAAGTGGGTATAAACAATGGAGGTGCCAAACAGTTACCCCTCAGGGCTCTTACTGACTCTTGACTGAAAATGCTTCTCTCTGCCACTGTACTATGAACCAGAAGTGGGCATAGGCAATGGAGATTCCAAACAGTGTCCAGTCCTGATCTTGTGCTAGCATAGGGGTACCCTGTAACCTCTTTCTGACCAGTTCCCAGGTTCCTTTACTATCTCTAGCCTGAGAGCCAATAAAGCTGCTGCTGCTACTTCTGTCACTATTCCTTAGACCCACCACTGGTGTTTCATCCACATGGGCTCATGACCAGCCTCCTTTGCCATGTCACAGATCTTTCTTTCTGACCTCCTATGCTGTCTTTGGCTGGCATAATGTCTCACTCTGACTTTTTGTTGGCTCTGCCACTCTAGAATTTGATTCATATAATTATTTTAAACGTGTTTGGAAGGGAATGTTGAAAAACTTCATTTGATTACTTTCTCATCTTGGCTCTAACAAGTTCTTTCTCTAAGACTCCTGATGACATTACAATTCTGGAGAATATGTGTAGCCTCTAACTGATTAGAATGTAAATAATTTATCTTTATATAGTTCATTTTGATTACTCACTTAAATATATTTAAGTATTTTATGTTTCTCTTGTCTCCTATATTTTTATTTCCATGTTCTATTCAGCTCTGGTCTTTTTATCAGGAAGGCCTCAAAAATTCTTTGTTTCATTAAAGGTCCATTTCCCCTTGCCACCATAGATTGTAGTCAGTTTTGCTACACAAGTTATTCTTTGTTGCAAGCTTATATTTTCATTCTTTGGAATATTGTATTCCAATCTCTCTGTCCTTTAGAAGGTTAATGTCTGATACATAATAAGTGCTTAATAAGTCATGTTAAGTCAAAAAGAACTTAAGAAGCACTTATTCTGTGCTATGCAAAATGGCAAACAATGGGTTACAAATATAGAAAAAAAATAAATACAATTCTAGCCCTCAAGGAGCTTACATTCTAATAGGGAAAGACAATATATAAAAGGGAAAGGGGGAAATGTATCCACCTGGAATATTGTGGCAAAATCTAGAGAGTCAGTAGCAGAGGCAGGAGAGGAAAGAAAGATGGCAAACTTGAGGCCTTCAAAATGGGGTTCTGTGAGAGAAACTAACCAATGGAAGAGATCTTCAGGGAGTTCTGGGTAAAGAAGGCTACAAGCACACTGGGAAAATGCTTTACCTGATTTGATAACTTCTAAATCTTGTTTGATCCTGACTATGGCTCCCCTACACTTGAAGTCTGACTTTCTGACTGCTTGGACTGTTTTCTCTTTAAACAGGAAGCTTTGGATGTCAGATGTGTTAGAAATAGGCTTGACACCAAAAATTTAGTATCAAGAAAATTTATTATAAAGAAAGTCCAGAGGATTTAGACGTTTCTGACCAGAAGCGGGCTCTACCCCTCTTCAGGAGGGGTGGGCCCTGAGTGCAAGGGCAAGTGTGCTTTTATGCAGTTGAATTCCTCATGAAACCTCCCAGGCTGGGATTGGTCCATCCCTTCCCAGGTTACACCTTTCCTTACATGTTTCCCCTTGATATGCTCAAGTATGTTCCCCCTCCCTTGGTCATATGTCCCATGACTCATTAATGAGGCTCTAATTTTATGCAAGGTGTGTCAGATAATAGTAATGAAGTTCATTGAGCAGGCGCACTAACATTTTTCAGGTGTCCTCAGGTTGACCCTAACTGGCCTGAGCTGGCCCAACCCTTATCTTGATTTTGGGGGTCTTTTTGGAACAATCCACTTACTTTTTATTGGCTAAGCCCGAGCCCACCTACAGTGTCCTACTTCCTGGAGCTGTTGTTCTTTAAATCTCTGCATTATTCTACCTGTGGAAAAGTAAGCTCTTCTAACTCTAACAGATGTGACATTCCTGGGAATTTTCATTTTGAGGTTTATTGTATCTGTTTTTTTTAAGCGTTAGCTAAATTCTTTCCATGCATACTTTGCATTCTGATGCTAATGGATCTGAACAGTCTTTATAATATCTTGAAATGTAACATCTGCCCCAGGAGTGGGGAACCTGCAGCCTCAAGGCCATATGTGGGCCTCTAAGTCCTGAAGCACAGCCCTTTGACTGAATCCAAACTTCACAGAACAAATCCCCTTAATAAAAGGATTTATTCTGTAAAACTTGGACTCAGTCAAAAGGCTGTACCCAAGGACCTAGAAGGCCACATGTGGCCTCAAGGCTGCGGGATCCCCACCCCTGGCTTTGTTGTTGTTCTTGTAGTCATAGTTTTCAGATATTCAAATTATTTTAAAATTGCCTCTCCTTAATTTGTTTTCCAGTTAATTTCTTTTAAATTTGAGGTACCTAAAATTTTTGTCTCCTTTTAAAATCTTTTGTCCTTTTTAAAAATAATTATTATAGCTTCATGGAATTATTAACTAATATTTGGTTTATTCTAATTTTCAAAGTATTTGTTACTTAGGTAAGGTTTTATATTTCTTGAAAGTGGTTAATTCTCTTTTCATGTCTTTTTTCCAAATCTCTCTTTTTTTCCCTTTTTTTTTTTTTAGCATTCTGTGTATATTATTCTGTGTATTTATGTATAAAAGTATTTTTTTAAAAAAACCTCTTGTTTTGGTTCTTCCAGGATTTCTAGATGACATTTTGGCAAAACTTTTAATTTTAGAGTTTGATTATAGGTATTTTTTTCTTCTGGTTTTATACCTGGGCCGTCACTGGCATCATTACAGCTCTTTATTATGGGACTCTTTTTTTGTTTACTCCTTTTTCCTGCTTTACTTTCCAGATAAGCTAGTCTCTGCACAAATCTGGGTGGAATATTGGGCCTTCTTTAGTTCTGATGTGCATTATCTGAGATCCTTCTGCTCATTTCTGTGAGTATAAATATTAGGTTTATCAGGAATCTCAGGGAAAAGGTCAGGCCAGGCACCTACAAATATTCAGTGCACCCAAAGTAGCTTGAGAAACGAATTGCTGTCTAGATGGTCTGAGCTTGCAAGCCCCTGATACTGTCTGCAGTATTGGTGATACACATGTAGACTTACCTTTCATTAGAGCTGTTCCCAGCCCTTGTAAAGTAACTTGAATGCTTTGCAGGTGGCATTGCAGGCTACTTAGTTGGTCTGATCTCCTTCCCCTGATTACTCAACTTGAAGCGTCAGACCAGGCCAGGTGCTAAATCTAAGACCCTAATCAATAGTTGGAATTATATAACTGTATTTCACTTCTGTTCTTGGTTTTTGCCCGGTACACTGTTTCAGGCCTGTGATCACTCTTTGCCTTCTTGGTCAGACCCCATCCCCAATACCAAAGATCTCAGCCTCAATCTGTTATCCTAGACTGGAGTGGGGGAAATGGCTAATTTTTTCTTTTGCTTTTTCCCTCCCTCCCTTGAATTTCCCTACCATAATTGATCCACTTTCTATGTCTTTGTCAGAGTAGTCATGGGCAATATCTACATTGTACTGCTTCCTCTTTTGTTACCACGTTTGCTATTTTCCCTAAAGAGTATTTAAATCATCCACTAGGCTTATGGACTGAGAGCATTGCTGCTTGGGGGTCAAAATACATGCTATAATCTCTATCTGTTGATTCATTAATCAATTGAAAGCCTGGTTGCATTTTTGTTGTATAATAAGGAACTTCTCAATGAGTAACCAGTCCTTGAAGTATGTGCAGTGTTCTCTGCTCCCTTATGTCTATGCTGAAGCTTGGTCCTGTATAATTGATGTACTGCTCTAAGATTCAAGGCATTTGCAGGCATTTGGGGGCTTTATCTTGTCATCTTACTGAGCCATTCCAAAATAACTTTATTGCCAAACTCTGACTGTATCTCTTTTTCTTAGCATCTAGCAAGTCAAAAGCTTCTGCAATTCTGGCAGGGCAGGGCAGATTCTTTACTTTCCTTATTTCCCTACCTAGGCCACCACATGGTCATAGAAGTATGGCACTGCTATTTCTTTTGCCTGTTTATTCTTTCTTGATACAGGATAACTGGCTGAGTGTTGGAGAAAGAGTGGACCATTTCATGACTTCCTGAGAAATGAAAGGTCTGAAGAGGCATTAGCCACTGGAGTTAACAGCACACTGCACTGATGGTCAAAGCAGTTGAGGCAGGCATAAAGAGTCACCTGTCTGATCCAACACATCAGTGAATTAATCCAGTGGTTAAAATACTATCTCCTGCCAACAAGAGAAGTTACTGCTCTTCTCTCTCCCTCTTCTTGCTCCCCCCAAATCTTTCATCTACAACATGAATTACTCTGGCTCCAGTCTCATAAAAATAAGTCTATTTGAATTTTTTAATCTTCTCCTTCCTCCCCACAAACACAGAGTGTTCTCTGGTATCCTTAGGGTCTTAAGATCTCTTTCCTAGCTACTAAAAAGCCTCCACCAATTGTGTTCCTCCTATATTAGAGACCAGTAACTAGCACCTCAGTTCCATTTAACTATTTAACATTGGATTAACTTTCACAAAGGGTTATTTACTTCAAACATATGGCAAGAAAAATATAGGAAGATTTGTCACCATAATTCAGAGGTCATAATCATCTTTTTATTCCTTCAGGCTCAAAGGAGAAGGATTAAGCTCACAGTTTAGTGCCTACACAGCAAGGGTGGGGGATTAGGCTCATATTTTACATCTATGTAGAATTAGTTGCTCCAAATTCAAGTTCAAAAGCTCTAGTGGGTTAGCATCCCTGATTTTTTTTCTCATACTGAGCTGGTTACAATACCTGGCCTGGACTTCCTGGACACCCAAATTATTATGACTCAAGCACCTAGAAGTGAAAAGGATAAATGACATAGAAGAAAATCCCAGGGCAGTTTAGAAAAGCTACTTGGCCTAAAAAGTGATGTTGAGAAGGAGGAAGCTCTCAGGCCCACCTCCTTGTATATAATATCAACTGCTGTAGGTGAACACATACTGCACCCTCAGACTCACATTCAGGAAAAGGCTCAATCATACTCAGCCAGGAAGTTTTAAAGATGTAGAAAGTTTTGGCTACATATATAGAAGAATAAGGATGCTTCTAAATATGTGGTAGGCTAATGCAGAATATATGTGCATACATCCATTTTCCTATCACTCAGAAGGACGTCTTCCATTAGAACATTAATGCATTGTTGGTGGAGTTGTGAAAATGATCCAACCATTCTGGAGAGCAATTTGGAACTATGCTCAAAGGGCAATAAAAATGTGCATATCCTTTGACCCAGCAATAGCACTTCTAGGGCTATATCCCAGAGAGATCATACAAATGGGAAAAGGGCCCACATGTACAAAAATATTCATAGCAGCTTTTTTTGTGGTGCCAAGAATTAGAAATTGATAAGATGCTCATCAATTGGGGAATGGCTGAGCAAGCTGCGGTATATAAAAGTAATGGAATACTATTGTGCTATAAAAAATGATAAACAGGCTGACTTCAGCAAATGGTCTGATGCTGAGTGAAGTGAGCAGAACCAAAGAAACATTGTACACAATAACAGCCAGGGTGTGCAGTGAGTAATGTTGATAAACTCAACCCTTCTCAGCAATACAAGGATCTAAGACATCTCCAAAGGCCTCATGATAGAAAATGCTATCCACATCCAAAGAAAGAAGTATGGAATTTGAATTCAGATTGAAGCATGCTATTTGCTATTTTTTTCCTCTTCTGTTGAGTTTTGTTTCCTCTTTCTGGAGGTTCCTCCTATTGATTTTAATTCTTACTTACAACATCACTAATGTGCAAATATGTTTAATAGGAATGTATATGTATAGCCTATATCAGATTATGCACTGTCTTGGGGAGGGTGGTGGGGAGGAAGAGGGAGAAAAATTTTAAACTCAAAAGCATATGGAAGTGATTGTTGATAAATCTAAATAAATTAATAAAAAAAAATTAAAAGAAAAAGAAACACACCAGCCTAAAAAGAAGAAGAAGAAGGTCTTCCAGCATCTTTCACATAAGCAACATCATCTTAGTTAGTTTAGACATAAGCCAAACCCCCATTAAAATCCAATAAAACATCTTAAACTACACCTATCTCATCTACTTTCCAAGAACACCAGTTCCGTTTCTTCCTTCCAAGTGGACCATCTTCTATAAGGAACAACCTTACCATACAGTGAGAATAAGTAAAGATCTTGGTGCTACCTTGCCTCTAAGTTTCTGCGGGAGAGTCTTCCAGATTATTAGAAAGAGTATGTGGCTCAAAGTCCCATGGAATGGAAAAGATGACCTCTAAGTTCAAATCAAATCAACTATTGAAAACCAAAGAATTTATTCTCTAATCTAAGCCATTATAATAAGTTATTCTTATTTCCAATCAATTGAATTTGTCTTAATTATTGAATTAGTAAAGGAAATTCTTCAAGGAGAGCTACCTATATTTATGTGTCTATGTAATGCATTTAATTATAGGCATTTAAGTGCATGTATATGTATGTATACACTGTGTAATAAAATGTACATGTAAGTATAATGCATGCACAGTATATATATACATGTATATATAGCACATATACCTGTGTCTTAATATGTATGTATGTATGTATAATCACATATCTACACACATATTTACCTATCTAAACTTTCCTTGTATATATATTTATATTTATGTCAGTATATGTTATTTAATCAGTGCATACATATATACCTATAGACATCTCTGTGTATATAAAATGTACAATTCATTATACATATTTGTGCATTCACACACTTTTTTGTATATTTGTATATATGTGTGCATATGACATATATATATACATATTTCCACATATCTCTACATCATGAATTATAAATCTGATTTGATTTTGATAATTGATTGATAAATTGATAAATACTGCTTTTGCCAGGCACTAAAATTGTTGGTTAAAATTCTGAAGATTACTCAATAAGACTTTTCCTGTCCGAAAGAGTTAATCAAGTCATGAAAGGAACCTTCCTTAAAACTAGGATGTAAGAGATACTGGTTTTAAAGAATGTTGTGAATCAGTACTCCAATTAAAATTTTGACAGCTCCTAAAAAGGAAAAAATCAATTGCCATTTTTTACAATTCTAGTACCTAACACACTAATATTTAGGTACGCAGAGTAAAAACTCTTTACTACTTAGAGGCTATAAATGTTACCCCAGCAAGGACCTCACGTCTGAAATCATGCAAATATAAGAGAGAGCCATGACTGGTCCTTATATTCTCTGCTGCTGTTCTTTGGATATTGTCACAGGCAAAACATCCTAAAGGTACTGTTGAGGAGCTTACTATATTGGAATACTTCTAGGGCTTATAACCTCAAAGAGTTAAGGCAATATCCAAAAGGATTAACTTAGTATAAGTTTGTAACTTAGGTGTATCTCTAAGACAGTTTATCATATTATAAAAAATATTATTTCTCAACACAAAAATTATCTTGAGATACTTCATTTTTATTTAAAAATAATTTCCATTTTCTTTGTACCTCATGCTAGTAATAGAGACTATAAGTATTAAGAACTTTTCCAGCTCTAATAGCCTATGAGCTAAAAGGGGCATTAGATATTACCAGTTATAACCCTCTCCTTTTATAGATGAGGAAAATGGGGCTTATAAAGATGTGGTGAATTGACCAAGGTCATAAATTGAGGTAGGAGCAGAAAAGAGATTTGAAATCAGGTGTCCTAATTACTAGTCTTCTGTTGTTTCCGCTTGAACATATTTATACACCACTTTTGTAATTTCACATACTCTTTTGCTATATTTGCCCTCACGTCTTGGAATAGCACAAAAAAACAAACAAACATGTTAAGGATTCACTAGAAATTGGGACTCAGGAAGCCAGTTACAAACATGTGCTTTATTATTATGCAATGCAAAAAATAGTCTAAAAAAAACCATGCACACACTATATGATAATACGAAGAGGGGTTAAGACACACAGATGCTAAGCAGTGCACCCAAAAGTGAGAGAGGGCATTACTAGTGAGACATTGATGTGGTATGAAAATTCACTGCGTCACTTATTCATACGTGTGGGGAGAGTTTTCTTATTAGGACCAGAAATTGGGTGAACTTTTGAGTTGGTTATCAGAGACCCCCAGGGATAGGTGTGGCTTATATCTGTTGCAGTTGGCCAGGAGTACTATCCAATCAGCTACAACCATTTAAAAGTTTGATACAGGATCAGAATGAGTTAAGACAGTAGAAAAGAACAAACTGTTTGCCATTGCTTATGTGTTTTGTGGACTTGAGGATCACTTGACCTAATTGACTCCATATTGGAGTCTTATCATTATACTTTATAACGTTAAACAATATTTCAAAAATCACAATTTTCACACCTTTGGATTTTAGTCAGCAGAAAATTTTCTATACTTTAGGGCAGAGATTCTTAAAATGAGGTCTGTGAATTTTTTTAAATGTTCTGATAATTATATTTTAACATAATTGATTTGCTGTTTATTGTATATATATATATGTATATATATATATATATATATATATGTATATATATATATATATATATATATATATATGTACTCATGGTTTTATTTTCTCACAATTATACATAAGGACAATTTTTAACATTAATTTTTTGTAAATTTTGAGTTCCAAATTTTCTCCCTCATACCTTTACCTCCCCATCTCTGAGATGGTAATCAATTTGATGTAGGTTATGTATGTGCAATCATCCAAAACATATTTCCATATTAGTCTTGTGAAAAAAGACACAAATCCAAAGAAAAATAAATAATTTTAAAAAGTGGAAAATATGCTTCAAAAAAGTGAAGCATGCTTCAATCTACGTTCAGACACCTTCAGTTCTTTCTCTGGAGATGGATAAGCATTTTCTACCAAGAGTCCTTTGGAAATGTCTTGAATCACTGTATTGCTCAGAATATCTAAGTCATTCACAGTTGATCATTGTACAGTATTGTTGTTACTGTGTACAATGTTCTCCTGGTTCTACTCACTTCACTTTACAGAAGTTCTTGTAAGGCTTTCCAGGTTTGTTTCTTTCTCTGTGTGTTTTTCTGAAATTAGCCTGCTTGTCATTTCTTCTATCACAGTAGTATTCCATTATTATCATATACCTCAACTTGTTTTGCCAATCTTCAATTGATGGGCTTGCTCTCATTTTCCAATTCTTTGCCACCACTGAAATAGCTGAGATATATCTATATCTATATCTATATCTATATCTATATCTATATCTATATCTATATCTATATCTATATCTATATCTATATCTATATCTATATCTATATCTATATCTATATACATACATACATACATATATATACATATATATATACATATATATACATACATATATATACATATATATACATATATATACATACATATATATATACATACATATATATATACATACATATATATATACATATATATACATATATATATATATATATTGTATGAGGAGGTCTTTTCTCTCTCTCTTTTTTTTGTTTCTTTGGTATAAGGCTATGGCAGTGATGTTGCCAGATAAAGGTGTATGCACAGTTTGATTGCTCTTTGGCCGTGGTTCCAAATTACTCTTGAGAATGGTTGGATCACAACACATTGGTGTCCCAATTTTCCTACATTCTCTTCAACATTTGTCCTTTTCTTTTTTCCATCATATTACCCAATCTGGTAGGTGTGACATGATATCTCACAGTTGTTTTAATGTGTATTTCTCTAATCAATAGTGATTTAGAGCATTTTTATATGACTATAGATAGCTTTGATTTCCTCAACTGAAAACTCCCTGTTCATATCCTTTGACCATTTATTAATAAGGGAATGACTTGTATTCCTATAAATTTGACTAAGTTCTCTATACATTTGAGAAATGAGGCCTTAGTCAGAGATATTCGGTATAAAAATTGTTTCCTAGCTTTCTGCTTTCCTTCAAATCTTGGTTGCATTAGTTTTGTTTTTGAAAACATTTGATTAATATATTCAAAATTATCCATTTTACATCTCCTAATGCTATCTCTTATTTGGTCATAATTTTTTTTTGCTTCTCTGTAGATCTGACAGGTAAACTATTCCTTGCTCTCCTAATTGGCCTGTGCTATCACCTTTTATGTTTAAATCATTTACACATTTTGTCCTTATCTTGGCATATAGTGTAACATGTTCTATACCAACTTTTTGCCATACTGTTTTCCAGTTTTCCCAGCAGTTTTTGTCAAATAGTAAATTCTTATTCAAAAGCTTGGGTCATTGGGTTTATCAAATGTTAGATGACTATGGTCATTTACTACTGCGTCTTGTGTACCTCATCTATTCCACTGATCCAACATCCTATTTCGTAGCCAGTGCCAGATAATTTTGATGAATACCACTTTATAATATAGCTTGAGACATAGTTTATATAGGCCATCTTCCTTCAAATTTGTTCTCATTAACTCTCTTGATATTTTTGACCTTTTGTTCTTCCAGATGAATTTTATTATTTTTTTCTAGATATATAATATAATATTTTGGCAGTATGATTCATGTGACACTGAATAAGTAAATTAATTTACATAGAATTTTCATATTTATAATATTGGCTTGGCCTACCCATGAGTAATTAATATTTTCCAGTTGTTTAGATATGAATTTCTTGGTATCAAGTGTTTTGCAATTGTATTCAGAGACATTCCTGGATTTGTCTTGGCAAGTAGACTCCCAAGTATTTTATATTATCTGCAGTTATTTTAAAGGGAATTTCCCTTTCTATCTCTTGATGATGCTGAACTTTATTGGTAATTAAAAATGGTGATGATTTATGTGGGTTTATTTGTTAGCAACTTTGCTAATAAATGCTAATTATTTTAATTAGTGTTTTAGTTGATTCTTTGAGATTCTTTAAGTACACCATCATATCATCTGCAAAGAATGCGTTTTGTGTTTTTATTACCTATTCTTATTATTTTGATTTCTTTTTCTTCTCTTATTACTACAGCTAGCATTTTTAGTACAACATTGAATAATAGTGGTGACAATGGACACCCTTGATCTCATTGGGAAGAGTTTTGGCTTATCCCCATTACAGATAATACTTGCTGATGGTTTTAAATAGATAACTACTTATCATTTTAAGGAAAGCTCCATCTATTCATGCATTCTCTATTGTTTTTAATAATAATGGAAGTAGTATTTTGTCAAAAGGTTTTTATTCATTTATTGAGATTATTATATGATTTTTGTTTTGTTACTAATATGGTCACTTATGCTGCTGATATTCCTAACATTGAACTAGCCCTACTTTTCTGGTATAAATCCCACTCGGTCATAGTATATGATCCTTGTGACGTATTAATGTAATCTTCTTGCTAGTATTTTATTTAAAATTTTTGCATCGATATTGATTAGGGAAATTGGTCTCTAGTCTTCTTTCTCTGTTGTTGCTCTTCCTGGTTTAGGTAGCAGAACCATATTTGTGTCATAAAAGGAATTGGGTAGGACTCCTTCTTTACCTACTTTTTCCAAATAGTTTATATAATATTAGAATTAATTGATCTTTAAATGACTGATTTAAATCTGGCCCTGTGGATCGTTTTTTGAAGCATACTTTATCTACTTTATTTACAGATTGAAGCATATGTTTATTTATTTACTTTATTTTTCTTTTTTTTTAAGTTACTTAGTTTTAGTTTTCAACATTCACTTCCACAAGATTTTGAGTTCCAAATTTTCTACCCATCTTATCCCTCCCTGCACCTTATTCTGTATACTCCTTCCCCTAATCTGCCCTCCCTTCTATCGCTCCCTTCCTTCTCTTCTCCCTTTCCCCTTCTAATTTCCTGTGGGGCAGGATAGATTTCTATACCTCATTTCCTACATTTCTTATTTCACAGTTGCATGTGAAAACAATTTTTTTTAACATATGTTTTTAAAACTTTGGGTTCCAAATTTTCTCCTTTCCTCTCTCCTCTCCCATGTTCATTGAAAAAGCAAGCAACTCAATACTGGTTAATACATATGTAGTCACGCAAAACACTTCCATAGTAGACATGTTATAAAAAACTAAGCATATTTCCCTTCATCCTATCCTGCCCCCCATTCATTCTATTCTCTCTTTTGATGATTACCTCCTCCCCCAATCTGCCCTTCCCCTATCATCCCCCCTGCTCTCTTGCTCCCTTCCACCCCCTTATTTTCCTGTAGGATAAGATAGATTTCCATACCCAATTGAGTGTATGTTATTCCCTCCTTAAGCCAAATCTGGTGAGAATAAGACTCACTCATTCCCTAGCACCTTCACCCTGTTTCCCCTCCACCGTAAAAGCCATTTCTTGTCTGTTTCATGTGAGATAATTTACCCCATTCTACCTGTCCCTTTCTCCTTCTCCTAGTATAATCCCCTCTTACCCCTTAATTTTATTCTCCAATTATCACCTTTCATCTTCAACTCATCCTGTGCCCTCTATCAATCTATCTATCAATATTTATCTATGTATATATATGTATATACATACATACATAATTTTTTCCCTCCAACAACCCTAATACTGACAAAGATCTCATGAGTTACAAATATCTTTCCATGCAGGAATGTAAACAGTTCAACCCTAATAAGTCTCTTATGATTTCTCCTTCCTATTTACTTTCTTCATGTTTGACTTGAGTCTTGTATTTGAAAGTCAAATTTTCTGTTCAGCTCTGGTCTTTTCATTAAGAATGCTTGAAAGTCATCTATTTCACTGTATGACCATTTTTTCCCCTGAAGGATTATACTCAGTTTTGCTGGGTAGGTGATTCTTGGTTGTAATTCTGTCTCCTTTGCCCTCTGGGATATTATATTCCAAGCCCTCCAGTCCCCCAGTGTAGAAGCTGCTAAATGCTGTGTTGTCCTGATTGTGTTTCCACAATATTTGAATTGTTTCTTTCTGGCTGCTTGCAATATTTTTTCCTTGGCCTGGGAACTGTGGAATTTGGCTACAATATTCCTGGAAGTTTTCCTCTATAGATCTTTTTCAGGAAGTGATTGGTGGATTTTTCTATTTCTATTTTGCCCTCTGGTTCTAAAATATCAGGGCAGTTTTCCTTGATAATTTCTTGAAAGATGATGTCTAGGCTCTTTTTCTGATCATGGCTTTCAGATAGTCCAATAATTTTTAAATTCTCTCTCCTGGATCTATTTTCCAGGTCAGTTGTTTTTCCAATGAGTTATTTCACATTGTTTTCCTTTTTTTTTTCATTCTTTTGGATTTGTTTTACAGTGTCTTGATTTATCATGGAGTCACTAGCTTCCAATTGCTGCATTCTAATTTTAAAGAAGTATTTTCTTCATCAAGCTTTTGGACTTCCTTTTCCATTTGACTAATTTTGCTTTTTAAAGCATTCTTCTCCTCATTGGCTTTTTGGACCTCTTTTTCCATTTGGGTTAGACTATTTTTTAAGATGTGCTTTTCTTCAGTATTTTTTTGGGTCTCCTTTAGCAAGTTGTTGACTAGTTTTTCATGCTTTTCTTGCATCACTCTCATTTCTCTTCCCAGTTTTTCCTCTACTTCTCTTATTTATTTCTCAAACTCCTTTTTGAGCTCTTCCATGGCCTGGGACTGATTCATATTTTTCTTGGAGGCTTTGAATGTAGGAGCTTTGACTTTATTGTCTTCTTCTAGTTGAATGTTTTGATCTTCTTTGCTACTAAAGAAAGATTCTATGGTCTGCTTTTTTTTTTTGAACCTTTGTTTATTCATGATTCCAGCCAATTACTTGAGTTTTAAACTCTTTGTTAAGGTAGAGGTCTGCTTCCAGTGTGGAGAATGTACTGTCCCAAGCTTCAGGAGTTTTGTGTAGTTGCTATCAGAGATACTTCTAAGAACCTGCAGATTTTCAGTTCTTCCAAGGTGCTATAATCAAAGGTGAGTTGTTTACTCCTTCCCTGGCCTGTGCTCTGGTCTATGAGTGACCACCAGCACTCTTTTCTGCCTTTGAACTGTGATGAGGATGCTCTGTCACAGTCATTACAAGCTCCAACACACCAACACTCCTCCTTGCTGCAGGACTGCCACCCTTGAACTGTGATCCAGACCTAAGCATGGGCAAAGCAAGAAAACCGGCACCAGCAGAGAGATCCCTGCACTCTCCCTCTAATCAACCAATTGATTCCCCCTCAGTCTGTGGGCCTGATGCTTTCAGAAGTAGCCATCGCCCGGAGGCTGTGTGGGGGGACTAAGGCTGGGACCACACTTCTCTCTCTCACTGCAGAAACAGACTTTTCCCACTGACCTTCTAAGTTATCATTGGCATTCTTGGGGTTAGAAGTCTAGAAATTGCCACAACTGCCAGAGATTCAGTCCTCTCAGGCCTGTGCCAGGTTTGCTGAGGCCTGCCTTGCCTGTGCACCCATGCCAAACTACTGCTCGGCACGATATACCTTTCCAATCAACCATCCAGGCTGTCTTGGCTTGTAAATGTGTTTCACTTTTTTTTTTGTGGGTTCTGCTGCTTTAGAATTGGTTTACAGCCATTTTTATAGGTATTTGGAGGGGGTTGGTGGGTGGGAGCTCAAGCAATTCATTGCTTTTACTCTGCCATCTTGGCTCTGCTGCCTGGGATTTTTTCTTAAGGAGTTCATTGATGGCTTGTCCAATTTCTGTTTCTAAGATGGTATTATTTAAGTATTCTATTCCTCTTCTGTTAATCTGGGCAATTTATATTTTTGTAAATATTAATTTATTTCACTTAGATTGTCAGATTTATTGGCATTTAATTGGGCAAAATAGTTCCTAATTATTACTTTAATTTCCTCTTCATTGGTGCTGAATTCACTCCTTTCGTTTTTGATACTGGCAATTATATATATACATATTTAAATTTTTTATTGATATTTTCTGATTCTTGTATATCACAATCGTGTCTTATGCATTTTCATCTTCCTCTCCCAAGGAGCCAACCCATATCACAAATAGTATTTCTTAGAAAGATAAGAGAGAAAATAAAATGAGCACAACAGATCGATACATTGAAAAAGTCTGAAATGTGTGATATATAACACCTGTGAACTTCCCATCTCCACAAAAGGCCAAGTTGAGGGTGTCTTCCACTATCTCTTCATTCCAGTCCCACTTGATTTTTATAAATTTTTTTTATATTTACTTATGATTTTTGGTATGTTTTTCTTTCTATTTTCATTGTTGTAGTTAATAATATGTTGTTTTCTTAATTGCCTACCTCACTCTGTATTAATTTGTGTAAATCAGAGGTTCCCAAAGTGGGCCATACTTTCCTCAGGGGGACACTGGAATGATGGGGGGCAGTAGTAGCTTCAAGTATAATTGGGGGGGTATTGAATAAAAATAAGCATAAGAAGAGAAAAGAAGAAAATTTTGAAAAACCATTTGTACATGTTTTGTCTGTTGTACAAAAAAGTAAAAGTCAAATCGATTACATTATTTTCCAAATAAACACATAAAATGCCAGTTATAACCATTTAACAGTTTTAATGCAATATTGCATCATGGAATTTTCCATTAATGGTTACATGATGCAGTATTGCATTAATCAAAATTTCAAAGCAGGAAAAAAACCCCACAGATTTGCAATAAATTATCGACTTGAAGATGCATCATATATATATATACATATATGTATACATATATGTATATATATATATAAAGTTTTCTGAAATGATGCTAATTTTTAAAAAATATTCAAGGTTTAAAGAAAGCAGATTTCCAGGGGTGGTGGTGATGATTAATATTTTTTTTTCTTGAAAAGGTGGCAGTAGGCCAAATAAGTTTGGGAACCTCTGATATAGATATGCTTCTATGTACTCATCACACACTACTTCTTACAGCATATTAATATTCCATTACATTGGAATACCAATTGCTTTTCTATTCCCTAACTGATGGACATCTACTTTGTTTCCACAATTTAGCTATCCCCCAAAAAGTGCAGCTATAAATGTTATCAATGGCTTTGTTGGGGAAATAAGCTTGTAATAGATTCTCTGGTTCAGAGGATGTGGACATTTTAGGCCTTCTCTCAAGGGCCCATCAAACTTCCACAGCCTCGAGTCATTGTTTTTACGATACTGGAAAAAAAGGGAGGGGAAGAACAGGGTGCAGGTGTGAGTTTTGCTATAAAGTTGTGTTGTGTCCTTAGTTCTCAAGTTCAGCCTTGATGCTGTTGTTGTGGGGAGGAAAAAAACGGGTACTGAGTGAACTTGGGGTCAGTGAGCATCCTGGGTTTTAGAGGATTTATTTTTTACCTTCTTTTTTAGTTTGAATGTCCTAGACCATATAAGCACTTGAAGTTGCTTCATCTTTGGGTCATAATTTCTGTTTTGGAAAGGTCGTAGAGGTTATAAGGATTGGAGAAAATGTCTCTCCTACGATCTTATTGCTCATGTAACCCCGAAGTCTGCTATGCGTTTTATTTAATACATTTAAAGCATTATTCTGAGAAGAGTGCCACAGAAATCCATGACACAAAAGCAGTTAAGAGCTCCCTACTCTAGGAAATCATGGAGGTACCCTGGATATATGGAATCTCCAGGGAGCCCAAAATTTCATTTTAATTCATTTCGCCTAATTGCTAGACACTATTCGAATCGATGGTTCTAAGGTTAACTGTTCTTTTCTCTTTCTTATCCCTGACTACCTTCTCTAGTAAGTGAGAAATAGCAATTACCAGAAACAGATATCCAAATTACTAGAACCTTAGCATCCTGATAACTAAAAATTAAAATTGTTCATCCATGAAGACAATGTGGCTTTCAAAGTTCATATAGTTTATGGCTTTTAAAAAATGTTACTGTTGTGCAAAATGGATTACATTTGTTCTTTTAGCCTTCTTAGTGAAGAATTAGGACCGAAGGGTGAAATTTAAGGTACCAGATTAAGGTTCAGTGTAAGTAAGAACATGCTGTCAGAACTATCTGGAAATGGAATGGACCACCAAATATGGCGGTGAGTTAATTTCCTCTCTGATACTCAGGATGTTATCCTCTAAAAATCAAAACCTCAGAGTTAAGCTTGACTTTTTCATATTTCTCACTACCTCCTTTTCCATAGCTTCCATTACACCATGCATCCAATTAGTTAATAAGTCCTATCAACTTTAACTCAACAGCTTCTCCTGAATCTACCATTAATTTGAAATACTCTAGGTAGGCGCCTCAGGGGAGCTAGGTGGTATAGTAGTTAGAGTGCTGGGTTTGAAGTCAGGAACACCCATCTTCCTGAGTTCAAATCTGGCCTCAGACACTAGCTGTGTGACGCTGGGCAAGTCACATAACCCTATTTGCCTCAGTTTTCTCATTTGTAAAATGAGTTGGAGAAGAAAGTGGCAAACTATTCCAGTATTTCTGCTGAGAAAACCCCCAAATAGGATCAAAAATAGTTGGACACTGCTGAAGAAGATAACTTGAAAAACAACAAAGTATCCTCATAACCTCTCCTGTGTACCGTTATAATCTGGTTCCAGGTAGTCTATAGTTAAATTTTCAGCTAGAAAATTTTCACTACAAAGATCATCAACCATTACAAATCAGGGTTTGATATATTGTTTTGTCAATTATCTAGACTTAAGAAGGTGATAATAATACAGATTATATTTAAAAATCTGTGTGTATACTTCCCACCCACCTCCACTACCCAGATTCTGGTTTTAAACAGCAGTACGCCCCTTTGCACTCCTCTGTAAACATTGCTTGAACTCAGCTGGAGTACAGTATAAGGCTCTGAGAATGAAGTCGTTACCAGACAGGAGACCTGGTGACTCCATGCTAATTAACAACAGCAACAACAACAAGTAGCATTTCTGTAGCACTTCAAGGTTGGCAAAGTGCTTTGCATCCATTATCTCATTTAGCCTGACAACACCCCCAGTTAGAACAGACTGTCAACTGTTTTTCCTGCCTCCAGCCTCTTTTCTCTTGAATTCATCTTTCACGCAGCAGCCAAAATAACTTTTTCAAATGCATCTATCTGAATATATCACTCTCCTGCTTTTTTTCCCTCATACTCCTCAAGATATATCAAGTTGAGAATGTTTTTTCATTTTTTAATTCTATTTTATTTTATTTTCAGTTCCAAATTCTCTCCTTCTATGTTCCCCTTCTCCTCCCCTCTCTACCCCCCCACGAAAATAAGAAAAACCTAAACCCATTAAAAAATATGTGTGGTCAAGCAAAACAGATTCTCTCATTGGCCTTGAACAAAAACAAAACCATAAGCTTCTCACCTCCCTCTCTCGTCTCTCTCGTCTCTCTAGTATCTTTCATTATGAGTCCTCTGAAATTGTGGTTGCTCATTTTGTTGACCAGAGTTGCTAAGTCTCAAATTTGTTTGTTTTTGTAATTGTTTTTCTTGTAAAATATCGTATTTGTTCAGCTCACCTCACTACTGTCTATACAAATCCACCAGGTTTCTCTGAAATAATATCCTTCATTTCTTACAGGGCAATAGTATTCCATCACATTTGAACCAGATCTCAATTAATCTAAAAATAGGGCCTTTAGCAGAGAAACTTACTGCAAAGGTTTTTTGCCCAATTTTACACTTCTCTTCTAATTTTAACTACATAGGTTTCACTTGCACAAAACTAACTTTATAAAATCAAAATTGTCCATTTTATTTCTTGTAAACCTCTTTATCTCTTAATTATGAATTCTCTCCATTCATAGATATGACAGGCATTTTCTTCTATGCATCTGCACTTTGTTCATGATGTCATCATTTACATTTAAAACATATATCTATTTAAAGGTTATGTTGGTAGATGGTATGAGATATTGGTCTCTGCCTAATTTTTGCCAGCCTGCTTTCAAATTTTGACAGCAGATTTTTGCCCCAAATAGTTGGCATCTTTGGGTTTATCAAGCACTAGGTTATAATGTTCATTTTCTTCTATATGTTGTGAGCCTTCTCTATTCTACTGATCACGAGATCAGCCTCTGCTATATATAGTGTAATCTGTTCTATTAATTAAGAGATCAGCCTCTGGATTTCTCACCCAGTAACACTGTTTTGATGATTAAAGCTTTGTATTATAGTTTCAGATCTTGTACTGCTAGAACCGCATTCCTTATAATTTTTTTAAATTCCCTTGATATTCTTGACCTTTTGTTCCTCCACGTGAATTTGTTATTTTTGGTTCGAGATCAATAAAATAATATTTTGGTAGTCTGATTGATATGGCACTGAATGATTACATTTATTTAGGTAGTATTTTTATTTTTATTATATTGATTTGGACTAATTATGAGCAATTAATATTTTTCCAATTATTAATATCTGTTTATATTTGTCTAAAGAATGTTTTGTCATTGTATTAATAGAGTTTTTCTATGTGTCATGGCAGGTAGACTCCAAGTATTTTATATTATCTGGAGTTATCTTAAATAGACTTTCTCTTTCTTTCTGTTTGTGGACTTTGTCAATAATACAGAGAAATACTGATAATATGTGTGACGTTATTTTAAATCCTACAACTTTATTGAAGTTTTTTTAAAATTAAATGAATTTTTTTGTTTTTACTAAACTCAGCTTCTCTAAGTTAACTGTTATGTCATCTTCAAAAAGTTCTAGTTTAATTTCCTCTTTGTCCATGCTTATTACCTTGATTTCTTTTTCTTGTCTTACTGCTATAACTAGCATTTCTAGTACTCAATTGAAGAGCACTTCTGATAATGGACATCCTTTCTCTATCCCTGAACATACTGGAAAAGCCTCTAGTTTATCCCCATTACAGATAATGTTGGCTGTTTGTTGTAGATAGAAACTGCTTATTATATTAAGGAAATTTCCCTTTACAACTAAACTTTCTCAGGTGTTTTCTTTGTTTGTTTGTTTTTGCTTTTTGGTGAGTCAATCGGGGGTTAAGGGACTTGCCCATGGTCACATGCCTAGCAAGTGTTATGGAACGAGCCCAGATTTTAAATCAGGTCCTCCTGACTCCATTGTGCCACCTAGCTGCCCCAACCTCAAGTTGTTGCTGTTGTCTTTGTTTTTAAACAGCAATGAGTTGCATACCTTGTCAACAGCTTTGTCTTCATATATTAGGAATTATTGTTGGTTTTGTTTATTAATTGATTAATTATTTATTAATCAATTATACTTATACTTTTCTTAATATTGAACCAACTCTGCATTCCTGGGATAAATTTAGCCTGTTCATAGCGTACAGTCTTTGTGGTATGTTGTTGTAGCATCTTTGCTACATTTTATTTAAAATTATTTTATTAATATGCACAGTGGAGAAATAGCTTGACCTGGAAGACCAGAATTCAAATCTGGCCTTAAGGGGTAGCCAGGTGGCACAGTGGATAGACCACCAGACCTGGAATGAGGAGGACCTGAGTTCAAATCCAGCCTCAGACACATAACACTCACTAAGCTGTGTGATTCTGGGCAAGTCACTTAACCCCAATTGCCTCACCCAAAGAAAAAAAAATTAAGTATTGAGAGAGAACAGAAAATGGAACAAAGGGTATATACAATATATAATAGATGTAGGAGGAACAAGATTTTGCAACCGATTAGATATAGAGGTGAGACAAAAGACAGCAAGCTTTTGAACCTGGCTTACTTGGTGAATGGTGAAAAAAATGTTAGAAATAAGAAAGCCAGGAGAAGCAATTTTGGAGAAAGATATTAAGTTTGGTTTTGAAACTGCTAAATTTGAGATGATAGTAGGACACCCCAGTGGAGATGTCCAGGAGGCAATTAGGCTTAGAGCTGCAGGAAGAAATCCAAGGTAGAAATACGCATTTGGGCATTATCTGCATAAAAATGATGTTTGAAGCAGTGAGAATGAATGAGATTGTCACAGCATACCTCAAAGCATACTGTAGGCAGAGGAGATAAGAAGGCAAGGATAGAACCTTAGGGAATGTCAATGTTAAGAGTTCAGGAGGACAAAGGGCCAGACAAGGATATAGAGTTCTTGGAATGATAGAAGAGCCAGGAAAGTTCAGTGTCATAGAACCCCAAAAGAGAGACTATCCAGAGGTAGGTGATGGTGAATAATATCAAATACTACAGAAATATTAAGTTGGATGAGAAATGAGGACCAAATCCCTCTTATGTCCCTTTCCCTCAATCCCCTCAACGTATGTCTTGGATTTTTAGAGGATAGCCCCAGTAATTTCAGGAAAAGTAGGAAAGCTCTTTTATGTAATTTTGCAACAGGGAGTTTTTATGCCAATGTATGTCCCAAATTTTGTTATGAAAAATATGAGGTCACCATTATATACAACAGACTTTTTGCTATATTGAACATGGGAATTTTTTCTTCTTCACAGAGTTTGTTTTTGCTTTGGATGCATCTGATGAATTCTTAAAGGAGAGAGTCATGAATCTTCCTGAAGCCATTGTAGTTGGAACCCACTATGTCCAGGACAGATTCTTGAGATCACTTAGTAACTATTGTGATATAAATACTGAAGATGAGACAGTTTACAACTATTTTGATGAACTTGAAATCCATCCACACCACATTGGTAAGGAATGGAAGAAAATGTAAATATAAAATTTTGTGAAAACTATTTAATAATTACATTAAATGAAAAATCCTGTGCAAACTTCAGTCCCTGAATCACTTTGGGAATCACAATAAAAGTGTTGGTGGAAGTTTACCTTATACTATTCTTTCATGTATATGAAAAAGTAAAAGTATATTATATGCAAAGTAAATGTGAAGGAATTAACAGGGGTAAGGAAACTTATCTCCACTAGTAGATGAGAGGATCAAGATAGACCTCCTATAGGAAATAACCTTTGAGCGGAACTTTGAAAAAAGTCAGAGGTGAGGTAGGAATGTGTTCCAGGCAAGGGGACTGCCTATGCAAAAGCCTGGAGATAGATATGGCTATATACCAGGAAAAGCAGGAAGGAAAGTTTGGCTGTATGTTACAGTGTTTGAGGGGGAGTAATGCCCAACAAGCCTGCAATGGTAGATTTATGCCAGGTTGAAAGGGCTTTATCTACCAAAGAGAGGAGTTTACATTGTAGCTTCTTGAGCAGGAGAATGGCATGGTAAGACGCATGCTTTAGAAATATCACTTCGAAAACTACATGGAAGATAGATTAAAAGGTGTAAATACTTGAGTCAGGGAGACCATTTAGGAGGCTTTTGCTATTATCTGTGTGACAAGTGATGAGCACTGAGCTAAGGTGGTGCCTGTGTGAGTAGTGAGGAGGGGACAGATACGACAAGTATTTGGGGTAGTAACTGTAAGACTTGACAACTGATTGGAGAAGTAGTGAAGGGAGGTGAAAGAGAGGAAAAGGTGGTGAGTGATTCTTAAATATGATTGATCAAAAAAATAGGAAGGCTGGGAAGAGAGATGGGTTGTGGGGCTGCTAAATGGTGCAGTGGATAGAGCACTGGCCCTGAAGTCAGGAGGACTTGAGTTCAAATTTGGTCTCAGACACATGATACTCACTAGCTGTGTGACCCTGGGAAAGTTACTTAACCCTGATTGCCCTGCCAAAAAAGAGATGAGTTTTTGGGGAAAATAATGGATTCTATTTTGGATATGTTGAATTTGAACTGCCTATAGGACTTATCCAATATCTATTTGGCGATAGAGTTCAGGAGACAGTGGGGATAGATATGTAGATCTGGTAGTCCTCTGTAGAGAGATAATAATGGAACTCATGGGAACTGATGAAATCCTGAGTAAGAATATATAGAGAAAAGATTAGAGGACCTAAGATTGAACCATGTCATAGCCAGTGGGATATGGATGAGGGCTCTACAAAGGAGATGAGAAGATTACAGACAGGCAGAAAACTGGGAGAAAACAGAATTAGTATCTAGGAGAGAATGGTCAACAATATGAAATGCTTCAGAGAACTCGTAAAGAATGAGAGCTGATATCTATAGTCATATGAAAAAATGCTCTAAATCACTATTGATTAGAGAAATACAAATCAAAACAACTCTGAGGTACAACATCACACCTATCAGATTGGCCAGCATGACAAAACAGGATAATGATAAATGTTAGAGAAGATGTAGGAACACTAATGCATTGTTGGTGGAGTTGTGAAATGATCCAACCATTTTGGAAAGCAATTTGGAACTATGCCCAAAGGGCTATAAAAACGTGCTTACCCTTTGATCCAGCAATAGTACTTCTAGGGCCATATCCCAAAGCGATCATAGAAATGGGAAAAGGACTCATATGTACAAAATATTTACAGCAGCTCTTTATGTGATGGCAAAGAATTGGAAATTAAGGGAATGCCCATCAATTGGGGAATGACTGAACAAGTTGTGATGTATGAATGAAATGGAATACTATTGTGCTATAAGAAATGATGAGCAAGTAGACTCCAGTAAAACCTGGAAAGACTTGTATGGACTGATGCTGAGCGAAATGAGCAGAACCAGGAGAACGTTGTACACAGTAATAGCCACGTTGTGCAATGACTAGCATTGATAGACTTAGCCCTTCTCAGCAATGCAAGGATCTAAGACATCTCTAAAAGTCTCATGATGGAAAATGCATTCCACATCCAGAGACTGAACTATGGAGTTTGAATGCAAATCGAAGCATGGTATTTGCTCTTTTTTTTCTTCTGTTTTGTTTTGTTTCTTCTTTCTGGTGGTTCCTCCTATTGGTTCTAATTCACATGACAAATGTGAAAATTAAAAAAAAACACATTAAAAAAAAAGAATGAGGTCTGAGAAAAGATCCTTGAGGTTGGCAATTAGGAAGTCATTTGTAACATTTGAATGATGAGGTCTGACCTCGAATTACCAAGGGTTGGAGATTGGAGATCTGCACCAAAATTATTGTCTTTTTACTTCGTATGTATTTTATATATACTTATATGTGTACATGTTGTTTCCCCTAATAGAATGCAGCTTGGATACTAAACAGGCCTGGAAAACCCAAGAAACTATCATGAGAGCATGGCAATTAGTAGACACCTAATAAATGTTTATTGACTGATGACTGCTCATTCAACCTTTACTTCAGCTTGCCTGAGTGAGTTTTGTCTCAGGCACTATACTAAGCTTTGCAAATAGAAAAAGAGGCTCAAGAAAGTCATTGCCCTCAAGGGGCTGATAATCTAACTAATGCTTGTGATCTATGGTCTTCCTAAATAACTCTGCAATTTACTAAATGTGTGGCCTTGGGCAAGTGACCTAAGCTTTTCATGCATAAAACAAAAGTGTTGGGCTTCTAATTTTTAAGACTACTTCCAGTTTTAAATTTATGATCTTATGACTTATTACAGACAGCAGATCATAAATAACCCTGGCCTGCAAAGAGGTAATCTAAATATATTTGAGAGGAAAAGATTTTTAAGCAAAAAAGTCACCCTTTTTTTTTTTCAATATAAACCTTGGGGTAGATTAGGGTTTGTCTGTATCTGTATGTGGCTGTATATACGTATGTATGTGTGTGCATGTGTTGCTATTGCTATTATTGCTATTTTGGACCAAATATTCATGTGAATCTGTGATCTCAAATTATAGCCCATTTATAGCTGCGTATCTTTTACAGCTCTGGTCCACTTCCAATAGGCTAGTTGTAAACACTGTAGTGTGGGAAGGGATGTAATGTAAATTTGTACTAGAAAAATATGTGAGGGGAAGTAGTAAAGCTCACTGCATATCACAGAGACCTTAAAAACAATCGAAAGCCTCTGAAGTTTATAAAATAGGTGAATGACTTGGTCAGATCTTCACTGAGGGGAAAATTACTTGAGTAGCTGTGTGCAAAGAGAGAGGGATTCTTGCTAACCAGAACAGGCAAATGGGATGATGCAGATAGGCTTCAGGAGAGACATAACTGAGTCTCAGACCAAGATAACAAAACCTGTCTTGTGAACGGTATCAATAAAACAAAGCAACAGAAGGTCAAACCCTCAACATAATTCCTAAAATCTAGGAACTCATACATTCTCACACACTCACACATACATGTATGTACACATGCATGCACATACAAGGTAACACTAAAGTACTGTACTTGCTCGTATGCATAATGATGACAACTAAAACTTGGTGAAGAACCTGAACTTCACCCAAGAGTAGAGCAAACTTTAGTAAAGCCAGTCAGTGAAGTTTTGCCTGCTCTGTCACTGACGAGCTAGGTGACCTTGGTTAAATCACTTGAAACTTCGTTTCTATACTCTCTTTCTTGGTGACTTTATTGGCTTTCCTGGGTTTACTTACCATCCCTATGCTAATTATCCCTAGAGTTATCTACCCAACTACATTCTTTCTCCTGACCTCCAATCTTGTTTTATCAAATGCATATTAAACATGTCAGATTGGATATCCTGTACCCATCTCTAATTCAAAATGTCTAAAACAGAACTCATTATCTCCCCCCTCCCTCAATACAACCCTCATCCAAACTTCCTTGTTTCCATTTAGCATGCCACCATTTATACTTATTTACCAACTCAGGGTCACCCTTAACTCCTCATTCTCACTTAGTCCAATCAGTTGCCAAATACTGTCATTCCTACTTTTTGTTCATATCTCAGATCTATCTCCTTCTCTCCATTCACAGAGCCTCACTTCAGGCCCTTATCATCTGTTACCTGAACTCTTGAAATAGCTCCAAAATTGGTCTCCTTCCCTCATTCCTCCATTGCAATCTATTCTCCACATAGCTGCTAAGGAAATTTTCCTACAATATACTTCTGATTGTATTATTCCCCTAATCAATAAACATCAGTGGCTATCTATTACCTCTAGGATCAAATATCAACTCTCTGAGGAATACAAAGCTTTTCACAACACGGCCCCAGGCTACCCTTTCTATCTTTGTTTCACATTAATATCCTCCACTTACATTAGAACCCAACCAGACTAGCTTCCTTACTTTTCTGTCTCCTGCTTCCATGTCTCTGCAAAGGTTATGCCCCCATACAGAAAATCTACTTTTTCTTTACCTCCATTTCATAGAATCCTTAATTTTCTTAGCTTACCTTAGCTTATCTGAAGTGTCACTTTCTTTATGAAGCCTTTCCTGATCCCTGCCACCCAGCTTCTAGTGCTTCCCCACCTTCATCTTCCTCTATTTCTATTTTGCACATAACTGTCAATGTACATGCTAGCCCCCAGCTACATTATAAGATCTAGAAGCCAGGGATTATTTCAGTTTTCCTTTTTTTTAATATCTGGTGCTAGGCACATGGTAATAATAACAGCTAAAATTTATATATTGCTCTTTAAGTTTACAAAGTACCTCACAAATATTATCTCATTTTATCTTCACAACAACCCCAAGGTGGAAAGAGAAGCAGAAGAAGCTGTTAATATCCCCATTTTACAGATGAAGAAACTGAAGCGGAGAAAGGTTAAGTAATTTGCCTAAGGTCATACAACTTGTAAGTATATATGAGGCTGAATTTGATTCTTCTTGACACCAGGTATAGTACTGTATCCAGTTCCCCATGGTAGGCATTTAATAAATGCATGTGAATTGATTCTGTTCCTCAACTTCTACATCTGTGAAAGGAAAGAGTGTGACTCCAAGATTTGTTCTATTTCTAAGGAATCATCAATCCAAGAATTTAGTAAAAATATGAGATAGAGATAAATAGGTTGGTTGAAAAGTTAAGACATTCAGTGACCCAGATCAATCCAAACCTATAGAATAGAGAATAGAAATGACTGAATAGGCAAAGATTAAGACTTAGAGAAGAATTATTGGACCAAATAGGGAAGTGCCTTGCTCATCCAGGAGGCATAACCAGAGAGTAAATGCAAGGGATAAAGTAACTGGAAAGCAGAAGTACAGCACAAACTAGAGATGAAAGAGGAGACAACCTTGGAGGCCCAAACCCAGAGAGAAGAAAAAAATAAGTAAATAAGGTGCAGATTTTGGAAGAAACTGAGTATCCTGTCAGGTATAGAAGGGCTGAAAAAATAAAGCTACTATGGACTTAAAATTTGAGTAAGTATAATTTGACACTGACAACTTCTTAGGTGTCTATTACTAAAAGCAGCATGTCAGACACTGAAGGAGATAAAGAAATAATTACAACACAGATTCTGGAACTTTCTAAATGATAAAAATCTTCAGATCACCCAAAAGAACTAGTCATAGCATCACAGAATCTAAAAGCTAAAATTTCAGAAGCCAGCTAGTCCAAATCTTAGCTGACCCAAAAACTGTTTTCAATATTTTTGGAAAGGGATATTCAAGTCTTTGTTGAAAAGCCTCCAATAAAATAAGCTTTGCAAGACTTCATATGAATAATCAATATCATATTGCTTGCCTTTTCAGTGGGTTGAGGAGTGACTGGAAGGAAGGAAAGAACTTGGAGCTCAAATTTTTTTTTAAAAAATTGTTAAAAATTACATGAAATCGGGATATATCTAATGAACTAAATAAAAATATAATAAAAAGGAAAAAGAAAAGCCTCCAAAAATGACAGAGACAAGTATTTCTCTAAGCACCCCATTACAGTTTGTAATAATGCTAACCATTTGGGGACATTTCTTTTATCTCAAACTTAAGTTTACCATCTTGCAATGCCCACCAAATGCAGAACTTGTCCAACTTCTCTTCCTCAGGATGGCCTATCAAATATTTGTAGATTGCTGTCATGTCACTTCTAAATGTTATCTTCTCCAGACTAATTGCTTCACATTCTTTCAACCAATCCCCCAATAGCCTATTCTGCTGTGCTTTCTCTAATGGCAATTTTTTGGACTTAGGAACAGATACAAGCTTAACGACATACCTTCCTAAAACGTGATGCCCAAAACTTAATGAAATTTTTCAGATGTAATTTTATTAGTTATAGCAGAAGCATTTCTCCCTTGTTTTGACACTGTATCTCCTTTCATGCTGTGTAGAATAGCATTTGCTTTCCCAGTTGCCATGACACACTCATGTTGAGTTTTATAGTACACTAAAAACCTAGATCTTTGGGAATTTTCCAAATTATCTAGGCTATGCTAAAGGGATAAGGATTTTGTCCACAACTAGGACAAAATATATAAAAGGGACAGCGTTTCCAAGCGGGTCAGATGTTGATCACGACAGTACCATCCCAGGAAAAATAGATGAAAGTGGAGTGGGGTAAGAAGGCCAAAAAAAATAAAATGGGAGGGGGAAGAGAGTCTGAGATAGGTGAATGCATTGAATGCTTCTTTTCTGGCCTTCTTTCTCAGCTACTCTTTTAGTACCCATCAATCATACTGGAAATATAATGAACTAAGTAAATGGCCAACCGCAAATAACACTGCTTTCCCTTCCAATCTGCTATTTATTTCATTACTTTGAGAATGCTTGGCGTCTTCAGTGTGGATATTTGTTTTATCCATTCATTAAATTGTTACTCCACTTTATATTACATTAAGAGGTTTTTGTGAAGGTGTGTGTGGCTGGAAAACAAAAACAAACAACAAAAACAAATAAATGAAAGAAAAACAAATAATCTCCTGGTGGCCGAACCTCTGGTGTTGAACTTCACCAAACTAGTTGGGGTGGTCCTTCAGTGATAGTCCTTCACCACATCCATTGTAAAAATCGTTCCAATTTGGTAGGAACTGTTAGAAAATATACTCCATAAACATAGACTTTAAGGCAATTTCTATGATATGATTTTGGTGGGAGATATTAGTGGCAAAAAGAATAAAGACTTCAAAATCTGGAATACTGTAATATAGCAGTATTCAGTGTTCAGGGGAGATATAGATCTGTTAGGGGCAAGCTAGTCACATTTTGCATTCTTCTTTGAGAATTTTGCAAAATCCGTCCAGCTTTGCCAGTGTGAACAATGGCAAGTCATGTGGCGTACCTCACAGGAACTTCTTTTTGGATGCTGTGACTTTAAATGGAACAAACCCTCAGGAAACTGAGGTGTAAAACTCACACATTCTCTCCTGAATATACTTTATCAGACTTAGGGCCATGCACAAAGCCTCATTAGGAAAGTGTCAGAATGTTGATTGCTATTCAGTTTAGAGAAATACCTTGTGGATGAGCATGATTTTTTGTGATCTTAAAAATGAGATTAATTCTGGTTGTGAAGACTAAATATAGTAATGACTATCTTCTTGAAGTTAATTTATAAATTTAATGCAATATTGATTAAAATACCTACAGAATAACAGAACCTGACAAGCCAATAGTAAAATTCAATTTATCTGTAAGAATAAGTAAGCCAGAATAACAAATATACAATATACCTTCATATGCATGCAACATATATAATGTACAAAATGCAACATAATGTATGTGTGCCTGTACATATATGTATGTAAATACACATGTGTACAACACACACACACACACACATAGACATTAAAATTGAATACGATTAATTGTTTAACTTATTGTTTTTGTGTTCTAAGCACTTACTATAGTATCTGGCACATAGTAGGAGCTTAATAAATGAATATGGTTAATATGCATATTTATGTATGTGTATAAGTGTGTATGTACTTGTAGTTCTATAGTTTTATGAATACTAATCTTATTTCATCCCAGATATTGGGTTCATTGAGGACAAGGATTATGCTTTATACTTCTCTATCATTTTTCACTGACTAGTATAATTTAATTCAATTCAATTTAGTTCAGCAAGCATTTATGATGTGGTTACTCTGTAGTATAGTAGAGGAAACATAAATTTAACCAACAAATGCTATTACTAGCTATTTGCCTATTCCTATTCATCAGCTATAAAGGGGCCCAACCTTGTGAAGTTCCATATTCACCTTGGTGGTTGTATGTTCCATCATATAAGGAAGAATTTGAGGGAAACTGTCTTCCATAATTCTCAGACTGTGAACTTCAATCCTTGAATTCCACCTCTTTGTTTAGCTATTTACTTATGAATTCATTCCTTCATTCATTTATCTTTCTGTTTGTTCATTCATTTATTAATTTTTGTGGCCGCACTCCTCCTCTTAGTCTAAACATCATAGTTAATGAGGATTTTCCCAATCTGACCAACCTTGAGAACACACCTAATAGAAGACATTGCCTTTTCCTGATATATTTCATTAAGATTTTTGGTGCAATAGGTATAAGATGAAACCTGAAGTCAAAAACATCTGAGCTTAAATCCTGCCTTAGCAATTTATCTTGGGCAAGTCGCTTAATCTTTATCTGCCTGTTTTCTCAGTTTCCATCTGCAAAATGGGGATAGTAATAGCACCTACCTCCCAGAAATGTTGTGAAGATAAAATGATACAATATTTCTTTGGTAAAGTATTATATAAAATGCTAATTATTATCACTATCATTATTATTATAATGGAGTTAGCCTCTTCAGTGAGCAGATATACTTAGATACTATATACAAGGTTTTTTAAAGTTTATTGATGTATTTTGTTTTACATTACAAATTACTCCCACTTTGTGAGAGATTTCTTGTAACAAAGTAAAAGTTAAGAAAAATTAATAGACAGTTATCTCATCTAAAATGTGTGGAACATTTCACTTCTGTAGCACTCACTCTTTCTCTCTTTTTTAATTAACAAGAATCTATTTCCTTTCCCTCCTACCTTTCACCCCATTAGGGGGAAAAAGAAGGAAAGCAAACATCTGCTAACAAATACGCATTGCCACAGGAAAAAACTTCCCTCAGTGTTTATATCAAGATGATAAGCACACACACACACACACACACACACACACACACACACACACACAGAGAGAGAGAGAGAGAGAGAGAGAGATGGATAGATATAATATATCTATGTATCTAAAGATAGATCTATATGTAGATACATATCCATATAGAATCTCATATCTATATATATATGTACCATTCTGTACCGTAAATCCACCATTTCTTTGCCATGGATAGCATATTTCATCATCAGTCCCTCAGAATCATAAAAGTTTATTGTATTGATCAAAATTTTTACAGCTTTCAAAGGTGTTTTTATGTTGCTATTGTATAAATAGTTCTGTTTCTGCTCATTCCATTCCTCAGTTTATGAAAGTTCTTTAAATTGTTAATTTTTTTATAATATTGATGTTACCCTATAAATTGTTCTTCTCATTATATTTATTCCATACATTTGGCATTAGTTGCTAGAAATCTATAAATGATTTCCAAAGGACAAAAAGAAAATGTTTTATTTTTCCAATTAATTAATAAAAGGAAGATACAATACATAATAGGATATTTACTAAATGGCTACATGCTTACAGATTTTCTTAGATTCAGGCCACCCCTCAAAATAATATTTAGGTCACGCTAAACTGGGTATTTTAGGAGAAACACAGATTGATGGGATGATGGGACCTGGACTCCTAAAAGGAAAAGACTATATCTTTGAAAGCACCCCAGTCCCTGAAGTTTCCCATACATTTAAGTATCCCAGATCACTGGCACCTCTGCCCAAGGCAACTGGTCCACTTCAAGCCACCTAGATCACCTAATTAACTTAATTGACATTCCTTTCACTGCCACTTTTGTCCCTTCCCAGACTACTCCTTTAATCCCATCTAGGTCCCCTCATTAGCCTACTTGATGTCCTCTATCAGTTGCATCTGGCCCACCCCAGACTACATACCACTCCTTAATCCCATCCAAATCCTTTTACTGTCCTTTTTGTATATGTGTTTCACCCCCATTAAGTCACAGATTTACTAGGAATCTGCCCACCTTACTGGTGTTATGATGAACCTTGCTACTTCCACTGACAGAAGACTTGAATGGTTGAATTCTTTCCAGGCAGACATGCCCTATGCCCTTATATTTCAGGGTTCCTGGCACCCCAAACTGCAACATAATCACCACTTTTCACTGTACCTCTGTCCCCTAGCTACTTCTGCAATTGGACAAAGAATTTATGCAATACAGCAAGATTCTCAACTAATAAAGATTAAGATTAAATCCCTATCCCAGGAGATAATCCACTTAGTATGGTAGTTGCCCTGTGAAGAACTGCTAGAATTGGAAGGTAAGTTGATCCTCACCTGATCCCTTTATTTCTAGCTAGACCTGACCCTTCATTTTATATTACATCTTATCTGATCATCCAAAAGGAAATCAGGATTTACCCATCATGGACATCTTGCCATTTGCATTGCCACTACTTCATACCTTCCCCCACCCTCCCAGTCCTGCCCCCAGCCTTGATTTTCATCTCTTACTCAGGAAAAAATAAATTAATATTACCACTCCTGGAAAGGTTGTGTTGACTAGGCAAAGCTGGTTTAATTGGTATGGGCCCAACTTTCTCAGGATGCAAAGTAGCCCAAGGTTAATAAACCCAGAGAGTAGTCATTAACCTTTCTCAGTCTCTTGCTGGAATGAAACCATATGAGTTGTCTCCTGCTTTCCTGCTCTTCATTCCCACTTCTGTGCTTCCTTAATCCTTATTAAGTCATTTAGATTAGAACATACCTTCACTTTACTACTCCTATAAAGAACAAAGTTGTCTCCCATTGTTATCATGCTAGTGCTTTGATTCAAATAATATATGTTTGAGCCTGGAAAGACTCTGGACCTTCACCTGGAGCTAAAATTTTTCATCTGAACTTCAGAGTATGATAATCTACTGAATTCCACTCCCTTTGACTGCTGAGAGCAAAACCCTTATCCAACTATCATTCCCCAAATACAGGCTGTATACTCTAATAGAATATAAGGTCTCTGAGGACAGAAAATGTTTCCCTATGAAAATTCATATTCCTAGTTATTACCATAGATCATCTAGCGCTGATTAGGCACTAAATCGATGCTCATTGTTTGATTTATCAGAACATCCAGCAGGGTAAGTTTTTAGATGAAAAACTCAAGTGTTATTGAGCAAAATCTATGTTCTTCATCACAGAACAAGGTATAGACTGGGGAAAGCCTTCTGGGGTAGACGGGTACTGTGAATGTTATTTTTCAGTTCAGTATCCTTTCACAGTCAGGGACCTGTGACTACTTCTTGACAGTCAGATTATTGTTGGTGGTACACTGGGAATGAACTGAAAGACAGACCAGAAAAGCCAACCTCTTTCAAACTCTAGACATTTCATTTCTAAACTGGAGACCTTCAGTTCCTATTTCTGATAATAGAAAGATCCATCATATTCCCTCTGTGAGTTTAGCTGCTCCTTGGCTTTTGAACTTCATAGGTGGTGATAAATCTGAGGCACAGATGTGGATAACCACATGTTTACAGGAAGTTTAGAAAACACTTATTGTCTTTACTAGATTGATTGACTACCGGAATACTAGAGTATTAGAAAAATACTACAACAACGTAACAGAAGATATGTCATTTTAATATTGAAGATATTAAAGAATGTTATGTGATTAATGGACTAGAGAGGTACAAAAACGTAGGAGTATACTCTCATGTATCCATGTGTATTCAGGTACATGCAAATAATATATCCATGGGTGTGTTCATATGTGTGTGTTTGCATGTATACACGTACATGTATGTATCATATACATTTATGTTTGCATAATTATATATGTCAGGCTTCAGGTGAAGAGTTAACTACTCCCAGACTAAGAAGAGAGCAGACTAGATGGTCTGCTAAATTCTCCAGTACTTTTAATGGCCGCAAGTTTCTCCCAGAAAGAAAAGCCCATCAGTATTTTTCTCGTGATGGTTTTTCTTTTGTCCATTACTTTATTTATTTTTAGTTTTCAACATTCCCTTCCACAAGATTTTGAGTTCCCAAATTTTCTCCCTATCTCATCCTTTCCCCAGCCCCAAGATAACATGCATTCTGAATATCCTTTCTCCTAATCTGTCCTCCTTTCTATCTCTCCCCTCTTCTCTTATCCACGTGCTCTTTTATTTTCCTGTAGGGCAGGATAGATTTCTATAACCCATTGACTATATATCTTAATTCCCAGTTGCATGTGAGAACAATTTTTTAACATTTGTTTTTTAAAACTTTGAGTTCCAAATTTTCTCCTTTCCTCCCTCCCCGCTCACCTCATTGAGAAAGCAAGCAACTAGATAGAGGTTATACTTTTATAGTCATGCAAAACACTTCCATAGTAGTTATACTGTGGAAAACTAAGTATATTTCCCTTCATGCTATCCCACCCCTCATTTATTCTATTCTCTCTTTTGACCTTGACCCTCCTCAGAAGTGTTTGCTTCTCATTATCCTCTTCCTCAATCTGCCCTCCCTTCTATCATCCCTCCTGTCTCTTATCCCCTTCCCCCCTATTTTGCTATAGGGTAAGATAGCTTTCTATACCCAATTGAGTGTGTATGTTATTCCCTCCTTAAGCCAAATCTGATTAAAATAATATTCACTCTTTCCCTCTCACCTTCCCCCAACTCCCCTCCACTGTAAAAGCCTTTTCTTGTCTGTTTTATGTGAGATAATTCACCCCATTTTACCTCTCCCTTTCTCCTTCTCCCCATATAATCCTCTCTCACCCCTTAATTTTATTCTCCAGATATCACCCATTCATCTTCAACTCACCCTGTGCCCTCTATCTATCAATCTATTTAAACATATGATTTTTCCCCTCCAACTACTCTAATACTGAAAAAGATGTCATGAGTTACAAATATCATCTTTCCATATAGGAATGTAAACAGTTCAGCCTTAAAAGGTACCTTATGATTTCTCTTTCCTGTTTACCTCTTCATACTTCTATTCAGTCTTATATTTGAAAGCAGAATTTTCTATTCAGATCTGGTCTTTTCATCAAGAATGCTTGAAAGTCCTCTATTTCACTGCTTATCCCTATATTCCCTTAATGTAGAAGCTGCTAAATCTAGTGTCATTCTGATTGTGTTTCCACAATACTTGAATTATTTCTTTCTGGCTGCTTACAATATTTCCCCTTGACCTGGGAACTGTGGAATTTGGCTACAATATTCCTAGGAGTTTTCCTTTGGGGATCTCTTTCAGGAGGTGATTGGTGGATTCTATCCATTTCTAATTTATCCTCTGGTTCTAGAATATCAGAGCAGTTTTCCTTGATAATTTCTTGAAAGATGATGTCTATGCTTTTTTTTTTCTCTGATCATGGCTTTCAGATAGTCCAATAATTTTTAAATTGTCTTTCCTGGATCTATTTTCCAGGTCAGGTGTTTTTCCAATGAGATATTTCACATTGTCTTCTATTTTTTTTTTTCATTCTTTTGGTTTTGTTTTACAATGTCTTCATTTCTCATAAAGTCACTAGCTTCCAATTGCTCCATTCTAGTTTTTAAGGAAGTATTTTCTTCAGTGAGCTTTTGGACTCCCTTTTCCATTTGAAAATTCTGCTTTTTAAGGCATTCTTCTCCTCACTGGCTTTTGGGGCCTCTTTTTTCCATTTAGGTTAGTCTATATTTTTTTAAGGTGTTATTTTCTTCAGTATTTTTTCTGGGTCTCCTTTAGCAAGTTGTTGACTAGTTTTTCATGCTTTTCTTTTCATTTCTTTTCCCAGTTTTTCCTCTACTTCTCTTGCTTCTTAAAATCTTTTTTGAGCTCTTCCATGGCCTTGGGCTGATTTCTATTTTTCTTGGAGGCTTTGGATGTAGAAGCTTTGACTTTGTTGCCTCCTTCTGGTTTTATGTTTTGATCTTCTTTGTCACCAAAGAAAGATTCTATGATCTGACTTTTTTGTGCAGTTTGCTCATGATCCTAGCCAATTAATTCAGTTTTAAACTCTTTGATAAGGTAGGGATCTGCCTCCAGTGTGGGCAATGTATTGTCCCAAGCTTCAGGGGTTTTGTGCAGCTGTTTTCAGAGATACTTCAAGGGACCTGTAAGTTTTAAGTTCTTCCAAGTTGGTGTGATCAAGGGCAAGGCTCCTTTCCTGGCCTGTGCTGTGGTCTATGTGTGACCACAAGCACTGTTTTCTGCCTTGGAACTGTGAGGAGGATTCTCTCTCCACCAAGGTATAAGCTCCACAATGCCAGCACCCCTCCTTGTCCCAGGATTGCCACTTAGAACTGTGACCCAGATACAAGCACAAACAAAGCAAGAGAATCCTGTCTTAGCACAAGCAAAGAGATTCCTGCAATCCCCTCTGATCAGCCACCTGATTCCCCCTTGGTGGGTGGGCCAAGACCTCTGGAAACAGCTACCACCCTTCACCAGGGAGCTGAGGCCGGGACTGAGCTTCTCTGTCACTGCAGTCACAGACTTTTCCTGTTGGCCTTCTAAGTTGTCTTTGTAGTTTGTGGATTCAGGAGTCTGGAGACCACCACAGCTGACCATGACTCTGTCCCCTGAAGCCTGCTCCAGCTTCACTGAGGCCTGTTTTGCCTGCGTGCTCACACTGACCTGTGTTTCTCTCTCAGCCCAGAACAATAGACCTTTCTAATCAACCGTCCAGGTTGTCTTAAGCTGGAAATTTGTTTCACTTTGTCTTTTTGTGGGTTCTCCTACTCTAGAATTTGTTTAGAGCCATTTTTACAGGTAATAGGAGGGATTTAAGGGAGAGTTCAGGCAAGTCACTGCTTTTACTCCATTATCCTGGCTCCACCCTCTCTGGTGATGTTTTAAGACTGAACATATCAGGATGTCATATTCTTCAAAAAATTATGGTTAAGAATTTGTGTTCCAGGATGACAGTTGAAAAATCCTTGGTCATCATTAGTATGTTGAAATAAAACAAAGAAAAATTACATGGAGTACATATCATGAAGGAGATCACCATAGAGATGTATGACCAAAAAAGGAGATGATGTTTTCATGTAAGGAGAGTCACACATAATCTGGTGGAAAGTATGTATGTTTAACTAATATTCCTACAGTGATAAGAGAATTTGTGGATAGCCTGCAGCTTTCAAGAATTATAGGAAAAAATAATCAAGAGTCACACAAGATGACATGGCACAAATAGGTTGTAAGCTACGGTGCTGGAGGGAGTAAACACTTGGAGGAAATTATAGATACGTCAAAGAATAAATGTACTTACTAAAAACTATGTAATAACTCTTCCGGTCTTCTGATGGCTATCTTAACAGTGTGTAGAGATTATCCTGGGTTTTCAGTGCCCAAGGAAATGAAGTCATGGTACCTTTTATTGAGTTGGCAAGGTTTTGAATATGGACTGGTAATGGAATCTATGTCTACCATCTGAAAGTCTCACTACCAGGTTGGCTGCAAGATGATGAATTTTTCACCTACCATACCTCTTGAAAATTTCTACTGATATTCCCAGTGTCCTGGCCCCTGGCTTACTGAGTGTTTTTGCAAGATGAGCTGAAACCACAATGCTGTGGAGGATCCTCTGGTTTGAGTATATCTCCCCAGAAGTTTAAGTCAAAAGTTTAGAAGAGAAGAATCCAATAAAAGAGAGCAGCAGCAACCTTTTATATGGAAGCTTTGGAAAGCCAACTTCCAACTATGTGTAATTTATCTCTGAAGAGTTTATACTATGAGATGACAAAGAATCTCGTTACTGGTTATGACGGCAAAGGAATTGATGACTCAGTGGATTACAAAATGGAGTGACCTCTCTTCTACTTGTTTCAGGCTGTAAATTTGTAAATTCTACAGGATTACTTAAAGTTATATCCTGAAAGATGGGTGGAAGAGGGGTAACCCCCATGTTGGGCAGGGAGAAAACTAAAAAGAGAGAAAATAAATGAAGTTAATTGAAATTTAAAAAAAAATAATAATTCAAAAATGTGTTGACCTATATCTTCCTCCTCCCTCTCCCCATCTACACACACACACACACACACACACACACACACACACACACACACACGAATCAAAATGCAAGCCCTGTCTATCTAGGTTCTATAGTTCTTCAGGATATGTAATTGACTTTAAATATTCATCTTTATCTCTCCTCAATATTGCAGAATTCCTAGACATCTCAATGAAGGTGGATTGGTATATTTCATCTCTAGAAATGAATTTTTAAGTTTTGGCTTGTCCCCCAGCACTCAGAAATTTCTCTCTTATTTGCTTCTTACCTATTCTATCTGTCTATCTACCTAGCTATCTATGTTATATATAGTATATATGCATGTATTTTGTATGTATATACACAGGTATACGTATATGCATATACATACATAGGTACTACAACCTTGGGAAACATGATTAAAAGTAGAGGATTTTATCAGGTAAGTAGGCTTTAAATTCCTTCAGAGTAAAGATCTTACTAAGCCCTGTGCAGAGTAAATATTTAGTAAATAATTGATTAAATGAATTTCATTTCTTTGGTGTTCCGCCCAAGGGCCTACAGTGGTACTCTGTATACAAGGCTGACAGCTGCCTGGTATTTTACAGATTTGGCCTGCGTTTTGTCACTGAAGTTTTACTGTCTAATCTAGCAGAAGAAATTTCAGTGTTACTATTTCAAACTCACCATTTCAAAGAGTCTTGGCATTTGAGACTTGAAGTCTAAGCATCTTGCCTCTGAATATTTTTTTTCTATTGTTAGGAAAGCTGGTTTCTAGAGCTATTAACATCAGGGGGAAAGCATTATGTTCCAGTAATGGAAAGCTTTTTTTTTTCCCCCAGAATACCCGGAGTTCTCTGAATGGGTAGCTTAGATATCTTGAGGAAATTTCCTTTTCTTGGCATGGATCAGCAAAAAATAAAATCCTATCCTCTTACAAATTCTGTGATAAGAAATGTATAAATATGGTTCTTTGCATGTAATAGTGACTACAAAATTAAAACTTAAACCACATCTTCAAGTAACAAACTGACATTCTCTAAATTATCCCCTATAAATTCATTATTCTTCTTAAAGTAACTCCAGCAGTTATATAAAAGGGCAACAGATAGAACAAGGATAAAGAAGATGAAAGAAACTCCAGTAAGATACTCCACTGAAAACAGGACTATACAAGAATATGGCCAGAACCCTTTAGAACTCAGACTGGGGAAATGCCAGGAAAAGGGAAGTTAATAGGAGTTCTAATTGGATCCTGAAACTAGGCCTTATCCTATTTGAGTAGCAAGAGAGGAAACAGGCAGCTCCTAATAGATCACAGTGCAGGGAGACCAGACAAGACAGTGAAGCACACTTCAAAGCTTTCAGACAGATGTCAAGATAGTTCTCCTTTCAGAGCTACAACAATGCAACCCCCAGATATTTTCTGTTTTAGAAGGCCTTCTCAGAGCCCTGAAATCAGCACTGTCTCCAATATCCACTTGGGGCCTGTCAGGTCAACAATAAGTTATGCATCCAACTCCCAGCTGGTGAACAAGCAAAGAGAAAGAGCCGAAGAGAGACTTGAGACAATTGCTTGTATTGGGCCACCAGATCAAAAAGAAATAACTCAGTGGGCAGGTTCTAGTCCCAGTCACCACAAAAAGTGGTAGTAGCATCCAGATAACAGAAAGAATGAGGAAAAAAAATAGGCAAGGCCTGCCCACCCCAACCCAAGAGTGAAAAAGGATTGGAGCCTGGCCGTAGAACAAAATCCAAATTCAGAAAGTGAACACAGAGATATGAGTAAATAGAAGAAAACTCCAAATACAGTAAATAAATAAATAATATTGATTGGAAGAAGCCTAAGAGGTTAAAGGAGAGTAATTCCACAATAAGGACAAATATAGCCTTAGAGATAAAAGTGGCTTAGCCACAAAGAGCCCAGGAGTGGTTAGAAGAAGTGAAACAAAATCATTAAAAAATGGAAATATACCTATTAAAGAAACTGAATAGGAAAGAGAACAAATAGCTGAGAAGATAAAGTGGACAGTTTCTATGAAGTAGACTAAAGAGCTGAACGGTGTAAACAGAACTTAACGATTTCATTATATACCAAGAAATGTTGAAATACTAAAAAATTTAAAAAAACAAGTCAAAAGAATGAAGAATTAGGAGGGAAAAATGTATCACTATCGAAAAATACTAGCATAGAAACATGTTACAGGAAAACAATTTAATTTACATAAGAACTTACAGAATTTTGGGGGGATTGAGGCAGTCAGGGTTAAGTGACTTGCCCAGGGCCACACAGCTAGTAAGTGTCAACTGTCTGAGGCTGGATTTGAACTCAGGTCTTCCTGACTCCAAGGTTAGAGCTGTATCCACTGTGCCACCTAGCTGTCCCTTATAGAATTTTTGAAACTTTAAAAACAATAGATGTATGGGAATTACTGAAAATTTTGACCAAATACAATATTTGGTTGTCATATTTCCATAAATCCTAAAAGAAATCTATCTTGTCCAAAAAGAACCAGACTAAAAAATAAAAAGAGAAAGTTTCACCATTTAGGTATTGAAAGAAACACTGAATTAAAAACACCCAGGAAAGACCTAAACAAAATTCAGAGTACCCATATCAAAGAAATAAATGGTAAGATAAGTTAGCAAAAAGAAAGAGTTCATGTACTAAGTTTTTAATTATGATGGTCCAAAAAACAAGGAAAGAGGGTTACCAAAAATTATAATCTATTCTGAAAAATTGAAGATAATTCTACAGGGAAAAATCATGTATCTTAATGAACTAGAACAAGAAACATTAAGGAAGGAAGGAAGGAAGGATGGAAGGAAATGAAAGGAGGGAGGGTGGAAGGGAGAAAATTAAAGATCTAATGGTCACAGTCTAAGCTGATAGAGGAAGGGTACAAGAGTAAAACCAGAGTATTTCAATCAGAGATTACTAGTGTGCTAGTGTTGATCAAATTCCTTTTCTTTCCTCATCTTCTTCCTCTGTGTAAAGAAAAAAGGAGTAAAATAGAGTTAAGTGTATGAATACATGACCAAGGGAAAAAAAATTAACAATCATAGCCATGAATGTGACAGACGAATTTGTTCTAAAATAGAGGAGGTTAACAGAATGGCTTAGAAAGTAGAATCCAACTATATCGTTTGCATGAAACATACATCAAACATAAAGATTCACACAGGGTTAGAATGAGGGTAGAGAAGGACTTATAATTTTTTTTAAAAAGCAAGGGTGGAAAACATGGTCAAAGAAAAGGCAGCAGTTAAAAAAGACCCAGTTGAAAGAAGTGAGCTGCATTACACTTAAAGGCACTATGGATCAAGATACAGTATCAATCCTTATACATTCACCAAATGGCATAGAATATAATTACTTAAAGGAAAAGTGAATAGAATTTCAATGGCAAATAGATTAAAACCCTATAATAGCTGGGGGCCTTATTATACCCTTTCCATACTTAGACAAATCTAATAAAAGGTTAAAAATGTTAAGAAGTTTAAAAACTTACATATATATACATATATATATATATATATACACACACACACATACATGAGCATATATATATACATATACATATATACTTGTATATATAAATATATATATACTTTTATATATATATATAAATATGTATACTTACATATATAAATATATATATATATACTTATATATATATATATATATAAATATGTATACTTACATATATAAATATATACATGAGATCTAAGAGGCACCTACACTGTTATAGAAAATAACCGTGTGAAAAAGCATAAAAATTCATGAACAAATAGAAAAAGCATCCTTGGCTGATTAAAATTCGATAAAAATCAGAATCAATAAAGGCCTTTTGAAAAAAAAGATAAGCCCAAATGGAGGATATATAATAATTCTCCATAATATATTAGTCAAAAAAAAATAATGGAATCTAGAGAACTTCATGAAATAAAATGAGAAAAAATACCAAAACTTTTGGGATACAGAGAAAACAAGTTTTAGGAGGAAATATACATTCTTTGAACAGTTTCATTAACAAAAGAGAATAATGTCTTGTTAACAAATTAATTGATTATGCAAAAAAATTGAAAAACATTAAATCAAACCACACTTATTTAACACAAAAATATAAATTCCAAAAATTGAAAATATAGAATTGATACAAAAATATAAGAATCGTTTTTGAATAAATTAGTTGTTTGCTAGTTTGGTATAAAACAAGAGGAAAACCAAATTACATACTGAAAAATGAAAGATAATTCACAATAATTAAAAGTAGATTATTAGATACTATTTTGCTTATTTTATGCCATCACAATGGTTAACAATCTTACTAAGCTATTAAGTAACCAGGTTAACTGATCAATAAATAATTGATATAATCCAATGATAGAAAATTAAATTAATTCATCCATATGTTAATTTACAGAGAAAAAAATACCAGAAACATATGGATGTGTTAGAATTCCATCAAATATTCAAAGAAAAATCAACTCTAACACAATAGTACAAGAATTCTTTGCAAAAAAAAAAAGAGAGAGAGAGAAAGAAAGCATCCTAACAAATTCCTTTGAAATAATTATGGTCTTGTTATCTAAAGGAAGTGATAGGAAAAGGAATCCATAGACCAATATTTTCAAAGAACATGGATGCAAAAATCAGCAATGAAATATTATCAAAAAGGATAAAACAACATATTAAAAATACCATAACATTAAATATGGTATGACCTAATAAATAGATTAATAAAGCATTTATTTAAGCACTTGTTATGTGCTGGGCATAGTGATAAGTGCTGGGAATGTAAATACCAGAAAAAAAGAAAGACAGTCCCATCATTCAAAGAGCTCACATTCTTCTTCTTATTGTTCATCCTTCATTTTAGAAGAGGACCAATGACACAATAGTGATGTCTTGACTTGCTGGTAAATTGAATTTTAGTGAGGCGGGGTAGGACAAAGTCTCCAGCCTCACTCTTTTTTCCAGAATCATTGAAATCCAGTGGCAGAACAAAAGTCAAGACAATTGGTGATGGCCTGGGATACAATGGATGACCCTGGTGTCCTCAATGTCTGACCAAGCTCTTAGCATTCCACAAGGCCTGTTTCAGCTCTCTTCATGGCTGTTGGAACAAATCGTTCTCATCTGCCCATTCTGCCAGGGCAAATTTTCACATGCTTGGTAGAGACATAACCTAACTCGCTAACAGGTTGGACGGCTGTTGGCTAACCTCAACCTGATTTAGCCTATCGGCCAAGACATCACTTGAAAGGAAGCTAGAAAGTAGGAGAATGATAAAAAAAATAATTTGATTGTGGAATGCTAAGGCGTTGAGATGGCTGGGACAATCGTGGGCTTACCAAGTGGAGCAGTTGGCTATAGAAGTGGAGGCATTTCAAGTGTGAGAAAGGCAAAGGTGGATAGATGGTCTATACTGAATTTATACCAAGAATTCTGAGTTAGTTCAATATTAGAAAAACTATAAATAAAATTGGTCATATTCCTAACAAAAACAATAAAAATTGTGTGATTCTTACAACAGATTAAGCAATATCAATGTGTGTTTAAAAATACTGAATAGCATTGAAATAGATGGACATAAATTTAAAAAAACTGCTGTATATGAACATGTCTGTTTTTAAATTAATCAAAAATAAACGTAACTTTACAGTTTTCTTAATATAATTATTCCTCCAATTTTCAAATTGATTCAATGATTGCCTCTGGTTTATGGTTTCTGGATGGACTTCCATTTTTAAGCTTTCTCCTAACTTTATAGCTTATTCTTAAGAAATAAGAATTCTGTGTTTAATATTAACCCTTGAATTTGGGTTTTTCTCTTCCATGCCATCCATGACCTTGTCTACGTCCTATTCCCAGTCCTTCAATGAATACTTCAAGAAAGCCCTACTTAAAATCATAACCATAAATCTATATCATTCCTTTGCAAGTACATTGTGCTATCAAACTTTTACCACACTTAAGGAACAGAGAAGCAATTGAGAAAGACATAACAACATTTATTAGTTCTTCCAACATAACTGTAAGGACACACTCAAGTAGCTTAGGAAATGAAAAGTGAAGTAGAAATGAAAAACAAAGTCTGTTCTCCCTCCCCTTCGAAAGACAAGGTGACTATTCTTGTCCAAATCTAAAACTTAAAAGAAATACCTGTGGAGTCATATCTCCATGGTCTTTGTCATTTTTGTACATTTCATCATGTCAGTTTAAATATAACAGGAATAATGGAGTAAAGCTTTTTTTTTACCTGTCAGAAATATAGTTAGTTTTTGTTTTTTTTTTCTGTTTAGGAAGTAGACATTTATGAATAATACATATAACAAAATTTTCTCATGTTTCAAAACATATAATCTTAATCTAGAATCAAAGGCCCAAGACTATTGCTTAATTAAATTCATGAGTTTGCTGTTATGCATAGCAGCTCTATTTCCTCTACAATCTCACTGTTGATATTATTGCTATGTTATATTATTCTATACTAGGAAAGTATGAAGATTTGACATTAATTATAGAATTAGAAAGAAGAATAGTATATATTACTTGAAATAGCAAAGGGAAAGGAAGGGGAAAAGGAATAAACATTTATGTACTGCCTGCTGTGTGCCAGGCATTTTGGATTTTCTATTAATGGGAATGCTACATTAAGCAAATTGTTTGACCTCTTTGTGTCTCTGCTTCCTTACATGTATAATGAGCTTAATAGGGCGGAGCCAAGATGGCTGAGTGAAAGCAGTGACTTGCTTGAGCTGTCCCTCAAACCCCTCCAAATATTCATAAAAAATGACTCTAAACAAATTCTAAAGCAGCAGAACCCACAAAAAGACAGAGTGAAACAAATTTCCAGCCCAAGACAACTTGGATGATTGATTAGAAAGGTATATCATGCTGGGCTGGGAGCTGAGCGCAGCAGGGTATGGGCACATAAGCTGCAGTGAGCCTGGAGCATGTCTGAGAGGACTGAATCATGAGCAGCTGTGGTGGTTTCCAGTCTACTCAATCCACGAAGGCCAAAGACAACTTAGAAGGTTAGTGGGAAAAGTCTGTTTCTGTGGTGCTGAGAGAGAAACGTGGGGGCTCAGCTCCATTCCCCAAGAGCGTGGCCCTGGCAGGGTGACTGCCTCCTGAGCTTCTGGCCCACAGACTGAGGGGGAATCCAGTGCCTGATCAGAAAGGGATTGCAGGGATCTCTTTGCCAGTGCTGAGGCAGGAATCCCTTGCTTTGCCCGTGTGTGGATCTGGGTCACAGTTCTGGGCGAAAGTGCTGGGGTGAGGAGGAGTGCTGGTGTGGAGGAGCTTGTAGTGGCTATGGAGAGGAACCCCTCCTCACAGTTACAGGACAGAAAGGAATACTTGTGGTCACAGGCCAGGAAAGGAGTAAACACCTTGCCCCTTATCATACCACCTTGGAAGAACCGAAAATTTACAGGTCACTACAAGTATCTCTGAAAACAGCTATACAAACCCCTGAAGCTTGGGACAGTACACTCTCCACATTGGAAGCAGACTCTTCCCTTAACAAAGAGTTTAAAACTCAAGTAATTGGCCAGGATCATGAGCAAGCAGCGCAAAAAGAGTCAGACTATATTATCTTACTTTGGTGAAAAAGAATATCAAAATATACAAGCAGAAAAAGACAATGAAGTCAAAGCTCCTACATCTAAAGCCTCCAAGAAAAATATGAATCAGTCCCAGGCCTTGGAAGAGCTCAAAAGGGATTTTGAGAAGCAAGTAAGGGAAGTAGAGGAAAAACTGGGAAGAGAAATGGGAGTGATGCAAGAAAATCATGAAAGCTTGCTAAAGGAGACCCAAAAAAATACTGAAGAAAATAACACCTTAAAAAATAGCCTAACCCAAATGGCAAAAGAGGTCCAAAAAGTCAATGAGGAGAAAAATGCCCTAAAAAGAAAAATTGGCCAAATGGAAAAGGAAGTCCAAAAGATTACCGCGTTTAGTAATATTTACTCTTACCTCACAGGATTGGGTGGGTTTTTTTTTTAATTTTTGTTAATTCATTCAATTATTTTTTAAAATTAATTTATTTTGATTTATCAACAATCATTTCCATAAGCTTTTGAGTTTTAAATTTTTTCCCCTCCCTCCCCAACATGGTGCATGATTTGATATAGGCCATACATATACATTCCTATTAAGCATATTTTCACATTAGTCATGTTGTAAGGAAGAATTAGAACCAATAGGAGGAACCACTAGAAAGAGGAAACAAAACACAACAGAAGAAGAAAACAGCAAATAGTATGCTTCAATCTGCATTCAAATTCCATAGTTCTTTCTTTGGAAGTGGATAGCATTTTCCATTATGAGGCTTTTGGAGATGTCTTAGGTCCTTGTATTACTGAGAAGGGTTAAGTCTATCAATATTAGCCATCACATAATGTGGCTGTTATTGTGTACAACATTCTCCTGGTTCTGCTTACTTCACTCAGCATCAGACCATACAAGTCTTTCCAGGTTTTTTCTAAAGTCTGCCTGCTCATCATTTCTCATAGCAAAATAATATTTCATTGCATTCATGTACCACAACTTGTTCAGCCATTCCTCAATTGATGGGCATCCTCTCAATTTTCAATATTTTCACACCACAAAAAAAAGCTGCTATAAATATTTTTGTACTTGTGGGTCCGTTTCCAATTTGTATGATCTCTCTAGGATACAGCCCTAGAAGTGCTACTGCTGGTCAAAGGGTACACACATTTTTATAGCCCTTTGGGCATAGTTCCAAATTGTACTCCAAAATGGTTGGATCATTTCACAACTCCACCAACAATGCATTAGTGTTCCAATTTCCCCACGTCTTCTCCAACATTTATCATTTTCCTGTTTTGTCATATTGGCCCATCTAATAGGTGTGATGTGGTACCTCAGAGTTGTTTTGATTTGCATTTCTCTAATCAAGAGTGATTTAGAGCACTTTTTCATATGACTATAGATGGGTTTAATTTCTTCATCTGAGTACTGGCTGTTCATATCCTTTGACCATTTATCAATTGGGGAATGACTTATATTATTATAAATTTGACTTAATTCTCTATATATTTTAGAAATGAGGTCTTTATCAGAGATACTGGCTATAAAATTTCTTTCCCAATTTTCTGCTTTCCTTCCAATCATGGTTGCATTGGCTTTATTTCTGCAAAAACTTTTCAGTTGGGGGGGCAGCTAGGTGACACAGTGGATAGAGCACCACCCTGAAATCAGGAGGACCTGAATTCAAATCTAGCCTCAGACCAAACACTTGACATGTACTAGCTGTGTGACCTTGAGCAAGTCATTTAATGTAATCAAAATTATCCATTCTGCATTTTGTAATGTTCTCTATCTCCTGTTTGGTCATGAATTCTTCTGTTCTCCACAAATCTGATAGGTAAACTATTCCTTGCTTGCCCAGTTTGCTTACAGTATCAGCTGTTATATCTAAATCATAAACCCATTTTACCTTATTTTAGTATATGGTGTGAGATTTTGGTCTATGCCTAGTTTCTGCCATATTCTTTTCCAGTTTTCCCAGCACTTTTTGTCAAAGAGTGAATTCTTATCTAAGAAGCTGGGGTCTTTGGGTTTATTTTGTTTTGGTTTTTAAAGATCAAATGAGATAACACATGCTGACACACTCTAAAAAGTGTAAATCATTATACAAAAAGAGGTTTTAATTAATATTACATGGCATTGTTTGTGTCCATAAGTATTCTATCCACATTTGATTGTATTTAAAGAACTAGATTAAAATGTTATTATTTTAATTCTTAGATGATGTAGTAAGAGAATATGATAGCTTTAAATAAATGTTTTTAATTTTTTTTCACATATAGCCTTATATTTGTTGAGGGTAAGTTCTGCACTTAAAACATTCAGCCCACAAAGCATGTATAGAAGTGGTGATGTAGTATCTAGGCTTCATACCACATTTTCTTCCTCAGTCTCTAATTATTGAGATCTTTCTATTCATTTAAGACTCTTTTTTTTAAGTGTTATTTCTTCTAAGAAGCCTAATTTGATTATTTCACTCCTTCCTTGCAAATAGAAGGGATTCCTCTATTCTATCCTGGTTTGTTTTCTGGATGCCTCTCTATTGTCTACAAACATATGTACATCACCTTCAATTATCTTCGAAATTATCTTATATTTCTTCTCCCTTTGGTGGGTAGAATCCTTGAGGAGGCTAGTTGGAGTCAATCAATTCCTTCCAATTTCTTTCCTCTTACTTTCTTCATAAATCTTTATGCCATGCATCTCCCTAACTCATCATTCAACAAAAACCACTTTCTCCAACGTTATTGATGATTGCTCTTAATCACCAAATCAAATGGCTTTTTTCTCAATTTGATCACTCTGATACCTTGGATAATATTAATATTGATCACTCTCTTTTTCTCCTCATGTTCTTTTCTTTCCAGATTTTCAGGAAACTATTGTCTCCTGATCCTCCTTCTACCAATCAACTACTCCTTCTCAGTCTCCTTTGCTGGGCCTTCTTCCATGTCATGGCCATTAACCATGGGAATCCTCTAAAGTTCTTGCCTGGGCTCTCTTCCTTTTTTCCCCTCTACAGTAGTAGTGTCAAACTCAAATAGAAATGGGCGCCATTAAGCCATAATATGGATTCCTGTGGGTCACATATTGATTTGATTTTAAAATATGAAATTATTAATATATCAATAATATTATCAGTTATACATTTTAATTTCTATTAAATGTTTCCCAATTACATTTTAATCTATTTTAGACTGCACTCAGGAGTGCTGAGGGCCTCAGTCATCCTGCTGACTACATGTTTAAAACTTTGCTCTAAACTATTTCACTTGGCGATCATATCAATTCCCAGGGATTCAGTTAGTATGCTGATGATTTTCACGTCAAATTATCCAGCCTTAGTCATTCTTTCAACCTCCAGACTCCCATCTTGAAATGATTATTAGGCATCTCTAATTGGATATCCTGTAGACATCATAAACTTGACATATCCAAAATTAAACTATTACCAAAATTTTTTCATTCTTCCTAACTTCCCTAGTTCTGTCTAGGGAAAAAAAAAATATCCATGTAATTATCCAGGTTTACAACCTTGGTGGAGCTCTAGATTTTTTGCTCTCTCACTCTCCATATCCAATCAGTTATCAAGACTGGCCATTTCCACTATTATAACATGTCTAGTATTTGCATCCTTTTTTTCTTTGACCCTGCCACCATCCTGATGCATGGCCAATTAATTCACACTGAGAGTATTGAAATAGTCCACTGGTTGCTTTCCCTGCTTCAAGGAGCTCCTTATAGTAGTCCTTACTCCATTCAGCTATCAAAATTATCTTCTCAAAGTAGAACTCTGGCTATTTCACCACTATTCAACCAACTACAGCAGCTCCATATTACCTCCAGGATCAAATAGAAAAGCCTCTGTTTGACTTTTAAAGCCACACACAACTTGGGCCATTCCTACCTTTTCAGGCTTCTCACATATTAATCCCCTCTTGCTTTTCTTTGTATCTCTACAATGCTTGTAGGTGCTTAACAAATTGCTTACTTATTGATTGATTGTTTTTCAGGTTCTTCCATATGATTCTCCTGTTCAGTTAAACTTTGCTAATTTAAATCATCAATTATCTTTACTTGTGCATGTAGTTAGGGCTCTCTCCCAACATGTAGCATGAGGTTGTTGGATGACTCAAAGGAAGGCAAAATGTAAGGAGAGAGACAGACAGACAGACAGAGACAGAAAGACAGAGAGACAAAGAGAGAAATATAATATAGATAGATACATAGATTCATTTAATCCATTTTATAATAATAGTATATTTTATAAAAATCCTTATTAAAATTTAAATTAACTACACTCACAACATTCTTTCCATTTACTACTTTATGAATCCTGTTTAAAAAAAGAGAAAGGGAATTAGCTTAATCTGTCATGACCTATTCTTGATAAAGCCATATTAGATCTTTAAAATCACCATTTTCCTGTCTAGATGTTTACCAGCTCTTTAATAATTCATTCCAGAATGTTACTAAGATTTAAAATCAAGATAAATTTCTCTCTTTTTGTTGATCCTCTTTTTTCCCTCAATATTGCTTTGAAAAAAAAACTAATAAAATTGATAAACCCTGAGCTATACTGATTTTAAAAAAAGAGAGCAGAAAATCAAATCAATAAAATAGTCATTGAGCAAGGTGAAATCTCAGCAAAGTCAGAAGAAATAAAGCGAACAATCAGAACACATTACGCCCAGTTTTATGTTAACAAAGTTGAGAATGCAAAAGGTAGGAGAGGAATAGCATAAACAAAAATAAAATACCCAAATTAACAGAAGACCAGATACAAATCTCAAATCACCGCATTTCAGAAAATGAAATAGATCTAGCTGCAAAGTGATTACAAAAGAAAAAAAAACCTCTTGGTCCTGATGAATTCATAAGAGAATTCTATTAAACTTTAAGGAATAGATAGTACCCATATATCACAGATTATTCCCCCAATTTAGCAAGAATCCTACCAGAATTCTTTGTTAAAACAAATATAATCCTAATACCCAAGCCAAAAAAAGATAAAAATATGGAAAGAAAACTATAGGCATATTACAGCTATTTATCAAAGAAATCATTCATTATGATCAAGCGGGATTTATAAAAGGGACGCAATTATGATTCAATATTAGGAAAACATGCAACATAATTATATTAAAAACTAAAATATCAAATAATACTTTTCTGATAGAAAAAGTCTTTGACAAGTTACAACATTCTCTTTTCTTATTTTTTCCAAAGTATAATCATGGCTTGACCTTTTCTTAATATCATAAAAGCATCTATATAAAATGAAAAGTAAGCCTTATATGCAATGGGATTATAGTATAAACTTTTCAAAAAAAATATGAATGAAGCAAGGATGCCTACCCTCCCCACCATCATTTGATGTAGTTCTGGAAAGTCTAGCAATAGCAGTAAACCAAGAAAAAGGAATTAATGGAATGAAGATAGGTAAAAAAAGGAGATAAAGCTATCCCTGTTTGCTGATGATACAATAATTTCTTGGAAAACTCCAAGGAACCTGGTGGAGTTGTGAAATGATCCAACCATTTGGGAGAACAATTTAGAACTATTCCCAAAGGGCTACAAAAATGTGCATACCCTTTGATCCAGCAATAGCACTTCTAGGGCTATATCCCAAAGAGATCACACAAATGGGGAAAGGACCCACATGTACAAAAATATTCATAGCAGCTCTTTTTGTGGTGGCAAAGAATTGGAAATTGAGAGGATGTCCATCAATTGGGGAATGGCTGAGCAAGCTGTGGTATATGAATGTAATGGAATACTATTGCACTATAAGAAATGATGAACAGGCTGACTTCAGAATAACCTGGAAAGACTTATATGGTCTGATGCTGAGTGAAGTGAGCAGAACCAAGAGGACTTTGTACACAATAACAGTCACGTTATGCAATGACTAAGATTGTTAAACTGAACCCTTCTCAGCATTATGAGGATCTAAGACATCTCCAGAGGCCTCGGGATGGAAAATGCTGTCCACATCCAAAGAAAGAACTATGGAAGTTGAATCACTATCACTCATTTTTACCTTCTGTTGAGTTTTGTTCCATCTTTCTGATGGTTCCTCCTATTGGTTTTAATTTTTACTTAGAACTTCACTAATGTGAAAATATGTTTAATGGGTATGTAAATGTAAAGCCTATATCGGATTGTGTGCCATCTTGGGAAGGGTGGGGGGGAGGAAGGGGGAGAAAAATTTTAAACTCAAAAGCATATGGAAGTGATTGTTGATAAATAAAAATAAATTATAAAATTTTTTAAAAAAGAAAACTCCAAGGAACCAACAAATATAATAACTGAAAAAAAAATTTAGCCTCAGCAAAGTTGCAGGCTACAAAATAAATCCACAAAAATCAACAGCATTTCTATATAATAAGACGTAAGAAGCATTAATAGAAAGGGAAATTCCATTCCAAATAACAACAAAATGCATAAACTATTTGGGGGTCAACCTGCCGAAGCACATAAAAAACTTGTAGAGATTCAATTGCAAAGAGCTCCTTAAAGGAATTAAAAAGAAAAAAAAACTAAATAGAAGTGCTTATCGTTAGCCCTTGCAAATATAATACAAAAAAAAATGACAACACCAAAATCAGTTCATACTTTTAGTGTAATACCAATCAAATTACCAAGGTGATACTTTATAGAACTTTATAAAATTAAAAAAAATCATTTTGGAAAAAAACAAAGACCTAGAATATCAAGTCAAATGATGAAAAAAAGTGAGAATGAAGGAAATGCAGCACCTCAAGACCTCAAACAATATTAGACAGCAATAGTCATCAAAACTGTCTGATATTGGTAGGGAGAGAGAGAAAGAGACAGAGACAGAGAGAGACAGACAGAGAGACAGAGACAGAGAGTCAGAAAAATGGAACTGACTAGACAAGGGAAAAACCAAACAATAGAACCAAATAACACAACATTTGATAAAGCAGAAAATACAAATTAAAAACAAAGACATAAAACATATTAGATAGCAACTGCCTCATTGATTAAAAAAAAAAAATCTAGATAACTGGAAAGCTGTCTGGCAGAAATTAGGCTTAGATCAATATTTTATGCCATACTCCAAAAATATATCCTAAAAGGATAACCAACCTTAATATTAAAGATCATACAATTAAAAATTAGAATAGAAACAGGTCAATTACCTTTCACAGCACTGAGTAAGAGATGTATTCTTAATCAAACGTGTGATAGAGGCAATTAACAAACTTAAGATATATAATTTTAATTTCTTGAAACTGAAAAGATTCTGCACAAACAACCTTAATGCAACTATGATAGCAATAGAAAGGGTTAAATGGTGGGGGGGAATCTTTATATCCAATTTTTCTGATAAAAGTTTGGTAACCAAGATATACACCCTAGAAACATAGATATAGATAAACCATATGTGTGCTTATGAGTTATAATTATTCCCCTGCAAATAGTCAAAAGAACATAAGCAAACAGCTCTCAAAAAAAGAACTGCAAAGTATAACTGCATGAAAGAAAGATCCGAAAGCGTTAATAGGAGAATGGCAAATCAAAAGAATCCTGAAGTTTTTCCTCATATATTGCAAATTGGAAAAAAAAATAGCCACAGTGAATGTTGGAGAGCTTGAGGAAAGATAAATACACATGGCTGGTGGAAGTGTGAAATGATACAACAAATTTGGAAAACAATTTGAAATTTTGCAAATAAAGTGACTAAAACATATATACTCTTTTGAACCAGAGACTTCATTACCGTTTTCATGCCCCAAGAGAGCCATTGATAAGAAAAATGTCTCTATGCACCCTAAAATATAGCAGCATTTTTTTCATGACAGCTAAGAATCAGAAACAAAATAGATGCCAATGAATGGGGAATAGCTAAACAAATTGTATTACATGAATATAATAGAACATTGTCATGCAATAAAAAATGATGGATGTGATAAACACATAGAAGCATGGCAAGATTTACATGAACTGATGCAGAATGAAAAAAGCAGAGCCAATAAAAAATATACACAGTAACTACAAAAATATAAAAGAAAAAATGACAAACCAAAAAAATCAAGAGAAAATGTAACAAAATAATAAATATCAGGTAGGCTTGGAATCAAGAAATCTGAGAAGGTACTCTCAACCTACCCTTTCATGGAAGTGGGAGTTACATATATGTTACACACTGTATATGGTTTTGGATTTTTTAAATGTATCAGTCAGTTCCACCGACTTAGGTTTTTTTCCTTCCTTTCTCTAAATATACTCTCTGACAGAGGGGAAGGGTCTCTGGGTAGAAGGATTCATGTCACACTATGGTGATGTAAGAAACAAAAATGATTAGCAAAAAGATCATTTTAAAAATAATTAATGAGAACCAGAAATACAAAGCGACTGTAGATATCTAGTCCTGTCTTTAAATATTAACAACCTTTATTGTATGCATTGATCACAGGAAGACTTCCACAAACTTATGCTGATCCTCTATATGGGATTTAAGGAAATACAATGACAAGAATGAAGAAGTTAAAATAGCTGATCTCTAAGGAGGCTCTCTTTTCTAAGGCTTTACAATTTAAGAAGGTTTTCTCAGTCTTTACTAATTAAAATGTTAGGAAGATTTGTACCAAAAATAATAGCAACAAATATTTTTTCATGTACCTCCTCTATTCCCTCTGTACTCTGTCATTTTTGTGTTACATACATGAATATCCATCTTCATTTGAGATGACATTGAAAGGCCTGATAATCTCCTTTTCACTAACTTTAATTTCATCCCCTTCCAAAGTGACCCTTCTATTCCTTCACTCAGTTTGCTCCTTATGCTTCTCCTCACTCATCTCTTTCTGTATATTATACTATTTTCACCTTTAGCCCAAAGTAACTGACATAATAGAAGGTAAGGAGGAAGCAGAATCTGAGTCTAAGATGGATAAGAAGTAAGAATTAGTCAAGTAAAGAGAAAGAATTGAAAAAAAATTGCATTACGTATTTAGTTCTCTTCAAGTCACACTTGAAGGTTCCCATATTCTTGGAATAATTTTTGCTTATTAAATTTCCCTACATCTTCCTAATAAATCCTGTCTTGTCTTCATTAGTAAATTGCAAACTTTTTGAAAGAAAACTGTTTTTCCTGACTTTGTATCTTGCACAATGCTTAAGACAGGGCTATCAACATATGAAGCCTTTAGCAAATATTTGATGAATGACTAAATCAGTGAGGACACTTGCCAATTACTTCAAGTCATTTTCCACTGACAAGATTTTTTATGTTATTTTTCAGAAGAAAAAAGTGTATTAATATTAACTTGCAAACTTCAACTGCTTAGACATACAAAATTAGTATTGTGCATGCAAATTATTAGCTCTCAAATAATTCCAAGTTAATTCTTATATCTACTCATTTAACCTAGAATCTGAACATATTTTTTTTCCTTAGACCTCCCTTTCTCTTTTTGGTTCTCCTCTCTTGGCACATTGGCTTCTGATTTTTCTGTCAATTTGCATCTCATTGAGGGAGTGATAATAGTCTAATTTGTCTTACCTGTTAACAATGGATCTGACTGATTGACGTCAGTGCCACATTAGTTCAGCTTTGAGGTTGTGACAAAGTGAGGCACTATAGGTTATTAACAGTGAACAAAAATAGGTTCAGTTAGCCATAGAACAGGAAAAATCCCCAACAGGTGTACTCTAGAACTTATCTTGGGTGATTATGGTCCCTTTGTCTCTAACAGAAGCACATAGTCAGCAGGGCAAGATATAGTGACTCCTGTGGCCTTCTGGTATCTTCCAAGTCTGAAGAGCCCTGACTTTATGTGAGACAGCCTATTCATTCCATTAAGTGACCAGGAAATCAAAACCATATGGCCAAAGGTTACCAGGAGACTGCCTCAAGGGAGGTAGATTTTGAACTTTAACCCTGTAGGCCAATCACAGAGAAATTTGTTGCCTTTCAGGGAAAAATCAGGCCAACCTGAATGGTAGAAATAGATTAGGACGTCGCTTCTCTCACAAATTAGTATATGTTTCAGCATCTCCCTCTCTTTAAGCCTGAACATGTCCAAAAAAAAAAGTGTGCATTTTGTTGTTGTTTGTTTTGTTTTGTTTTTAAGCAATTACCAACTCACTGAGATTTAAATGTATTTCCCTTGGAGAAGTTTTGATTTTCTGACCTTTCTGTTTTCCCAAGATCCCTTTCCATTTTGAAACAGACTATGCACCTTTGGACAGGTAGCTGGCTTGTCAAGGTTAACATTTATGCCTCCCTTAGTTAATGCCTCTAATAAAATAAAACACTTGCTACATATTTTAAAGTAATAATGAGAATCTGATTCTGCAATTGCAAATTTACAATGTTACAGGCAAGCCTGAATCTTAAAATTAAGCATATGTACAAACAGTCAACTTGAAATACACATAATGTAAATAGAGATTTTTTTCCCCTTTGGTCTGCATGTATTCTGCTCAAGACCTGTTTACTGACTTTTACCTGACTACTGCACTACATGCAGTATCTTTTGATATTTATGAAATAGAAAAGCTATGCACTATTTCCCCTAGACTAATTGAGTTTTCTATTACATTTTTCCTTTAAATGAACTAATGTATAGTCCATACGTCCATGTATACTTCTGTTTATTAAGTATTATTTAAGTATTAATTATTAAGTATTATTAAGTATTAATTAAGAACTTATATTCGATGCACTGCACTAGGCACTTGGGATACAGAGGAAAAAAAAGAAACAGAATCTTAGCTCTCAAGGAGATTATATTCCACTGGTAGTAAATAGCACATATTAAGTAAATAAGTATATAAATATTAAGTAAACGTAAAGCAAATAAACAAAAATGGCCATATAAAATATATACAAAGTTGGATTCTGAGGCCCTGGGGAGATGAGAATATGCTTTCTGTATGAGGTAGCGTTTAAGGAAATTACTATTTCCTCACTTCATTGTTTTGCGTTCTCTCTACACTGGATGTGAAGTGTCTGTGAGTGCATGTAAACAGATAATGAAGCAATATCATAATGAAGATGGGACCAGACTTGAACTGGGAGGCATAGATTAAGTTATAGCACAGTTGACATTCCGTGGTTGGACCAACAACACCTGAGTTTGCTTGAAGGGAGCAGGGCCCTGGAGGGAATATCAAAATTCAGAATGTGAGACCTTAGAAGGCACCTTAAAGGTCACTTAATCCAATATCTTCCCTAAATAATAACCTTTTATATCTTAATCACTCTTTAACATTTACAGAAGTTATTTCTAGTAACAACTATGTCAGGCATTAATGGCTGACACTTGAAAAGCTCTTTGCTTATATACATCATGAAGTACAGCGCAAGGGGAAAAGGTGTAGCTTTGGAATAAGAAAACCTGGGTTGTAGATATAGCATTGAATTGTAGTCAGGAGAATATGAGTTCAGCTTTGTGACCCTGGGATAACTTACTTACCATCTCTTAGTCTGTTTTCTCATACCTAAGAGACATAATTATCCCTGTATTACCTAATTCATAGTGTAGTGAAACTCAAATAAGATGAGGTGTGTATCATGCTTCACAAAACGTAAGGAGCTAGTTGAATGTCAGCAAAGACTACAGCAACAAATATGCCAAGTACCACCTGTGTAAAATTGGGCAAGTCATTTCACTTTTCTGGGCCTAGTTTCCTTTTCTTTGAAATGAGAGGGTTGTATTGGAGGACCCTGAGGTCCTTTGCAGCTTTAAATCTTTCAGATTCGAATCTGAAAGAATTTACTTGTGGCTTCAGGCAGCTAAGTGGCACAATGGACAGAGGATAGGGGCCAGAGTCAGAAAGACCTGAGTTTAAATTTGGCCTCAGATAGGTACTAGCTATGTCACTTAATCTCTATTTGCCTCAATTTCTTCAACTGTAAAATGGGGATCACAATAGCACTTACTTCTTAGGATTATTGTAAAGATCAATGAGATAATATTTGTGAAGTACTTGCCATATAGTAGGCACACTAGAAATGCTAGCTGTTGTTGTTGTTACTTGTCCATAAGTAATAGAAGCACCATTTGAACTTTGTTTTCTCTTGATGGCAGATCCAATGCTCTTCTTACAACTGTTTTGTGAGACAAAATTAATTGGGAAGGTTAAATGCCTTGCCCAGGTTCAGAAAGTTAGTAATATCAGAAATAGAATTCATATTCACAGGTCCAAGCCTCGTGTTCTTTCCTCTGCAACAGGATAGATCAGTGTAGATTTGCACAGGGAACCCTAAAACATCAGTTTGTGCCTATCCGGCTTACAATTCTAGAAAAAAAGGAAATATTTAATTTCAAGAAAATAAACTTGAGTGATAAATGTGAAGAGCAGAATAGTTTGACGGTAAGGTGTGGAGAAGGAGAGAGAATTTAACCAATTTCTTTTTGGCTAATCTTGCAGAAATCTCAGACAAATGATGTTATGAGGTATCATTCTATAGTTCCAAAGTATTGTTTTGTAAAGCTTTTTTGGGGGGGATGGAGACCGGCTTTTTATTCTTCTCAATATTTGTTCATAATCTCACTAACACATCCAGTTAGAAAGATGCATATGGCTAATTAACTGTATGCTTCAGACAAATGACTACCATTTATTCTTCTGGGCCAAAAGTGGTGAGACCGCCAAAAACCAGAAGTTATATTTATTCAACAATAAGACATAATCAATGAAGAAGACTTCATAGAAGCAAATTGTCTTCCCTCTCATAAGTAGTTAGCTTTTCACCAATTGACTTATTCAATAGTTTACTATACTACTTTTATATGAAGATAGTAGACAATGTATACCATTTAGCAAGGTTATCAATTAAAATATTACATAGTAGAAAAATTTTATAATTAAAATTGACCTGGAAATAATCTAGTTTTGTCCTCTTTTTTCCATCTGTAATTTTTATTTCCTTCTATCTAGAATTTCCTGATTAATGAACATTCCTTTATTTTTTCTCTTCCTCATTTATTTCTCAACTGAACAATAAAGAAAATAAAATTATAACAAATGTGCATTACCAAAGAAAACAAATTCTGATATTGATCATGTCCAAAAATATTTGTATCCTTCAGTTTTATTACCTTTCTGCTAAGAGTTGCTAGGTAACATGCTTCATCATTCCTCTCTTTTTAAAGATGGAATGGGGGGGTGGAGCCAAGATGGCAGAGCAAAAGCTCTCCCTCAAACCCCTCCAAATACCTGTAGAAAATGGCTCTAAACAAATTCTAAAGCAGCAGAACCCATGAAAAGACACAGTGAAACAAATTTCCAGACAAAGACAACCTGGATAGTTGATCAGAAAAGGTATATCATGCCACACTGGGAGAGGAACGCAGTTCAACATGTGGGCACAGGCAACACAGGCCTCAATGAACCCGGAATAGTCCTCAGAGGGCTAAATCACATGCAGCTGTGGTGGTGTCTAGACTTCCCAACTGAAGAATGCCAAAGACAACTGAGAAGGTCAGTAAGAAAAGTCTCTGACTGTGGTGAGAAAGAAGCTCAGTCCCAGCCACAGTACCCCTCCATGGCCCTGGGTGGTGGCTGCTTCCTGAGCTTCCAGCCCACAGACTAAGGGGGAATTGAGTGGCTGATCAGAGGGGGACTACAGGAACCTCTTTGCTGGTGCAGGATTCTCTTGCTTTGCCCATGCTTAGATCTGGGTCACAGTTCTGGGTGGCAGTCCTGGAATGAGGAGGAGTGCTGGTATGGTGGAACTTGTAGTGGTTGCAGAGAGAAAATCCTTCTCATAGTTCCAAGGCAGAAAAGAGTGCTTGTGGTCACTAATAGAGCAGAGCACAGGCCAGGAAAGGAGTAAACATCTTACCCTTGATCATATCACCTTGGTAGAACTGAAAATTTACACGTTCCTAGAAGTATCTCTGAAAACAGCTGCACAAAACCCCCAAAGCTTGGGACAGTATATTCTCCAAGCTGGAAGCAGACCCTACCTTAACAAAGAGTTTAAAACTCAAGTAATTGGCTGGGATCATGAGCAAACCTCACAAAAAAAAAAGTCAGACCATAGAATCTTTCTTTGGTGACAAAGAAGATCAAAACATACCACCAGAACAAGACAACAAAGTCACAGCTCCTACATCCAAAGCCTCCAAGAAAAATATGAATCAGTACCAGGCCATGGAAGAGCTCAAAAGGGATTTTGAGAAGCAAGTAAGGGAAGTAGAGGAAAAACTGGGAAGAAAAATGAGAATGATGCAAGAAAATCATGAAAAACAAGTCAACAGCTTGCTAAAGGAGACCCAAAAAAATACTGAAGAAAATAACACCTTAAAAATTAGCCTAACCAAAATGGCAAAAGAGGTCCAAAAAGCCAATGAGAAGAAGAATGCCTTAAAAAGCAAAAGTGGCCAAATGGAAAAGGAAGTCCAAAAGCTCACTGAAGAAAATACTACCTTAAAAATTAGAATGGACTAATTGGAAGCTGGTGGCTTTATGAGAAATCAAGACACTGTAAAACAAAACCAAAAGATTGAAAACAGTAGAAGACAATGTGGAATAGCTCATTGGACAAACAACTGATTGGAAAATAGATCCAGGAGAGAGAATTTAAAATTATTGGACTATCTGAAAGCTATGATCAAAAAAAGAGCCTAGACATCTTCTTTCAAGAAATTATCAAGGAAAGCTGCCCTGATATTCTAGTACCAGAGGGTAAAATAGAAATGGAAAGAATCCACTGATCACCTCCTGAAAGAGATTCCTAAAGGAAAACTCCTAGGAATATTGTAGCCAAATCCCAGAGTTCCCAGGTCAAGGAGAAAATACTGCAAGCAGCCAGGAAGAAACAATTCAAATATCATGGAGCCATAGTCAGGATAACACAAGATTTAGCAGCTTTTACATTGAGGGACTGGAGGGCTTGGAATATGATATTCTGGAGGTCAAAGGAGATGAGATTAAAACCAAGAATCACATACCCAGTAAAACTGAGTATAATCCTTCAGGGGAAAAAACAGAAATTCAGTGAAATAGAGAACTTTCAAGCATTCTTCATAAAAAGACCCAAACTGAATAAAAAATTTGACTTTCAAATACGAAACTCAAGAGAAGCATGAAGAGGTAAACAGGAAAGAGAAATCACAAGGGACTTTTTAAGGTTGAGCTGTTTACATTCCTACACGGAAAGATGATATTTGTAACTCATGAGACCTTTGTCAGTTTTAGGGTCATTGGGGGGAAAAAATTATGTGTTATGTATAGATAGATAGATAGATAGACAGATAGATGGCACAGGGTGAATTGAAGATGAAGGGGTGATACCTAAAAAATTAAATTAAGGGGTGAGATTGGATTATACTGGGAGTTAAAAAAGAGAGGTAGAATGGGGTAAATTATCTCACATCAGACAAGAAAAAACTTACGCAGTGGAGGGGAAGTGGGGGAAGGTGAGACAGAATGAGTGAGTGAATCTTGTTCTCATCAGAATTGGCTTAAGGAGGGAATAACATACACACTCAATTGGGTATGGAAATCTATCTTACCCTATAGGAAAATAGTGGGGAAGTGGATAAGAGAGTGGGGAGATGATGGAGAGGATGGCAGATTGGGAAAGGGGGTAATCAGAAGCAAACACTCCTGATGAGAAAAAGGGTTAATGAGAGAATAGAATACATGGGGAGTGGGATGGAATAAGTTGGAGGGAAATATAGTTAGTTTTTCACAACATGACTATTATGGAAATATTTTATATGACTACACATGTATAACCTTCATCAAGTTGCTTGCCTTTCAATGAGGTGGGTGGGAAGGGAGAAAGGGGGAAAATTTGGAACCCAAAGTTTTAAGAACAAATGTTAAAAAAAATTGTTTTCACATGCAGGGTAATAAGATATGCAAGAAATGGAGTATAGAAATCTATCCTGCCCTACAGAAAAATTGAAAGGGAAGGGGATAGGAAAAGGGAGGGAGAGATAGAAGGGAGGGCAGATTAGGGGATGGGATATTCAGAATGCATGCAATCTTGAGGTAGGGGGAGGGATGAGATGGGGGGAAAATTTGGAACTCAAAATCTTGTGGAAATGAATGTTGAAAACTAAAAATAAATTAATTGATAATAATTAAATAAAACAAAAATGGAATGGAATGGAAACTCATGTGATTAGAAGAAACCTCAGAGTTACTGTAGTTTATATTTGAATAGGCACCCCCCAACTATGGTATTCCTGAATGGGCATCCAATATCTCTTTGATGAGGTTCAGTGATTAAAAAGTCTATGGCTCCAGAATAAGCCATTCCATTTTTGAACAGCAACCCATTAAATATTCAGAAACTGCAATGATATCCTCCCTAAATCTTTTCTTCTCAAGACTAAGTATCCATATTTCCTTCAACCAATCCTCATATGGCATATTTTCAGATTCTTTCAGTATCCTGGTTGCCCTTCTCTATATTCTCCAAGAATTCAAGAATTGTATGCATATTAAAAAAAACCCATAATCTAAGCTATGCGTGAACGTAAATTGCCCTGTTACTGTTGTTATTCAGTCATTTTTCAGTTGTATTCAACTCTTCATGACTTCATTTGGGATTTTCTTGGCAAAGATACTAGAATGATTTGACATTTCCTTGTCCAGTCATCTGCAGATAAGGGAACTGAGACAAACAGTGTTAAGTAACCTGCCCAGGATCACCTAGCTACTAAATGTCTGAACCTGGACTTGAACCTAGGAAGATGAGTCTTCTTGACTCCAGGAACTTGCACTTAATCGACTATACTACCTAGCTGCCCCTACAGTGAATTCTCTCTATGATGTGACTAACAAATGATCATCCAGTTTTTGCTTAAAGTGACCCTAGTACGAAGAAATCCAGTGCCTACTAAAGTGGCCCATTCCGATTTGGGATAACAATAATCATTAAAAACTTTTTTCCTTACTTAAAGTCTAAATTACTTCCTTTATCCTGAACTTACCATCTCTCTCTCTCTTTCTCTTTCTCTCTCTCTCTCTCTCTCTCTCTCTCTCTCTCTCTCTCTCACTCGCTTTCTCCCTTCCTTTCTTGTTCTCATTTTCGTTTTATTATGACCTCAACAATCATCAATACAAACATTTCAATATTCAAAGAATAATAATAAAGTTTTATAAGATATTGACATGTCCACTGTTTCTTTAAAAGCTATTTATACGCATATATAAATAGATAATTTAATGATAGAAAAATTACTTTTTATATTCTGTACTTTTATTAAATAAATATTTTATTGATGCTCAGTTTTTGCATGTCTACCACAACCAACTAACATCTCTCCATCCACCTATTAGAAGCTCTTCCTGGGTAGGGAACTTGTGGCCTCAAGGTCACATGTGGCCTTCTAGAGCCTTGGGCATGGCTTTTTGACTGAGTCCAAGTTTTACAGAACAAATCCTTTTATTAAGGGAATTGGTTCTGTGAATTTGGATTCAGCCAAAAGGCTGCACTTGAGGACTTAGAGGGCTACATGTGGCCTCAACGCCACAGGTTCCCCACCCTTGTAACAAATACAACACGGCACACACACACACACACACACACACACACACACACACACACAGACGTGAATTATTCATGTACGTATGTAAATATGTATGCATGCATATATATATAGAAAATTTTCTAATGCTGCATTTCAAATACTCTGAGTTTGGGTTTTGTTTTTGTTTGTTTGTTTGTTTGTTTGTTTTCCCTGCTACACCACTGTGTTGATTCACACTGAGCTTGCAAAATCCTTGGATCAGATCAACACATATCCCAGAGACCAGAATTTCTCCCTGTCTTCACAAAATACACTTAATCTTCAGCTTAGTATTTACCATCTTGTCAGCCAGATATTCATTTCCCATATCATTTTTTGTCTTACACTGTCCATTCCTTCAATTGGCAGAAGAGGAAAAATAAAACTGTGCTAACAATTTTTTTTAATTTCCAGCAATGACTTCATTAAAACTAGAGATATTTCACAGTTTTCTTCCAATGTACAATCACAATGATCATCAGATACAGTATCTCTCACATTTGTATATTTCTCAAAAACACAGTATTCCTCTCAACTGTTCAGAACTGGTCAAAATATTTCTACTTCTACACTGTTCAGAAGCAAGTTATCCACAAAGACATATTTTTTCTTTCCTTGTGTGGTCAAGCGATTTTTTTTTTACTACTCCATAAAACACTCTTAAAGTATTCCCATTTATTTTCTTCTCTTTTATTTTATTGCATCAGGCACTACATCTCTATCTTATATCTTCATTTTCAGACAAACTCTAAGATCAAATCTTACTTTTTTATATTTTATTACTGGATTTGGTTTTCATTTACAATCATTTCTGAAACTATAGTTTTTCTTTAACCTCACCTCTTCAAATGATTCTCTATTTTTTTATCATGTACTTATTTTATAAGCCTTTAAAATGTCTCTTTCACTGCCCTCTAAATGAACATTTTTAAAGATGAAAAATAGAACTCTCATAATAGATATTCTTGGTGAACAACCAAAATAAAATTCCTACATTGGCTAGGTTCAAAATTTCATTTTTTATTCTACATTTTAAGTTCATTGCCTTTCCAGTAGGAAAGGGGTACCAGATTTCCTTTTCTTTTCTTTGAATTAATTTACTATTTCATTGCTATTATTACTATTAATTAATTAATTAATTAATAATTACTGCTATTAATTTATCATTGCATTGATTAACGTTCTAAAGTTTTTTAAAGTTGTTTTCTTCGTATGGTTGTTGTCTTAGCACATGTTCTAATTCTACTCACTTTGCTACATCAGTTCAAATTTAATTTGATTGCCCTGGGTCAAATTGATAGTGTCTGAGGCCACATTTGGACTCAAGTTTTCCTGACTCCAGACCCAATGCACAATCCGCTGTGTTACCTACCTGCCTCAATAGTACTCTATTATATTCATATATCACCAATTTGTTTAGTCATTCCTAGATAGACAGGCACACCATTGGTTTCTACTTTCATACTGTTATGAAAAAGAGCTGCTAGAAATGTTTTTTTTTGGTACATGTAGTTCTTTTTCCTCTTTCTTTGATCTCTTTAGTATATAGGCTGTGAAGTAGCTAGGTTAAAGGATAAGTACACTTTAGTAACACTGGGGCACAGTTCCAAGTTGTTTTCAAGAACGACCAGCTCACTGTTCCCCTAACGGTTCAATAGTGTGCCTGCTTTCTCATGGCCCTTGCAACAGTTGTCATTTTTCTCTTTTGTTCTCTCCACTGTTACCAAAACAAATCAATAAACAAAACAACAAAATCAGTAAAACATTAAAAAAAACTTCAAAATATCCAATAATATGACTCTGGTTTACAGTATAAAGGATATTCTCTCTACCAAAGGGAAGTAAGGGCATGTGTTACTTTATCTGTTGACTGGCACGATTGTCATTTTCTCAATTAATCAGATGTTTAGCTTCTTTTTGTGATCTTGCCATTTATATAGTTGAAGTCATTTTGTGTCTAGCTCTTGTGGCTCTCCTTATTTTACTCTGCATTCATTTTTCCAAATCTTGTGGGTTTTTTTCCCATATATCTCATATTCACTATTTCTTACTAAAAAATGACATCTATTTTATTCAAATGCCAGAAATTTTGAGTCATTCCCATAACATTAGGCACTCATTTTGTTCCCAATTCTTTTTTACCATAAATGCACTCTTATGAAAATGTTAGTATATAGGATTTTTTTTTTTTGCAGAAGCAGAAGGAAAAAGAAGAGGAAGAGGAGGAGGATTACTATTGTATAGAGGGAAAATGTTTGGCATCATCTGTCACCAAAAATATGTTGTTTCATAGATATATGAATAATCAGAAGAAATATAAAGGACTGAAAACCATTTCCCAATACAAAAATGGTCAGAAGATGTAAACACAACTTATTGAAAAAATGGCAAATTTAAAATTACCATATGAAGTCAAACTCAATATTTATGCCAAAACAACTCCAAGTTTATTTTTCTTATTTATATTTACTAGTTTCATCTAACATAGCATTTATTCACATTAATGGAGTTGCTAGATCAAAAGACATAAAGTTTAATTGCTTTTTTCCTCAATTCCAAACTAACATTCCAAATGTTTTAGCAATTCATTTAATTCACTAAGGTGCTTGTTTTTCAATGATGTGTCCAAAACAGTCCATTCCCATTTTTTCTAGTTTTAAAATTTGAAGGCTATGAAGTAAACTTTTCAAGTTATTATAATTTATATTTTCTATCATTAATTTGGAACATGAATCATATGGTTATCTTTAATATGCAATTCTTTTTTTGGAAGCTGTGTTCACATTCTCTTACCACTTATATATGAAGAAATTGCTCTAGGTCTTATATTTCAACTGATTTATTATATAGATATATGATTGATATAATATAATATAATATAATATAATATAATATAATATAATATAATATAATATAATATAATATAATATAATATAATATAATATAATATAATATAACATAATATAACATAATATAACATAATATAACATAATATAACATAATATAACATAATATAACATAATATAACATAATATATATAATATATATAATATAATATAATATAATATAATATAATAATATAACATAATATAACATAATATAACATAATATAACATAATATAACATAATATAACATAATATAACATAATATAACATATATAATATAATATAATATAATATAATATAATATAATATAATATAATAATATAATATAATGTAATGTAATGTAATATAATATAATATAATATATAATACAAATATATAAAATCACAGTTTTATCAATGAAATTGTTTCTTTGTTTCTTCTTCTTCCTCCTCCTCTTCCTTCTCCTGCAGAAGAAGCCAACTTAAGAAGAGCTGGCAGTCTCCATTGTTTTTCTATCACAGCTTGATAAATTAAAGATAGAGTATTCTCCTACAGGCCAGATCTGGGTTGATCTCTTGTTTGACTAAGTTACGTTATTCTTAGTGGGAGAAGTCCTTCAAATTGTATTGTCCTGTACATATCATCATATGTATATATTCTCTGATCTCTGGTTTCCTATCAACAAGGATAAATGGGCTTTTGACTATTTTCTATATGTGTTAATTGTGAAACTGGTGTTGGATGGGAAGGAAATCCATTCTCGTACATAGAGATTGAAGTCATTCACCCTTAAAAAATAGGACTCAGGAGGTTAGCATGGACCTGAAAATATTCCCGATGCTAGTAATATTTAAGAGAGCAGATAGATATAATTCTAGACCAGTACATCCTCTCTCTGAGGAGATCAGAGTGGTGGCCACATTTTAGTCACAAACTCTTGTTTCTGTTCTTGATAGTAACCATACTACCTTAGAGAAAGGGCAGTGGAGAGAGAAACACTGTAAATCACGTTGAAGCAACCTTATTACATGTGAAAAGTTTCCTTTTTCTGTTTTCTTCTCCCAGTTGCTCACAACATTTGTAATTTGATGTTATAATTTTGTTGTTGGCTAATATTTCTTTCTACTTTTGTTCTGTAGAAGCACTCTATTTCTACTTTTCTATCTGCTTCCAATAATTCTGGTTAATTTTCCTCTATGATTTCTGGAGATATGATATCCAGGGTTCATGAAATTTCTTCTGTTTCAAACTTTGGGGCTGGTCTGATTCACACGACTCAAGCAACCTTAGAAATAAAAATCCCTAAGAACATTGGCAAGGGATTAACTTCAAAAATTTATATCTGATTCTGCAACACACATGAGTAATGCAGGTTTGCCCCTCTCCTTCTGCCAATAAGACCATTGGCTATGTGAATGGACTTCAGGGAGAAACAATGTCAGGAACAATGGCCTATTGAGATTGATTTCAGTTTGCTGTTGTTTTATCTACATGTAAATGATCCAGTCCAATCTAATAAACATTTATTAAGTGCATATGACGTTCCAGGCACAGTGACAAGCACTGAGGTTGCAAGTAATAAAAACAAAAGACAGACACTGCCTTAACAATCCTAAACTTACTATCTAAGCTACACAAAAACAGGGAGGGAAGTGTGGAGAGGGACACCAGGGGCTACCCAATGCAGCTGTATTTTCTTCCTTGGAGATGAAACCAGGGAGGGCAGCAGGAGCAAGGGGAAGTGATCTGAGAGTCTAATTCCTGCCCTCTATAAAGGAAGGTATCGGGAGGGTTTTGGTAATCTACCCACCAGTCCTCCAGACAAGGGAGAGGAGGCTGAGGGAGGCAGAGCCAATCAAGCCTTCAGTTAACAGCATGGTAGTGAGTTTAGAAATGACGAGCTTATTCTGAGAAGGGCGTCTTACTGCCTGGAGTGTTTATCTCTATCTCTGTCTCTATAGCTATCTATCTATCAATACACATATGTTTATTTATGTGTGTATGTATATGTGTATCTCTATGTTTTTATGTATATATATATATATTCATATGTGTATGTGTGTATGTAGGTATGTGCATGTGTATATATATGTGTGTGTGTGTGTGTGTGTGTGTGTGTGTGTGTGTGTATAATCTTGTACATACGTGTTTGTACATGTTTATTTGCTTGTTGTCTCCCCAAATACCTTGTGATCTCCTTAAGGACAGGGTCAGTCTTTTGACTTTTTTTTATATCCCAAAGACTTAGCACAGTACAGGGCAAAGAGTAGGTACTTAATAAATGTTTATTGACTAACTAAAATGTACTGAAGAAAAGAGAAATAAGTACAATCCAAGATAAATAGGTGATGATTACAATACAGAAGGCATTAGAATTTAGAAAGGTTAGAAAGGTCTTCCTATAAAGGATAGTAACTTAGTTGGAATATTCTTTTCCCATCTTTTACTTTATCATTTCCCATTAATGCAATCAGCCTACTCCAAGAAAAAAAAATCATCCTTTATAATACATAATTTAAACAAACACATGCATGCAAATACATTGACTATATCTGAAAATCAATGTCTCATACTGAACCTCTAGACTATCACCCCTTTGCAAGTAGGTGTGAAGAATATTTCATAACTGGTCTTTTGAAGTCACAATGGGTTCTTGCTTTGATTAAAACTTTCATCTCTTTCAAAGCTGTTTTTCCCCATATTTTTATTATTTTCATGGCAATTCCATTTCACTCTGTATCAGTACATATAGATTCTGCCATATTTTTATGAATCCATCATGTTCATCATTTCTTATGGAGCAATATTATGTGATTCTACTCATATATGAAAATTCATTCATCCATTTCTGAATTGATAGACATCTATTATTTTCTAATTCTTAGCTATAACAATAAGTTTTCTATGAGTATTCTTACATACGTGGGTCCATTCCTTCTTTTCTTTTTAATCTCCCTGGTAAATACCTAATAGTAGTATCACTGAGCAAAGGATATATGCAGTATAACTGTGGAGGGTATAATTATTTCCCAAAGCAATTAAAACAATTCACAAGTCAATTGTCAATACACTCATGCACCTGTCCTACCAGAACCACAAACCAAAAATTGCTACTTTTCTCTTGTCGTCTCTTATTAATCTAAAAGGTATGAAGTGAAATTTCAGAGTTGCTTTTTCTTTGTAATTCTCTTTTTTAATTAGGGATCTGGAGAATTTTTTCATATAGTTTTTAATAACTTACATTTCTTAATCTAATAATTACATGCTGTTATCACTAATTATTTATATCAAACCTTTATATACCTTGCATATAAGATCTTTATCAGAAATTTAATGTGATGGGGTTTTTTTCCTAGTGTTTTCTTTCTTGAAAAGTTGCACATTTTATCTTTTAAGATTGTATTGGTTTGAGGCATAATGCATATTTTAAAAAATATTGGTCTATAACCCATTGTTAATATTCTATCCATTAATTTGTAGCAACATTCATTTGCCCATAGTTACGTTTCACTGCTTTATGTATGCCTTTGTTGGCTATCAGGGTACCTAGAAGGCTCAGTGGAGAGAGTGACGGGCCTCATATCGGGAAGATCTGAGTTCAAATCCAGCCTCAGATATTTGCTAGCTGTGTGACCCTAGGAAAGTCACTCACCTTCTGTTTGCCTTCATCTACTGGAGAAGAAATTGACAGTATCCTTGACAGGAAAACTCTATGGACTCTATTGCAGTGCTACAACCCACAGGGTCACAAGGAATCATAACTGACTGAACAACAACAACCTTTTAAGAAGAAAGTTGATGGGGGATGTCTTTATTCTCTATTTTAGCAAATGAGCTTTGTAGTTTTATAGTAACTTTGCTGAATGTTTAATAGAAAGCCTGTGGGTATTGAGCTGGATGGACCTTGTGATTTTTTTTTCCTTTGGGAGTTCATTTATAGTTTATTCAGTTTATTATCCTTCAGCTGGGTTATTTATCATGTCTCTGTATTGTTCCACTGATTTGTGTAATTTGTCTCGATGAAATTCATCTAGTTCATTTGATATCAATTGTGTTGGTACATAAATTGTCAAAATAGTTTTAAACATTTTTCTTTATTTGCTCCTCATCTATCTATTGTGATTCCTCCTTTTTTCAGTTTTCATTTTCATAGTTTGCTTTTCTTCTGTTATCAAATTAAGTATGTTTATTGTTAAAAAGATTTGTTTCTATTAATTTAGTAGTTTTTTCAATATTATTGACCTTTTTTGACCTTTAGTATTTCTATTTTTGTGTTTAGTTGCATTTTAAAGTCTTTCTTTTTCTTCTTCTAGTTAAGCTTTTTTTAAATTCTTTAAATATTTAAGTCATTGGTCTCTTATTTCTCTCCTTTATTTTTTTAATGAAAGTCTTTAGGGACATAAATTGTCCCCTAAGGACTGCTTTGACTATGTCTCTTAAAGAAAGCAGAGGCAGCAATCATGATCTCAGACAAAGCAAAAGCAAAAATAGATCCAACTAAATGAGATAAGGAAGGAAACTATATTTTGTTGAAAGGAATCATAGACAATGAAGTTTTTTTTTTTAATTAGGAGTTCTTGAAAGTCCTCTATTTGGCTAAAAATCTGTTTCCCTCCTGAAAGATTATATCCACCTTTAATGGGTAGGTGATTCTTGGTTGTGCTCCTAACTACTTTGCCTTCCAATATATCATATTTTAAGACCTGTGCTTCTCTAATATGGACACTGCCAAGTCCTGTGTAATCCTGATTGTAGCTCCATGAAATTTGAATTGTTTCTTCTTGGCTGCTTGCAGTACTATCTCCTTGATCTGTGAACACTGGAATTTGGCTACAATATTCCTGGGAGTTTTTATTTTGAGATCTCTTTCAGGTGATGATCATTGAATTCTTTCAATTTCGATTTTGGCCTCTGGTTCTAATATATCAGCATAGTTTTCCTTGATAATTTCTTGATTTTGTCCAGGCAATTTTTTTTTAATCATGGCTTTCAGGTGGTCCAATAATTCTTAAATTATCTCTCTCAGATTTACTTTATAGGTCAGCTATTTTTCCCACAAAAATTTCATAATTTCTTCTATATTTTTTACTTTTTTTAAATTAAAAAAAAATCATATCTTGATGCCTCATGGAGTCATTAGCTTCCACTTGCTCAATTCTAATTTTTAAGGAACTACTTTCTTCATTGAGCTTTTATAATTCCTTTTCCATTTGACCAATTGTATTTTTAAGGAGTTATTTTCTTCAGTGATTTTTTGAATACATTTTTTCCAAGCTGTTGACTCTTTTTTTCATATTTCTCTTGTAATGCTCTCATTTCTTTTCCCAATTTTCCTTCTAGTTCTCCAATTTACTTTTTAAAATCCTTTTAAAGCTCTTCCAGGAGTTCTTTTGGGGCCTGGGACCAAATTACATTTTTCTTTGAGGCTTTACAATGTAGACATTTTGACACTAGTCTCCTCTTCTAAGTGTTTGTGCCTTAATCCTCCCTGTCACCATGGTAATTTTCCATAGTCAAATTCTTCTTCTTCTCCTCCTTTTTTTTTTTTTGCTCATTTTTTTCTGTGTATTTAGTGACTTGGTGTTTTTACATGAGAGTTAAGCTCTGGTCCTTCACTGTCCCAAGCTTTTTGTGCTAGGGCTCAGGGTCTTGTTTCTCCTTTTCCCTTGGATTCAAGAACTAGCTGCTTGCTTGCAGTAGAGAGTATGATTACCTTCTGGCTTGTACCAGGGGGTGGGGCTCCCTGTTGATCTTCCCTGAGTGTGGGGTTTCTCTGCTGCCTGCCCCACCCCACAAGCAGGGTCTCACTGCTGATTTGCTATGAAAACAGTTTTTCTGCTGGTTGTTCGTGGGGAAGGGATCTTGTTGCTGGTCTGTCCCAGGGGTGAGGTCCTGATGGTACATTGCTATGGAAACAGTGCCTCTCTGGGAGAGAGGGCCCTGATGGCAGGATCTTCCTATTGGCCTGCCATGAGGTGGAGCCTCTCTACTGTCAGCAAAGGGGTGAAGGCCTGAATAGTGGCTTGTGCTGGGGATGGGGCTACTGGAGTGGGGACTTGCTGTGCTGTAGAAACTGCTGGCTTGAAGGATGTTGGAGCCTCACTAGTGGATTGCCCCAGGCTCGGAGACCCTGCCACAGGCCCCCTACTGTGAAGTTCTGGCTCTCAGGACCTACTTTTCTTTCCATCCCTGTGAGACAGACCTTTCCTCCTGTGCTGGTAAGTTGCTTCTCTGCTCCTAGATCAATTCTGAGGTGGTTTTCAAGTTGTTTGGAGGGGAATTTGGTAGGGCTTTAGAGAGTTCCTTCCTCACTCCACCATCTTGGCACTGGAAGTACCACAAAGCCTTCTTCTAAAATTGAACTGTTTCTTTAATTTTTCCTTATTGATTATAATTTTTAAAAAAATTTTGATTCTATAACAATATATTTAATTTGCTCCTTTTCTGAATTTCATATGTATTTAATGCTCTGGTACATGGTGAGTTGTCGTAAAGGTGCTATGCAACTTAAGTAATTAATGTACTCTCTACCATACACATTCATTAGTTTTCGTGATTCTAATTTAACTTTTCTAAGCTTCTATTCAAATCTTTAACTTTTTGCTTATCTATTTCTTGATAAATGTGAATTATTATTATTGATTAACTTCACTGAAGAAAATCAAGCAATTGGCAAATGTGAAACCAAAAATCTTTACAACTCTCAAAGTCTGAGTATTACAAATTCCATAAGCTTAAAACTGAATTTATTTAACATTTAAGTCTAGCATGGTTCAAGTAAAGGAAAAAGATCATAGAAGAATATCAGAGCTATAGACGACTATCAATTTTACACAGACACACAGACACATACACACACACACACACACACACACACACACACACACACACACACCCCAGCTCATTTTCTGATTAGAAGATTAGAGAGTGAGTTACAAAGGCCAGAGAGGTAATAAATAGTGGAGGTAGAGCTAAGTTTCCGTCCAGGTCTTCTCAGTCCCAATCCAATCCATTTTTAGTACATCGCAAAGAGGTAGTGCCTCCTAATCAATGGTGGAATAGTTTCTTGAATAACCATGTTACTCAGATTGTTTTTCAACACCAGATAAAGTGGAACACCTCCTACATCCCCATTTAATTCTTCCATTGCTTAACAGTTCCAAGCTAAGCAATGATCTTTATCAGCCTATAAACTTCTTGTGGGCTGAGTCTGATTTTGGGGGTTCGGGCTGGGAAGCATCTCTATATCCCATGCTGCCTTATCAATAGCAGGTGCTTAATAAATGCAAATTAGTTTGGACTGCCTTACTTAGGGATGACTGCTTAATATTTTTTACTAAAGGCGTAACAAGGTCAGGGTTGATTTATTTGGGCATTCTTGGAAAGAAGAGGAAGATTAAAAGGAGACATTTATATGTAAAATATAAGCTTTTAATGATTTCATTTTAACCAGTACAATCTCAATAACTGTAGGACATAGCGTGGAGCACATTTTCTTAAGGATAATCTAATAGTATACAGCTGCATTATTTTTTGAATAGCGCTTAAGCTATGTACATATGCATACATATTTTATATTGAATGAATAATTCATAAATATACAAATACCATACTTTATTGAGGTAAGAGAGCACAGCAAGATTAAAAAAATAATGGTCAGACTGAATGCTGATTTCACAATGCAAGTGAAAGCCATTCTTAGCCAATATAAAGGTCACCTCCATGCTGATCTTCACCTGTTGATAAATATTTAGGGCATATTTATAATCTAGTTACTTTGGAAAATGGGCCAAAACTAATGCATTTTAAGGCAACTTTTGAAGGTGTTAACATTTTCATATCCTTTATCTTGTGATTAACAGGGAAAATTAGTCATCAATGATAAACCAAAAAATATGCTTTAAATCTCTTATATCTATACTTACATATCATTCCAATCTTTTTAGAAAATAGCATTTTGACTAGAAATTTTATTTTTCCAGCCTTCACTCTTTAATAGCAATATTAATACATAATTATTTTATGCTTTCCAAATAATGTTTCCTAATTTAATACAATTTTAAAAGCTTGAGTCCCTATGCTATATTCAGTGTAAATTGTAGATACATTACATACAGATACTACCTGTACCAGTTATTTTGTCTGACAACTATTCAATGCTACTACTCACTTCCATAGTGTCTTTAGACAGGTAAACAATCCAGTATACCAAGTTGAATCCTGCAAATGCCACAGGAAAGAGAATTCTGGAATACTGGTCTATTTTACTTGTGCCACCAATGGCGGGTGGTGGGGGTGGGGGTGGGGGTGGGGGCGGGGGTGGGGGTGGCAGTGGCAGCGGCATGTCAGGCATCCACTGTGAGTTAGGTGCCCTGGTGAGAACTTTCTTCACCTCAGGTGACTGAAGTTTTGGCAAGGTCAGAGAGTTCACTCGCTTCTTCAGATTATAATTGGAATGAGGACGCTGTGGAAAGAAAGCACTCAGTGGTTAGTAACATACTTGTCAATAGAGGTGACAATTCATTCAGTAGGCATTTATGGAGTGCCTTTTTATTTTCAATGCAATGTGCATGGGGCTATGCTAAGATCTTCACTGTAATAATCAAAACAATGTAAGTAATTCATCAAAAATATCTTCCTTCTATACTTCCCTGGAAAATCTATGATTTCTTAACATCTTTCTATCACATCACTTTAAGATGATTCAGATCTGAGGCCTGCTGTCCTGATTGATAAGTCCCTGGCTGGGACTGACATTTCATGAGGAGCCTCAGCCATAATGCTTGCTTCACTCCTACCTAAATTCACTATTTGGACTGTTCTACCTTCCCACCAGCTGTCTTGACCCAGTAACATCAACTTGCTTGTGTATCCAGCTTCCTTTTCCTCCTTTTCAGCTCCCCTTTATGATTTGTCTTCCCCTGTTATAAGCTCCAGGAGAAACTATCTTGTTTTCTTATTTCTCTATCCACAGTATTGGTCATATAGTAAGTGCTTAATAAGTACCCTACCATCTATCTATCACTGAATCATTCAATCAATTCATAAATATTGATTAAGCAACTCTGACACAGAAAGAGCAGGCTCAGTGAATTTGTGAGCACAAAAAAGTTAGTGGCTGACTCCAGAGAATGCTGGGAACTTTGAGATTTTCATACTTCTGCCACTTGGTCTGCGCATAGTTCTTGGTGACTCAGAGATACCAAGATGGTATGAGTGCGTGATGAGTTAAGTCTAAAACAACTTCCTAAATTTAAGGTTTTGATATTTTACTTTAAGGCAAAAGAATTTATGCCCCACTCCTGTCATGTTCAGATGGCAGACTGCAAATCTCAAAAACCCCACACTATTAATCCACGAGAAGTATTATCTTGTCTCTTGTCTGGTTCAAAAATAACTTGGAGCTCCTCCTAATTTGCTCTCATTCTCTTAGGCAAATCTTGTCGGAAAAAGCAAAATGAACAAGTATTGCCAACCTTTAAGCAAGATATTTACTAAAACCTCTCCTAAGCTCACTCATCACAGTAATGAGCTTCTCTCAAAAGACCCTTCTTTTTGAGTCCATGATGAAATCCTAGAATCATATCCTTGAAGAGGACACATCTCTATAATCTATCAAAGTATAGATTTAGGGCTGGAAAAAATGTAAGAAGCCAACTCCTCCTCCAACACGTTTGTAGAGGAGGAAATTAAGTCCCAAAAAGGTCTAGTAACTTGCCTAAAGTCACAAAGGAATTAAGTGGCAAATCCATGATTAGAGCCCATACTGAGTCATTCTAAATCAAGTGCTCTTTCTGTTGTACCACATTTCCTCAAAATCAAACCGTTAGAAGAATCTGAGAGAAAATGGCTGGGATCACAGAGATTCCTGGAAAGATGAGTATACTTAATACAGGAATAGGAATGAAGATATAAAGACACAGATTGGATTTAGGAGAATTAGATAATGTTTTACCTATTTTTCAGGTCATCTCTTAACTACACCATAAGAGCAAAAAGCATGCAGACCCACTCTTCACACTCTTAATGGGAAACTAAAAAGGAGGAAGGTAAACAACAACAAAGGAAAACACCTTTAAGCAGATTTTTAAGTTCATTTTTATAGAAAATAATATTTTTGCATGACTTTCCTAAATATCATAACCTTTCACCCTCATCTCTTGTGCTAACTCTGTTAACTGAATGTTTTGTTCAATATGTTACTATAGGACTTTGCCAGACTGGAACTCGGAGTTTAAATTTGTGTGTGTGAGTATGATAAAGAGAGTGTTATAGACAGTTCATTTGGAAGAATGGGCCATGGGACGAGAATTGGGGCCAGGAGGAGGAAGAGGTTATAAATAGGAAATTATTTAGAGACATTTCTCAGCAGAGACCAAAGTTTGGCCACTCTCACCTCCTGGTGCTAGCCACCATGAAAGTGTGATTATTCCCCTTTCCCTAAAACTGTGCTTAAGTCCAATATGGTGTTTGATTTTCTTGCCAGTAGGACCATTAAATTCAGCCTTTCTTCCTTTTCTCCTAACTGTAGGAGCTGAAATTGCTAAGCACAAATTGGGTCTTGCTCATTTATTTCAGAGCAGTTTCAGGACTATACTATGTTTCTCTTCGGTTCACTAAATTTGCTCCTAAAGTACATTCCTTTACACTAAGGACAAACATTGATACTGCCATATAACATATGTTCCAATGAATCAATGAATGATCTGATTTCATTCTCCCTTCCCTCTTCTCTCTGTCTCTGTCTTTCTATGTCTGTCTCCCCTCTTTCCTTTCCTCCCTCCCTTTCTCTCTCTCTCTCTCTCTCTCTCTCTCTCTCTCTCTCTCTCTCTCTCTCTCTCTCTCTCTGTTTCTCTGTCTCTCTTGCTCTCTGTCTCTCTCTTCAAAACACAAAAATACCAAGTTCCTGTGTGTTCTAATAACTCCATCACCTGCACTGATATTAAGTACTTCTGGAAGTTCATTCCTTAACTAAGTATAAACCAATGTTCCCACAAGGCCTTTCTTTTGTGTCCATTACCCTTGACAACTGTGACTCAAGATGGATAGGAATCATTTACATAGAGCACTCCCCCATAGACTTGAGTCTAAAATTTCCAAGGGAATAAAAACTTTGGCTGTCCATTTCTTGCACAGTATAGACAACTTTTTATACTGGTACTCAAGGCTTTCAACAATTTAGCTTCATCTTATCTGTTTTATTCCCCAGTCCTTCCTACATGTATGCACCCATGTTCCCTTCAAACAACAAGCATAATCCACCAATACATTTTTTAAGTGAGACTACCTCTTTGGCCCTTTAAATGTCCTTGTGCTTTGACAAGAAAAACCTATTACAAAATTTTCCTACTGAATTCTGTTTCTCTCTTTTAGCGTTCCTGACCCTAAATAGTTCAGCATTTCCTTCCTAGATCACTAAATGCCAGAACCACAATTTTAGAAAGCTTATTTGCTAATCCTGCCATTTCACAGTCGAAGGAACCAAGCCCTTGAGAAGTTACATGACTTGCCTTGGCTGAACCCTGTTCTCCTGATGTCCACTCTAGGTTACTTCCCAAGACACCCAATTCCTTACCTGCTTTGTGATAAAGTTGAATGCTGGTCAGTTTTTCCCCCCACTATGAGCAGCATAGGCTAACAACCTGATACTGTGAGGTTTGGGCATCTTCCCATCCATGCTGTGAGAATCCCTGTGGTACACTCGTCCTTTAGTGCCCATTTCTCAGCACGCTACTTGAGGCTGGGTTTACCTTACAGCAGGTCTCTCTCACAGCACATGTTACACATTCTCCTCATTCTCATAAAATAAACTTGTTTACACCCTGGCAGGAGAATTGCCACTTTGCTGCCCAGTGGGGTGTGTTGCTCACATGGACAGATCCCATGTGACTCTGGCCTGAAACTCAGCAGCCACCGGATAAGTTGGGCACCCCACTGAATGTTGGTTGGCCTACAGTACAGAAGGGCCTGCAGATCTGGTGACATTTGGACCACAAGTAACAACAACTGTTACAGTTTTTCTCTCTGGACTTTCTTCCTCCTAAAGGCTTTCCTTCAATTTACTGAAGAGACTTGGCTGCAATTTAAGCATAGGCTTTGGTGTGAAAGATGAGATTCTTTTTTTCAGGGAAATAACAAACTCTCTGTGAGTGAGTCTCTGTTCAAAGTACTCTAGTTTATTTTCTCATAACCATTTCCCACAGCAGTGGCTCCTTTTAGTTATTCTGTGCTTCTCTGCCTCAGTTAGTGAGTCAAATCATCTCCTTCACAATATTCCAGAGTGAATTGACTCATACCATCAAGTCTAAGCTTTGAAGTGATCATCACACATCCTAACGCATTTCTTGTAGCTCTCCTGTATAATTAACAATATGCGGACATCTTATCTCAATCAGTGAATGAAAATGTTTTAAGCTGAATTACTATTTCATTCTGTCTTTGTATTTCTAGCAGTTAGCACAGTGTCTGGCATGTAGAAAACATTTAATAAAATATTTACTGATTGAAGATATGTATGTCCTATAGTTAGAGGAGCCTTCAAGAAACAAGAACTAGGGCAGAACTACAACAGTGGTAAAAGTGGCAAAAAAGCAAATTTAGGCTTGATATATATGTAAGGTATTGTCCCTTTGATATGTGGACATTTTGGCTGCTGTTAGAGGAAGAAGAAGAAGAAGAAGAAGAAGAAGAAGAAGAAGAAGAAGAAGAAGAAGAAGAAGAAGAAGAAGAAGAAGAAGAAGAAACAGTTGAGGGAAAACTGATGAAATCAGCATGAGAAGAAACATGGCCTTTCAGATAAAAATACTGAGGAGAAACCCAAATTTTTCTCAGCACCTGATAGATAATTGCCACTAAGATGAATGTACCAGAGGGAATTAAGAAAGAGTAGAGATATTAGTCATAATGGCTACAGGATGCGGTGGTTCAGTGCCTCACTTACATGTACATATTTTTAGAATTTTAAAGGTTATAAGTGAAAACTGTAAAACATTTTTTTTGACACTATGGGAAGATTGTACAAAACTACTAACATCATACCTAACCTAAAGGTGTAATTGCTGACTTTTTACCTCATAAGTGAAAGATAGGGGGCTGCTGATTAAGACACATTGATCTGTAGCATAGGAAGTCAGAGAAGAAGCTGTAGGGAAAACCCACATAAAAGCAGAAAAGAAAAAATAGAACAGGGGAAAAGATAGGCTCTAAATTTGTTTTGCCATGGGAAGAGGCTAGGATTTCCAGCCAGATAACCGGATAAAGCAGAATCTCCTGCTATTTACATATCTGAAGACCTTGGTAGTTGTCTGCTTAAAGGGAATTCCTTGTCACTGAAAGAGCTTAACTTTTTTTCAGCACTCTACCAAGGGTGACTATGCTCTAAAGAGCCTGTCATAGCTTCGATGGCTGAATTTGGGGTGGGGGGGGCGGGAAGCAGCTTTGTTCAGCAGGTGAGTTTTGACAACCATAAGAACAGCAGAAGAAGAGATGTTTTAGCCAACAGATGATGTATGTTGAGTACTAATCTCCAGAGAGACCAAGGTCTTCACACCTTTCTTCCAGCATTATGAATTGCCCCAAGCCTGTGAATTTCCCTACTTACACCTCCCTGTTAAGTTTCTGCAAGAGTGTGTCTACTGTTTTCCATGCACACTGTGTTCATTGGTGGGAGAATGGGATAGGGTCAGGATGGCAAAAATGGTATTGGGTGCTTCAGAGAATAACAAGATCCCAGACCAAGTATAGCCAATCATTTAACTACTGGCATTTTTGATATGAAATATTTGTCAAAAAGCTAAAGAATTGACACAGTATTGGGGAAACTCTACTATATCATTTGTACATTGTTTTTGTTATTGTTCAGTCAGTCAGTCATATCTGACTCTTCATGATCCCGTGGACCATAGCACACCAATACTGTTCATTGGGTTTTCTTGGCAAAGTTACTGGAGTGGTTTGTTAATTTCTTCTCCAGTGGATTAAAGAAAACAGGATAAGTGACTTGCCCAGGGTCATACAGCCAGTAAGTTTCTGAGGTTGGATTTGAACAGGATTTTCTGACTTCAGACCCAGTGCTATATCCACTGAGATACCTAGCTGCTACCAGACATGAAAATGGAAGAAATAAAGAAGCCATATGCTTTGGGCTCCCAAATTTTCATTTGAGAGTGAAACAAAAGAATCGGCTGAGGTAGTTTCATCATATTTCAAGAGTGAAAAAAAAATTTGTGCATGGGACACTTGATCATCTGTCTTCCAGTGTCCATGATGAGCATAAATAAACAAATATGAAGATATCTATGCCAAATTAATAGAATGAAAAGTCATTTTAGAGTCAGAGGGCTTGAATTCAATATTGACAGCTTACTATCTGTGTGACCTTGTACAATTCTCTGGTTTCTATTTTCTTCGTATATAAAATAAGAGGTTTAGACTATGTAGTCTGTGAAGTCCCTTGCAGCTCTGTATCTCTGATCTTATTATCTCAAATTAGGAAAAAGAAGGTTGGGTAAACTCTCCAAACTATGTGTAATATGGGTCTGACACATGCCCAACCCGTAGAGTCTCTCTATGAAGAGCAGTTGGGAGCCTGCCTGTCTGGTAGCTTAATGACATCTAAGGGGAGGCTTGGAGAAATTGTAGAGCATTAGTGAACATTTTGTGACTTGTTCCATTCAATTAACCACATGGTTTTAATTGGTTTGAGGAAGCATTCAAAAATACCTTTCAGATTTTGCTACTCCCTATTTCCTACTCTTTACCTCATTGTCTTTAGCTATATTTGAATTTTAAAGTGAGAACGAGACTGGGTATAGCAGTCACTATAGCAGTCAAGAAGCAAAAAGTAATCTATACAAGTGGCTTTGAGGACTCCAGAAAAAATTTTCATTGGACAATTGTGCTGCATCTGGACATGGACTTGATAAGACCAATTCTATGTTAAGATGCGAGTCAAAGACTGAGGTGGTATAGAGGAGACTATGGCTCAAAAATACTGATGAGAGGATAAATGTTTATATGTTTATTTTTGCCATATATTTTAATTTTTAAAAAAGCCTTTGGTAAAAGCCAATTGATGTTAAGTGGTTCTAGTTTCTGGTTCCCCAAGAAATGGGCAAAACACAATTTGGGTCTTGAGTCAAGAGACCGCCCCATCTCTATCTCCTCAGGTTGAGAGAGTGGAGTCAGAACATGCATATTAAGTATGTAAGTATATTCATTTATACTTTGTGAGTACTTTTTAATGGGAATAAAGTTTGTTTTTAAACACAGGAAATTTAGTTTAACATTAAAAAAGGCAAAGATTTTTATGCTACTCAGAAGACTGGTGGCTGTATGTGATGAATGTTCTCTTCAAGAGGGCAATCCAGAAAGCATTGAAAGTGGTGCATGCCAAAAATAAATAAATAAATAAATCATCCAAAATCACTTTGCCTTAATAGACAGGAATGTCTGATTATTGTTATATAGTTATATATTCAGTTGTCCTTACTATCAGATGACTTACTGGTTTGAACAAAGAAAAGGAAACATTACATTATTAGGAGACACTGCCTGTGACAACAACATCTACAACCCATTCTTTTAGTCAAGCTACCAGTTTTGAAAAATGGAAATTGACCTATGCAAAGACATTGATTCTAATTATCACTATTTCTTAGCCAAGTTTAACCAATGAAGAACATTCACTATAATAAAGAGGCAGAAAAGAGCTCAGAAATCACCTCAGTTAGCAAATACTCTATCTCCTTGCCAAATAGAGAAACAAGAGAATACAGAACCTTATAAACTAACATACAAAAGATTCCTAAGAATAATTACAAAAAATTTTAACAATATCCCCTGACAAGATAACAAAAAAGCAGTTGAGGGGGAAAAATCATTTAGAATACTTTACATAAGGTCCAGCTAAGCCTGGTCATTCTAACAGCATTGGAAATGAGACCACTCATAATTATAAAAATGAAATGTAAAGCAAAGAAACATAACTCTTCTAGGAGTTCTTTTGGTGATATATTCTAATTAACAATATTATTAAAATCATCACATTTACCTTCTTTTCCACCTTATTATCTTGTTTACTATGTGGTGAAGTGATAGTGACATTTAAGTATATGAACTCCAGTAGAATGTAAATAAGTTCCTTGAGGAAAGAGGTTGTAATCATTTTTCTCTTTGTATGTCAAATATTGAGTGTCTTACATGGAATAAGAAGCTAATAAATGTTTGTTGAAATTATGGAGAAGCCTGAATGAGACCAAATTACACATGGAATAAGCTTCTGTTGGACGTAACATAATTTTAAAGGCACTGAAAGATAGATTTTCAAGATATCTTAAAGAGAAGATTCCAAAATAATTATACATAGCAGTACAAATGTTACTGTTAGCAAATCAAGGTGACTGAGATATCAGTATCTGCTTATCCAAGTGCTTATATTCTTATTTCTATAAAATCTTTATGAGAATGGGCCATGCATACAGCAAGGGTTTACTGTTAACAGGTGGATATTCACAAATAAGTTTCTAAGAAAGTACATATTTTCATAATCACAAAACATATGAAGAGACAGAAAACAAAAAGATCTTACTGTCTTATATTGTGCCTGTTGTTTCTTGATTACAAAAAATCCATTTGATTCACTAGACAAATGCAACCTTAATAACTCTCTTTAAACAAGTTATCTTTTATGCATATGTCAAAATTTGTGGAAATTTTATAACATGAAACCAATTTTATTGAATGATCTGTAAATTATCATTATCAAGTAAGACATGAAATAAGGACATATATGATGGTCGAAGGTTTTCACCAATGTCATGGAAAATAATATCCTATGCAAAGTTCAAATAAGGCATTTTAATCAATTCATGCTACGTCATTAAGTACATTAAAGAATTCTAAAACAATGGGCTGTATCAGGTCACAGGGTAAAATTGTCCCTGACCAATAAAATCAAGAACAATTTCATTGTGGGCATAATTTTCCATTTGTTCTTTATGGAATAGATTCAATATTCAGTTCCATAGACTAAGGAAGCACTGAGGGGCATTGCAACCATATGGAACAGAGTAAGAAAAGTCATGAAAGATATAGAGATGGGCTAGGAAAATGGGACATAGGAGGATCTGCCTAGAACAGCCAGCATGAGCAGCCAGAGACTACTGGGTTGAATCCAATGAACATATTATTGAATAGCAAGATTCTCCAGTTCTACCTGTTCATGAATGGCATTATGCTGATTATATCGAGCCCTAGAACAGTATAAGGGCTATCAACGAGATCTGTATTCTCTCAAGTAAGATCATTCTAGCTATCCACATTGGGGAAAAAAGTGAATTAAAAATTCAGATTGTAATGAATCACACCTTCATTTGGATCACAAGTGTGTGTAAGTATGCATGTATGTATACACATATACACATATACCTTTAGATGTGTATACATACATGTATCTATGTATACATATACACGTATGTGTATATGTATGTATAGGATGTGGTGACACATGTCTGTTATCCTTGTAACCAGAGAGGTTAAGGTTGGTGACTCACTTGACTTCATGCGTCATGAATTGTAGCAGGACTAAAACCAACTGGATGTTTGCACTATCAAACAAAATGACAGTGATTTCCGGGGGTGACAGGCTGCCAGGACATGACAGAGAGAGCAAACCAGGACAAACTGGAAATGGTTAGGTCAAAGGGCCAGATAAATGCCAGATTAAAAAAAATGTATATTAATGTAAGTATACACACACATGATATGCATGTATATACATATATTGGTATATTGTGGGCACACATACATGCATATGTACATACATGCATGCATACATACATATGTAGTATAAATATATGTCCTAAAAAATCTTAGTGATATTTTAACCTTCAATAATTTTGGAAGTATGAATGCTATAAGCTTACAAAAACAACATTTGAAAACAAATATTGAAAGTAATATTTATTTTTTTAATTTTCATTAATTTTTTAATTAATTGTTAAAATACTGATAGGTTTCTCATTTCAATTCAACAAAACCTCTGTAGGCTACATATTGATCTAGTCAATTTTGAATTTTGCAAAAACTTTTAGCAACTGCTGCTCAGTGACTGGAAATATTGCAACAGTAACTCTTAAAATCATCCATAAGGTTATAAGGTTATGATACATTTATGACAGTGTTGATGTGACTTCAATAGAAAAAAAATTAATGGAGAAAGATAAAGTTCATGGAACATGGGCCCAAGCAGAGACCTTTGCCCCTTGCCCCCAAAAAGAATTTGGGTCCCATTTGTCTAAGGGACCCAGAAACCCCTTAAATTTTCTTTGACCTCACTCCGGTCTCAAATGGTTCCTTGAGGCTATACTCCACAACTGGCCTTTCCTTATCTCTCATTCAGACTCTCCCAGTGTCCCTTTGAAAACCTAATGAATCTTAGACTTTGATCCTAGTATATTTCCCACCTCTGATCTTATCCAGACCAAATTCAAACCTCTTCCTTCTAGTTCCCTTTATTGTCAACCTCCCAGGCATTCCAATCAGAATTCTCCCTAAACTCACCTCAGCTTCAGGATCTTTCTCCCAGTACCGTCTCCAAACACGCAAAATTATTTGGCTGTATATAAAATCCACCCTGGCCCACATTTAAATACTGAGATTTCCTCATGCCATCCCATCCTTATGGGCATCACTAATGTCAGATTCCTTAAGAGTCTCACCTGTATGGCCCATCCCTAACAAAACTCTGTTTCTAGCTGAAAGAAGATTTGGGTCGAATTCATTTGGGCAGCATCTGCAGTGTCATGATTTGGGGTCCCAGAACCCCAAGAATCTAGACCTCATCAAGGTGACTAAGGTGGCCAAGCAACAGGATCTCATCTCTTGATCCACTAGTGTGAGAAAATCATTCATAATATTAAATTAAAATTTAAAATATTTAATTTGAGATTAATAAGATTAAATAAGTGTTAAATTTAAATAAGTTTTCAGGTATTTTTTTATGTCTATAGCATTTATGCTACAAACTTGTGTATATAGAAAGTATAATTTTGCAGGTAAATGATCAATGGATACATACATACAAAGAAAGTGTAACTGGTTCTTCTGCTATTACGTCTTTCCTATACTAAAAAGCAAGGAGAATATTAGTGCTTTAATGTAGGTTTTTCTATCCACAGTTTCACTTTGGTCCCCTCAGGCCTGGAATTCTCCCCCTAGTCATTTTTGCTTCCTAGCTTCCCTGGCTTTTTTCATTCCCCAGCTTAAATCCCACCTCCTACCAGAAGCCTTTACTGACCACCCTTAATGGTAGTCTCTTCTTTGCGTTGATCATCTCCAATTTATCCTGCATGTATCTTGTTTGTATCCCAAATCACTCTGACTGTCACTGATTGGCCAACAATAGGTCCCAGCCCAAGCCCTATCTGATCATTATTTGGGCCCCAATGGCTCAGTGTGAATGTAAATAGCAATTGTTTCTGTTTTGGTCAGAAACCTTTACAATCTCCCCCCCTCTCATATTGTTATTTTTTTTAAACTAGATAAAAGAGGCAATTCTTTGCCTGCTTTCTTACCTAGCCTTAAGCATCTAGGGCCATCTCCAGTCTTCCTGATTTATTATCTTCCCACTGAACCCAGATGGCATAGGAGGAGAAAGTGAGGCTAGTGGCTTTGCACAGCCCTCCCTCATTTAAATCCAATTCACTTGAAAGTCATGGCATAACCTCCCAGATGTCATGGTCTTCAAGAATCGATAGCTGCCTGAATGTTATCTCTCCCTTTAGACTTTGAGCTCCTTAAGAGGAAGGACTGCATTTTGCCTTTTGATTTTCTTAGTATCTCTAGTGCTTAGTACAGGGCCTCTTACATAGTAGGCAATTAATAAGTGCTTGTTGGTGGACTGACTTGTGATCTAAGGTGTGGGGGGAATAAGAGTCCTCACCCTCTTTACCCACACAGAGGTTTACCAGGAGAGAATAATATCACAAAAACACAGAGAAGAGAAAGTTTCAAGGAGGAGAGGATAGTAAAAAGTGTCAAACGCTACACAGAAATGAAAAACAATTAAGACAGAGAAAAGATAGTGAAATTTGGCCATTGGAATCTTCTAGAGGAACAATTTCAGTTGAGAGATTAAATTGGAAATCAAATTTGAAAGGATTGAAGAGTAAGAGAAGTGGAGATAATAAATGTAAACAGTTGTGTTTTTTTTTCTATTACTTCAGCTGAGAAAAGAGAAGAGATATAAGATAATAGTTTGAAGAGATAGTATAGTAAAGTCCTTAGTTTGTGATGTGGAAGATTTGGTTATGTTTGAAGGTAACAGAATTAGTTAAAGTGCTTAGTACAGGGCCTGACACATAGGAGGTACTTAATAAATTCCTCCTTCCTTCATTCTCTCCCTTCCTTCCTTCCTGCCTTCTTTATTTCCCTTCCTTCCTTCCTCTGTTCCTTCTTGCCTCCCTCCTTACCTTGTTGCCTTCCTTCTTTCCTTCCTTTTTTTTGGACCTTTTTTCCTGCTTTCCTTCCTTGATTCCTTCATTCTTGGCCTTTTTTCCTCCTTCCTTCCTTCTTTCTTTCCTTCCTTCCTTCTTTTTCTTTCCCTTCCTCCCTTCTTCCTGTCTTCTTTCTTCCTTCTTTCTTTCTCCTTCCATTTGCTAGTTAACTAGCCTTTGGATAATAAAGAGCTGACAGTAGGAACCCCCAAGGCAAAAAATAAAAATAATAGATTTCTAAGATGAAAAGAAGAGCCAATTTGTAAATCATTCTTCTGTGTTTGAAATTAGGACCTACCTTCTAAAGCACAAGGGGAGAGGCTCTAGTCAGCATTAAAACAGGCTTCTGTCATAGTGCAGATGAGGGCTCAGCTTGAGGCCGTCACTGTTTGGAGGAGAATGAGCACCTATGGTTTTGAATTTGCAGAGGGCACACCTGCCACTGAGTGCCATCCTGCCATCTATATTTTTAGACAATGCTTGGTTTTCAGTAAATGCCATTTTAAAAGGAAAAAAAAAGCATCTTGCATCAAACTAGCCATTAGGACTAATCATTCCCTTAGTAGAAGAAAAGGGCATTGATGGATGCTTAAAGGTTCTTTTTTTTTTTCAAGTTGTTCTATTCATAGAGAAAATATATTCAGAAATATACTGTAATCCCTGAAGCTCAAGGGGTTAAAAGAAAAATACATTAAAGGTCTAACCCTCCTTAACTGGGCCATCTTTAGATTTGATTTGGCAAGGCGTTTTTTATTATAGCTTCAAAAAAAAAATCTGGTGGGGTCAGGGCAACCTTGGTGCAAATTTTGTATCTGCTACTTCTGTGACCTTAAGCAAATCACATTTCTTCTCTAGTACTTAATTTTCTTATCCTTAAAATGAGAGGAATAGAATGTGTGTGTGTGTGTGTGTGTGTATACACACATATGTATATGTACATGCATCCATACACATGTACATACACACAAACCTGTAAGATAATAAATTGTTGACACTGTTTACAAATGAGAAAGTCAGGACACAAAGTTGGAGGGATTTTAGCTCAAGGTTGCAAAGACTATAAGAGTCAGAACTAAGACTTAAACCCTTATTATCAGCCAGCAAGTCTTCTTTCTATTACTGTATCAGGAAGCAAAATTTTTTTTCAAATTAGTAGAAAGGTTTAATTGAATGGTATTTTTAAGGAAACATAGTTCTGTTAATTTATATATTGTATTCGTTATACACTCAGTTGATGTTCAATAAATGGTAATGATTATGATATAGTCTGTAAACAGACATGGACAAGTAAAATGAGAAAAGTTAATGGAGAAAGTTACAATTTACCATAAGCCCATATTATGTGATTATTATATGCTGAGCATAAAAGTCCTGATTCAGTTACTTGGAAAATTTACTTAATAAGAATCATATATATCACGTTCAATTTCTCCCAACTGATGCAGGAACTTTAAGGCTTCAGTATCTATTATATAGGTAGCATACATTTCATAGAAGTAGTTGTTTTTAATAGTTCATTAATAAAGTAGCTTTACTGATAAGATGACAGAACTTGAAATCACATGACCTGGGGGTTCAAGTCTCACTTCTGCCTCTTACTAGTTATCTGACTTTGACATGTACATTATCCTTGCCCAGCCTCAGTATTCTTATCTTTACAATGGAAATAGCACTTGCACATACAACCTCACAGGTGTGTTGCAGGTGGTCAAATGAGAAAATGCATAAAGGAATGCCCTGCCATTTTTTCCAAGCAAACTCTTTGTAGATGTTAAGAGACTGTCAGCATGGAATAGTTCATATAGTGTCAAACTCAGTTGGTGTATTATCAGTTGAATTATCGGTTTGGTTTGGTTTTGGTTTTATCTTTTGTTACGAGGGATGGCTTCATCCTGGGTCCCTAGACTAGGATGAACATGATAACAAAAGGTATTGAGAAAATATTGAAAATCAAAGTGTTTACTAATTGTTGTGCTCAGTAAATGCAAGTTGTTATTATATCACTGAAGGTATGCAGAGTCCTTTGGGCAAACTTGATTATCTCAAGAAGCATCGTGCTATCATATCCACTTATTTAGGAAAACACTGCTAGGGTACAGCCAATGTGTTTGCATGTTTAATGTCAACTGCTTGTTACTCTTTGCTTTTTAATAAAAGCATCTTAAAAAGAATACGTAAGTGACCCAATGACAGAGCAATTCCATGTGTTGAAAGTGATTTTTTAAGTATAAGAATTTATGCCTGTATCCATGCTTACTTAGTAACCAGTTTATCTGGACAAGAACACTCTCTGAACCAACTTTTCTCCCTTTCTCTTCTCATCCATTTTATGAAACTTCTAGGTTAACCTTAAATTACATCCCTAGTTGTGGTACTTTCTTACTCAAAGATTTTCAGTAGTTGCCCCAAACTATTTTTCACTGCATTCAAGGAATTACATTATAGCCATGAATTAACTCCTATCCACCTCTTCAGCTTGGTCTCTTAATACCTCTACTTCATTCACCTCATTCTCCAAACAAGCTGGATTGCCCATTTCTCCAGCAAGCCACATACCTTACTACCTTTGGCACCTTTACTCACAATAATCCCTCTTTTTTATCCACCCACCCACAACTCCACTTATTCAGTTCCTACTCATCTTTCAAGGCCCAGTTCAAATTCAATCTCTGCCAAGGTCACCCCTGTACTTGTGCTTTTCATACCAACCCATTTTTCCTCCAGGAGTTTGCTTTCGTTAAGTAATCTCCACCCCCTCTCTAATTTCCAGTTTCTTTTTATCCACGGGTTCCTTCCCCTCTGCCTACAAGCGGATAGAAATTCTGCTTAAAAAAAAAACCAAAAAACACCTTCACTTAGCATTTCCATTTCCTCAAAATAATCCTATATCTTTCAGTCAAACTAGGTGGGGGGAGAGGGGAGGAGTGGGAGAAGAGAGAATTTACTTTCATTGCCTTCATATCATCATCTCCTATTCACTTCTCAATCCACTCTAATTTGGCTTCAAGCCCCACCATTTCAAGCCCTGCTGAAATAACTCTCCCTAAAATCAACAATAATTCCTTAATTGCCTAATACTGGAGTAGAGAACCTGTGGCCTTCTGGGTCTTTGGGCATTTGACTGAGTCCAACTTTTACAGGACAAATCATTTTATTAAGAGTATTTGTTCTGTGAAGTTTGGATTCAGTCAAAGGGCCACACTTGAGGACCTAGAGGGCCACATGTGACCTTGAGGCCACAGGTTCCCCACCCCTGGCCTAGCATAATGGCTTTTACTTTATCTTAGTTCTTCTTGACCTTTCCACAGCATTTAACACGGTTCACTTCCACTCCCTCCAAGATATTAGATCATCTCTGGTTCTATAAATTGGAGCAATCATTCTTAAGCTCTTTTGTTTCTGGATCATCTATATCGTATGCCTCATGAATATGTCTATCCATCCTGGATCTTCTCCATTTCTCTCTTTATGATGTCTCCTTTATCTTACTAGCTCTCATTGGTGCAATTATCATTTCTATGACTCCCAAATCCACATATCTAACATGAATTTCTCTCCTGAGCTCCAGTCTTATATTATCAATTACCTGCTGGATATCTCAAGCTGGATGTCTCATAGGCATTCCAGACTCGAAAGATTAACAGTGGAACTCATTATCTTACCTTCCTATTCCTACCCCTCTTCCCAACTTTCCTACGTATGGAAGATATAACCTTCCAGCAACTTAATGTCACAAATTTGGTGTCATCTTCAACTCTTGACTCTTCTTCATCTACCTTAATCAATAGATAATTATTGTCTTGCTCATTTGTCCCCTATGGATGCCATGTCTGTCTCCTCTGTACTCACATGGCCACCACTTTAGTTAGGGCCCTCATGTCTTTTTATCTGGACAATTGCATAAACTTTCTAAATTGTTTTCTTTGCCTCCTACTCCTCTCCAGTTCATCCTCCACTCAGCTATGAAAGGGAACTTCCTAAAGTGCAGTTCTGACCATGTCACTCTCCTATTCAATATAAATATACTCTGATTGATTGCTGTTACCTAAAGGATCAAATTAAAAAACTTGTTTGGCTTTTAAAGTCTTCATAACTTGCCTCCTTCCAACATTATCCTCTTTTTATAGCTTACTCTCCTCCATGTATTCTATGACCCAGTAACACAGTCCTCCTTGTTGTTCCTCACAGAAAATACTCCATCTCTTGACTTTATGCATTTTCCCTGGGAATCTCTCCTGTCTGGATTGCTTTCCTACCAAATATCCACTTCCCATCTTCCTTGATTTCCTTCAAGTCTCTGATAAAATTATGCCTTCTGTAAGAAGCACTTGCCTAATGCTAATACCTTTTCTCAATGACTATCTCCAATTTAGCTTTTATATGTCTTGCTTATAACAGTTGTTTGCCTGTTTTCTCCTCATTAAATGATGAACTCCTTCAGCTTAAGAACTAGTTCATTTTTTTTTCTTTCTTAGTGACCCCAGCATTTAGCAAAGCTCCTGATCCATAGTAGTTAAGTCAAATCAAGCCAATTAGTACCTACTTTTGTGTGGGCTCTGTGCAAAATGCTGGGGACATTACAAAAGACAAAAATTAATAGTCCCTTCTGTCAAGGAGCTCACAGTCTAATAGTAATGAGGTCCCATATACGAGTAGTGGTAGTGTCAGAGGAAAGAAGGGGACATGTAGGAGAGTTGTCACAAAGGTAGAAATGACAGGATTTAACTAATTAAATATAAAAGATGTGGAGGGTGAGAAAAAGTGAGGCATCATAGGTTATATACCTGTGTAACTGGAAAAGAAGTGGTACCCTTGACATTAATAAGAAGTTTGGAAGAAGGCAGGGTTTGGGGTGAAAGTTTATGATTCAGTTTTGGAAATATTGAGTTTAAGATATCTACAGGTAGTTATCTAATAGGCAATTGGATGTATATAGAATATACAAGACTGGATATCAGGAGAAAGATTCAGGATAGACAATTATATACAAGAGGCATCTGTATAAGGTTTATAATTGAAACTAAGAGAGAAGATGAGAACATACGATGAAATAATACTGAGGAAGAAGACAAGAGTTTGTAGGGCACAGCTTTGGAGGATCCCCATTATTAGCAATCATGACATGGGTAAAGAATCAATAAAAGAGACAGGAAGACAACAAGGAGAGAGCAGTGTCAAGAAAACTTAGAGAAAAGAGTGGATTAAGGAGAAGAGGCTGATTGATAGTGTAAAAGGTTTCAGGGAGATCAAGAAAGATGGATATTTGGGAAAAAGCTATTAGATTTGGCAATTAATATTTATATGTGATTAATAGATTCTGGTTAACTTGATTTGATACAATAGATATTCCTAAAGTATAATTATGACCTTGGGCAAGAAGCTTCAATGGCTCCCAATTTCCTTTAAGACAATACAAACTTCTCTGGTGCTTAAGACCCTTTACAATTTGGTTCCAACATATCTCTCCATACTAATTTCCCATTATTCCCACTTATATACTATACACTGCAGCCAAACTGATCTACATACTATTGTCATATATTACATTTTATCTCCTACTTCTATCTCATACCTAGATACTTTTCCTCAATTCTCTTTTGGCTCAATTTGCATTCCTCCTCTCACACAAGACCATTTTAAATCCACTTTAGTGTTTGTGTCTCCCCACCACTCCCAAAAGCACTTTGAATTGATTTATCGTACATTTTGTATTCATTTGTATAGAAGTTGTTTTCCTCATGTAGAATTTAAGCTCCTTGACCACAGGTACTGTTTCTTTCTTTGTGTGTGTATGTGTACATTGTGGGGAAGGTTGCCTCAAGGAGTCTTTTTATCCCCAGCATGTGGCACCATTTCTCACAATACTTGCTGAATTGAATTGAATTAAATAAATATTTATTAAGCGCCCACTATGTGCCAGGCATTGTGCTAAGTGCTGGGGATACAAAAAGAGGCAAAAGACAGTCCTTGCCTTCAAGGAGCTTTCAATATAATTGAATTAAATAAATTAAAAGAAAGGATTATAACTTGACAGATCATAGATTCAAAGTGTATTCGAGGTTTAGAAGTCACTGAAACCCCTCTCATTTATAGATGAAGAGAGGAAAGCAGGGAAAGTTGAATGACTTGCTGAAGTTTACACAGGCACTGAGTGCCAGATTAGGATTCAAGAATTTTGAAATCTGAATCAGTGTGTCAGACAAAGAAAATAAGAAAACTTGTGACATAGAGCTGGACAAAACCCACAGAGAATGCTGGAAAACTGGGGATGAAAAAAAAACTTATTCCAGATGCCTTGAAACAGAAAGATAATTAGGGCAACCTAGGAAGCTCTTCTTTAGGGTATTCTTTCTGTTATGAACACTAAAGAAGTATGAAGAATGTTTTAATAACCATTTTCTAGCACCAATCAGTAATAGAAGTGGCAGCCTCTCACCTAATCCCATTTTAAGCATTGGAAAGGCATGCTCACATAAAGATTTGGAATTGATGATAATCTGAGACACTCAAATGTTTAATGTCGATTAACCTTCACAACGTCAATTTATGTTTCCACCAGCAAGTCTACTCAAATAGTGCTGTTTTGATGACAATAGTCATTTTTAAATGTCATGATATTTAGGGTGGGGGGAATGGCTTTGAGTTTATAATATTGTTTTGTTTCTTCTTATGCATTTCCATAAAACAAATTTTCAGGGTTTTCAGTGAACAAATAAAACAGAAATGCTCTGAAAAAAATCTAAGTTCATTTCTTATGACTCTGAGGGTGGTTTCTTTCTTTACAATTTGAGTTAACCTTTTAGAAACAAACCTTTTTATCCCTCATTTAAAAAAATTCTTAAAATGGAGCAGGACTCTGAAACGCTTTCATTTTTTTTTCAAAAGGGAAAAGATTGTTCATTTTAAAATCAACCAACCAAGCAACAAACAAACAAAACAGAATCATAGAATACCAGAACATGAAAGAACCTTTAGGAATAATTTAGTTCAGTCATCTCATTTTACAGATAAGGTCACTGCTGCCCCAAAATGGGGAGTGAATTATCTTCACATGCTTTGAAAGACATTTTTGGTAACTTCATTAATAATAATACCCCCAACAAAGTTCAGCCATGTTGTGATGGGGTTGAGATTAGTGTGTGGCAATGGAAAATTAAGAGAATTAGAGACATATGAAAAGAACCAGGAGTGGGATAGACCAACTCCTGGTCAATGCAATGCAACTGTTCCTGTCCTATGAGCCAAAGACACAGGCAGAGTGGCAGAATAAGAGCACACAAAACTGTAGAGATGATCAGCTTGATGCTAAGAAGGGAGTGACTTCTGAGACATTATGTTGTGCTACCACAATAATTAAGATTAACTACTAGAAATAACAAATGCCAATAGCTCAATTACTAGAAGTGCTTCAGTGCATATGGTATTGAAAACCAATGTAGGCAAATGATGAGTGGTCATGAAAAGGGATGAAAACATGAATATTTTAATTTTGCTTACATATTATATTTTACTGTATAATAACTGTGTAATAGGTACTATATAATAACAAAGTTGGAAACATCTTACTGGTAATAGGCACGGACTTCTTATGCTTTTTGTCAAAGCAACCTTCAGCACCATTTAGATAATAACATGCTGGACCTGTATTATGGACCCCAAACAATCATAAGAAAAATTTTATTCTGAACCTAGATTAAAAAAAAATAGGAGATGAAATTGAGGAGTTACTTAAATCTGAACAGGAAAAAGTTGAAGAACACAAGATCATTGAAAACAGGGCACAGTGAAATGGGATTAATACGACCTGAGTTCAAATCCAATCTCAGACACTTCTTAGATATGAAGCTTTAGGCAAGTCACTTAATCTCCACAAAAAGTGGTAGGACTAGATAAGATTCATTATGATTGGTTCAAATGTTTCACAGTGTAGCATGAATCTCAAGTAAAGCATTTTACCAGCTTCCTGTCACCCCTTCTTTCTTAACAGAGTACAATATAATTATTACCAAGAGAACTTACAACAGTAAGCTCTCTATGTGTGCCAGTTATGTTCTTGTGTGCTTTATAAAAAGTACTTTCATAATATATCACAAAAAAACTATAAATACTTATAAGAAAAAAATGTATTAACTAAACAGCAAAAAGAGTGTATGAAAATGTCTGAGGAGTATAAACATGACTTATTCTCTCAAATATTATTGGCTAAGTTGCCTAAGAGTGCTGCAACAGTGCCTTTATTGACTACTGCAAAGCTTTTGAATTAGTTTCTCATGCATGGCTTGTCCATGCACAGTGGATATATAGAATAAAACCAAGTATAAGAAGAAAACCAGAGTATCTAATGTCCACTTTAAAAAATGACTAATTAAATCAACATCAACACAAACATGTCAAGAACAATTGCTCTTAAATGTAGCATTTTTCAGGGAAACTCTTTAAGCATATTATGATTTTGCCTATCCTTAAACTCATTACCATGTTTCTTAAATAGTACTAATTATAGCTTCAATGTTAAAGAGGGAGTCAAACCACAACATAGCATTCATCACTTTATGTACTAGGTCATACCAACCTATATAGCTCTACCCCCGAAAAAATAGACAAAACCAATCAAAAGGCTCTCTTTCCTTTAGTGGGAATCTTTTTTTGAAGGATATCACAACATCATTTGGATTCAGTTAAGTATGAAATTCTTAATGTATACCAATGAATGAGTTTAAAAAGTGGGGTTTAAGATTGGATTCAGAAATTAATTGAATCAATATTATACTTCAAAATAGTTTGATCTCTTCTAGGCAAGACAGAGTGAACATTAAGCTATTAGGGAGAAAGCTGGGTGTCATCTAAGTGGTACAGTGGATATAGTTCCAGGCCTGAAGTCAGGAAGACTCCTTCCCAAGTTCAGTTCTAGTCTCTGACACTTATTAACTGTGTGACCCTGGGCAGGTCCTTTAACCCTGTTTGCCTCACTTTCTCATCTATAAAATGAACCGGAGAGGGAAATGGCCAACCATTCCAATATCTTTGCCCAGAAAACCCCAAATGGAGTCATGAGAAGAGTTGGACACAGCTGAAATGACTAAACGACAACAAAAACAAAATGCATTAAGAGACTTGTTAGTATTCTGAAATAGAGCCAAAATGGACATAATATATTTAGAAGCAAGTAATACCTATTCAATGGGAGACTAAATATTCACTGTTTCGTAAAATGGCTCATAAGAGATCTGGAAAGGCTCTTAACAAAAACCTGTGCAATATTAACAAGATTTGGGCTCTAATACCTGTGGCAGGTAGAGAAAAGTTTAGACTTATTTGCTAAAATGGAGGCAGAAAATCAATAGACATTCTCATATGTGTGCATGCATGTATAAATACATATGTGTGTGTATATGTGTGCATTCACACATGCATATACATACACATATACCTATACCAATACATGCACAGGCACATTATATATATATGCATGTCAAAAACTTACAAAATAGTTTTAGAAAAAACAATTATCACTTCACTGAGAAATACTAAGGACTGAAAACAGGTATGCACTATTGAGTAAGTCAAACAGTCTACAGTGGTTTACCTCTACATGGAATCTATTAAATAGTTTCAAGAATGGAATAAAAACACATTCCCAGGGATATACCAACATAATTTTACCAACAATGAATCAACGAAAAAAGCCTTAAATAAATGGCTAAGTAGTAACAATATGTTTAGAAATGGAGGAGCTTTTTATGGCAGTTCATGATTAGGTTATTCTCTCTAGAAATTATAAAAGAGTAATCCTGAAGAAGATCCGCCTTGAAATGGAAATGGTAGAATTAGACTAACATCGCAGAAAGCTACAAAATTTAGCACTTATCAGATTCCTAGTAAGACAGTATCTGGTTACCATTATTCATCAAAAGCTTGCTATCTGTCACGTACGAACAAATGACAAACCATACTATAAATACAAATCTCAAAATATCCTAGATAACTCAACCTATAAAATATGTGGAATTAGAGCATTATAAGAGACAGAAATGTTGCCCACCCTTTCCTGATATAACATTTCCATAAAAAAAAAGTAAGAACATTATTTTAAATGATTTTGCTATAGCAAATACTCATAATCTCAAAGTTACAGTAAAAATAAAAATAATAAAAAGCTTTAATTTAAGAAGGCCTAGGAAATCAAAATAATGTGGGAATAAGAAGAGGTACATATCTTCTCCATGATAATGGACTCTTTCACGGGTAAAAAAGTAATCACTTTTTATAGTTGAATCAAATCATTAGTACATAAATTCACATAGCATTACAAAGGAAATCAATAATATTGAAAGTTTTTGTGAAGTTTCAAGCCAGAACATGAGTTCATGACCTAATGATCTGATTCAACTATAAATAGCAATTATTTTGTTTACCTGTGAAAGAGCCCATAGAAAATTATATATAGACAGAATAGCATAGTGATTTATCTCAGGGTAATTGTTCTCTGACCTCCACTGTAAAGATAATAATAATAAAATAGTACAGATAACAATAAATGAAACCAAATACTTTAAAAATTACATATCATTTTATATACTTCATCTCCTTTGATCTTTACAAGATATCAATATCATCATCATCATTTCAATTTTCCAGAGGAAGCTTATTAAACTTTCCCATGGTCAAATAGATAGTAAATGTCAGAGATGTAATTCAAACTGTACTCTTTCCTGTCTATAATTCCAATACTCCATCAGCTAGTTGTCATAATCTAGTATGTTTAGTGCTTAAGAAAATGTAAGAGCTCCTTTGTTTTATAGTTCTACCTTAATTAATAGTAATAATAATAATAATACAGGAACAGTAATAATCTATATTTTTACAAACTAATTTTTTTTGGGGGGAAGAACAAAGAAGTGGGAAGATCAGCATTGTCTGTGCCTAAAGTTATTTATTAATTAAAGAGGCATGTAGTTTAGGAGATTACAAATGCATAATCTTATATTTATAGTTTTAATAGGTAGAAACTGTACTGACTGTGTTTAAATATAATTGACTCCTTTTGTGGCACTATATATTTTATTGTAAGCATTTGAAAACATTATTCTTAGAGGACATCCATAAGCTTCACCAGACTGCTAAAGAGGTTCTTCACACACACGTACACACACACACACACACACACACACACACACACACACGTTTAAAAGCCCCAGGCTTAAAGATTAGTAAGTCTCATCCACCATTTTACAGATGTGGAAACTGAGGCAGAGAGATTAAGTGACTTGTACATAGTCACACACATCTATTAAGCATCTGTAGCAATATTTGGATCTAAGTCTTCTTGATTCAAGGGCTAGTGCCATATCTACTACTCCATGCTGCCTCATTCATTCATTGTTTCTTTCTTTTTACTTCTTTAATGAGCAGCCATGTTCTAGAATATGTTAATTCCCTTTCTTTTTCTTCATGACCTGTTATATAAACACACACACACACACACACACACACATACACACACATACACACACACATATGATAAAATACTGCTTTGCATAATGTGCTGAATAGCAAGACAATATGCAGAATATTAAAATGCATTGGCTGATATAGAAATCATTGAGTTTTGCATAAAACAACCCATTCTCAAAAATAGTTGGATATTTGAGAAAAAAATTCATCAAGCACAAAAGCTTTATTTTGGCCTCTCAAATGATCTATGCTGAGGCTGTAGAGAGCCACTCTCTAACACATTTTAGGTGAACATCTACAATGAATTCCCAAAAGCAATTAGAGAGTCAAAGAAACCTTTTGTAAATAATTTTAAGCCTATACAAAAAATACAGTATGTGAGTTTCCCAGAATTATGTGTAAGTAGTACACAATATGGGCCTTTTTGCTATTGTAGTTCATATCCTAGAACTAATCAAAATACAGTAACATAATGTAATCAGTAGAGTATTGGGAGTCAAATATAAGAACTGTTTCTAAACCGGTTCAGCTTTTTACTTGCTTAGGTAGGTAACTTAACACAGGTAAGCTTTATTTTTATCACCTATAAAATAAAAGCTAGTTGATATCTAAGATACTTTTAAAAGTTAAAGATTCCTTATATGATAATACATTTACAATGCAACAAATTTCCTTTGCAAAGAGCTGTTAATAGGGATCTCAAAAAAGCATTTACATTGACATTATTGTCAGAGTTCTCCATCCTTAAGGTAATCTCCTCCATTTAGAATGGAGAAGAAGGATTTGATTTATATCATATTGTTTATAGTAACCTGGTGAAAAATATATAATCAGTGGATTCTCTGCCATCTTTTGTTGAAACTTTCAGATACCTTGACAGGCAATAGACAGTCATTTTTGTTTTTCTTTTCCATTTTAAAAATGTATTGGGACCCTTCTTTACACATGGTAATACTAAGAAAGAACTCTTAATGATTCATTTGGATTTTCTAAATTTACTAACTATTCAGATTTTATCTGCATGAAATTATCCATCTGGATGAACAAAGAAAATATTTGGTTGTTGCATCTTCCATGAGTGGAGCCAAGATGGTAAGTAGAAAAGCATTTAAACAAGCTCTCCCCAAATTCCCCTTCGAACAACTTTAAAATAATACCTCAGATTGAATTCTAGAGTGGCAGAGATCAGAGAGACACATTCTTCTAGCCTAAGACACCATAAGAAGTTGGAAAGAGAGATTTGTAACATGGGGGAGGAGTTCACCTAAAATCCACATGGAAGAAACACCAGTAGTGGAACTATGTGGTGGATACAGAAACAGCAGTAATTTGGGGAGCTCCCAAGCCAGAGACAGTAAGTGGACCTGACAACTGGTCAGAAAGAGATTAAAAGGTTACCTCTGTGCTAGCACTAGACACAAGATAAGATGCCGTTTGACAACTCCATTGCTTATATTCACTTCTAAATCATAGTTCTAAATCAGAGAGGAGCATTTTTGGTCAAAAGAGAGTGGAATCCCTAAGAAGCAGTTTCTTTTCTGGCCCTAAGGGACCAGGGTCAAAAAGGAATACTGTCAATTGCAATCCTAAAGGGATCAGGGGCCCTTCCTGGGTAAGGACCAGAGTGCAGAACACGAGAGAAGTGACCACACCTCTTTCATAGGACTGAAAATTTCCAAAACACTAGAAATAGTTTTGAAAACAGCAGGGTATAAAACCTGAAGATTGAGAAAGAGTCCCTCTTCTTCATGCCAGAAACAAAGCCCAACGATAACATAAACTTCCAAATCAAGAAATACAGAAAAAATGAGCAAACAAAAAAAATGACCATAAAAATTAATGACACTAATTCAGAAGACAATGAAGTTTTTTAGAAAAGCTAGAAGCAAAGCTTAAAAGGAAAAAAATCTGATCTAGACAATAGCCAAGAAGAATTCCTTGAAAAGGTGAAAAAAAATTTCTAAAATCCAATAAAAATGGTAGAGGAAAAAATTGAGTAAAGAAATAAAAGCAAAGGAAGAAAATTATGAAAAGACAATTAATAGCTTGGTAAAAGAGGCACACAAATGCTAAAGAAAACTCCTTGAAAACAGAATTGACCAAAAGTAAAAAGAAGTACAAAAATTCAAAAATAAAAAAGAACTTAAAAACAGAATAGGCCAAATGAAAAAAGAAGTACAAAAGCTCACTGAAGAAAATAAGTCCTTAAAAAATTTGAATTGTGTAAGTGGAAGAGGATTGCAAGAGATATCCAAAAACAATCATGAAAAACATTAAAGAAAAATGAAAAAAAAATTTAAAAATGACATTTTCTGAAAAAATCTCAGAAAAACAACTGACCTAGAAAATAGATTAAAGAGAGATAATTTAAGAATTATTGTATTACCTAAAAGACATGATCAAAGAAAGATCTTAGTCATCATATTTTAAGAAATTATCAAGGAAAATTGCCCTGCTATCCTAGAAACTGAGGATTAAATAGAAATTGAAAGAATTTGAGATCACTACATGAAAGAGATCCCAAAGTGAAAACTCCCAGGAATATTATAACCACAATTGCAGAGCTTCCAGGTCAAAGACAAAATACTTCAAGCAGGAAGTAAGAAACCATCTAAATATTGTGGGGCCACAGTCAGGATTACGTAAGATTTAATACATACAACACTAAAGAAGCAGAGGGCTTGAAATATATTCCAAAAGGCACAAAAGCTGGGATTACAACCAGAAACAATCTACCCAGCAAAACTAAGCATAATACTTCAAGAGAAAAAATGATATTTACTGAAATAGAGGACTTTCAATCATTCCTGATGAATAGACAAGAGGTAAATAAAACAAATTCTTTCAAATACAAGATTCAAGAGAAACATAAAAAGGTAAACATGAAAGAGAAATCATTAGGGACTCAATAATGTTAAATTATGTACTTTTCCATAAGGGAAGATGATACCTACATTTTCTAAGAACTTTATCATTATTAGGGTATATATAAGAATTATAAATAAAAAGAGTGTGTAGGAGTGAGTCAATTATGCTGGGATGATATAAAAAAATGATGGGTGAGAAAGAGGAATGCACTGGGAGAAGGGGAGAGAGGAAGAATAGAAGAATTGGGGAAATTATCTCACATAAAAGAGGCTTACAAGGTAGAGCTTTTATAGTGGATGAGAAAATAGTGGGGAGGCAGGCATAGCTTGAACCTCATGCATATTTAAATTGGCTCAAAAATGGGGAATACACACCTATGTATCTATATAAAATTTCACATACACACATACACACATAATATATAGAAACATACATGTATACATATATGTGTGTATCTATGTATGTATTGTGTGCCTGTACACACACACACACACACACACACACACACACACACACATAATTGATGAGAGAAATCTCTCTTGCTCAACTGGGAAATAGAAGGTAAAGGGGATAAGAGAAAGGAAGGGCAGATAGAAGAAGCAACTGGTCAGAAGCAAAACAGACTTTAGAGGAGAAACATGATAAAAAGAGAGAGAAATGGATAAACAGAAGAATATAGGATAGAGGGACATGCACAATAAGCAATCATAATTATGAATGTGAAAGTGATGAATGCACCCATAAAATGGAAGCAGATAGCAGAATGAATTAGAAATCAGAATCCAAAATATGCTGTTTACAAGAAACAAACTTGAAAGAAAACACACACACACACACACACACATTTAAAGTAATGGAATAGAACAGAATTTATTATACTGCTGATGAAGTAAAAAAAAAAGGCAAGGGTAGCAATAATGATCTCAAAGTAAAAGCAAAAACAGACCTAATTAAAAGAGATGAATGGGGAAACTACATCTTGCAAAAAAAAAAAGTGACATAGACAATGAAATAATATCAGTACTAAACATATGCACTGAATGACATAGCATTGAATTCTTAAAGGAATTGTTAAATAAATTACTGCAGGAAAAAGATAATAAAAGTATATTAAAATGGCATCTCAACTTTCCCCTCTCAGAGCTGGTTAAATCTAACCAGAAAATAAGTAAGAAATCAAGTAGATGAATAGAATCTTAGAAAGGTGAGATATGATAGACCTTTGAGAAAACTGAATGGGAATAGAAAGGAGTATACCTTTTTGTCAGCTGTAGATGGCACCTTCACAATATTGACTATGTATGAAGGCATAGAACCCTTAAAGCAACTGCAGGAAAGCAGAAATATATAATACATACTTTTCAGACCATAATGCAATAAAAAAAAAAATTACATTCAATAAATTGTTGTGGAAGCATAGGTTAAAAATTAATTGGAAAGTAAATCATCTAATCTTAAGAAATGAATGGGTCAAAGAAAAAAAACATATAAAAGTCAATAAATTTCATTAAAGATATAGACAACATACCAAAATTTGGGGGATGCTGCCAAAGTAGAAATTAGAGAAAATTGTCTGAATGTTTACATCAATAAAATAGAAAAAGAGCAGATCAATGAATCAGGCATGCAACTATTTTTTAAAAATAAGACATTAAAAATCACTAATTAGATACCAAAATAAGAAAACTGAAAATCAAAAAAAATAATAAAAATTTTAAAAAATTGAATAAATAAAACCAGGAGCTGTTTTTAAAAAAATAATAAAAACAGCTAATCCAATGGTTAATTTGATTTAAAAATGTGCCAGTAATGAAGATGAAATTAAAGCAATTATTAGGAATTATTTTGCCCAATTATATGGTAGTAAAGCTGACAATCAAGTGAAATGGATAAATATTCACAAAAATGTTAACAGTCTAGATTGACAGAATAAGAAATAGAATACTTAAATAACCCTATCTTAAAGAAGAAAATTGAATAAGTCATAAATGAGCTCCTAACAAAAAGTCCCCAGTACCTGATGGATCACAAGTGAATTCTACCAAACATTAAAAAAAAAACACAATTATTACCAACACTACATAAACTGGTTGAAAAAAAATGAAGTCCTACCAAATTCCTTTTATGACATAAATGTAATTTTTGATACATAATCCAGGGAGAGGCAAAACAGAGAAAGAAAACTGTAGACTAGTCTCCTTAAAGAATATCAATATTAAAATTTTAAAGAAAATGCTAGTGAGGAAATTATAGCAACGTATCAAGAACTGGTTCACTATTAGAAGAACAATATGCATAATTAACCGTATCAATAATGCAACAAAATACAACAAAAGTCATATGTTTATATAAATAAGTGCTAAGGAAGTCTTTGAGAAAATACGATACTCATTCCTATTAAAAACACTGGAAGGCAAAGGAATCAATGGAACGTTTCTTAAAATGATAAGTCATATCTATCTAAAACCAAGAGCAGGCATTTTCTATAATGAGAATAAATTTGAAGCCTTTATAGTAAAATCAGGAGGGAAGCAAGGATATCTATTGTCTTTACTATTATTCAATATCATATTAGAAATGTTAGCTACAGAAGTAAGACAAGAAAAAGAAATGCAAGGAACAAAAATAGGCAATGAGGAAACAAAACAATCACTCTGCAAATGATATGATAGTATAGAGAACCCTAGAGAAGCACCTAGTAAACTAGTTAAAAACAATTAAGAACTTCAGCAAACTTGTACGATATGAAATAAATCCACATAAGTCATTAGCATTTCTACATATTACCAACAAAGTCCAGGAGAAACAAAAAGAGAAATTCCATTTAAAATAACTGCAGACAATATAAAATACTTGGGAACCCACCTGCCAAGGTAAACCAAGGAATTATATGAACACAATTATGAAACACTTCACACAAATACAAATCTAAATAATTGGAAAAATACTAATTGCTCATAGGTAGGCTGAGCCAATATAACAAAAATGACAATTCATCTGAGTTAATTTACCTATTCAGTGCTAAGGAATTATTTTACAGAGCTAGAAATAGTCATAACAAATTTCATCTGGAAGAAGAAAAGGAGAAAAATAACAAGGGATTCAATGAAAAAATGTGAAGGAAGAAGACCTAGAAGTCCCAGATTTCAAATTATATTACAAATTGTAATTTAAAAAAAAAAGTCTGGTACTGGCTAAGAAATAGAGTGGGAGATCAGTGGAATAGATTAGCTACATAATGTGCAATAGTAAATTACCACAGTAATCTAGTCTTTGATAAACCCAATGATGCAGGTTTTAAGGGCAAGAACTCACTATTTGACAAAGAATTGCTAGGAAAACTTGAAAGCAGTTTGGCAGAAACTAGATATAGACCAATATCTCACACCATATACCAAGACAAGGTCAAAATGGATAAATTATTTGGACATAAAGGGTGATATAATAAAGTAGTTGAGTATGAAATAAATGTACCTGTCAGATCTGTGGACAAGAGAAGAGTTTATGACCAAACAATGGATATTGAAGATTATGGAAAGTAAAACAAATAATTTTGATTGAATGAAATTAAAAGGCTTAAAAAACCAAAAACTAATGAAGCCAACATTAGAACAAAAACAGGAAAATGGGGAAAATTTTTGCAGTGAGTTTCTTTGACAAAGGTCTCCTTTCCCAAATATATAGGGAACTGAGCCAAATTAATAAAAATAAAAGCTATTCTTCAGTTGGTAAATGGTCAAAATATATAAATAGGCAGTTTTAAAAAGAAAAAAATCAAAGCTTTCAATGGTAACATAATAAAATGTTGCAAATCACTATAGAGAAATGCCAATTAAAATAACTCTGACATGCTACCTCACACCTATCAAATTGGCTATTATGATAGAAAAAGAAAACTATAAATTCTGGAGGAGATAGAAAAATTATTGCAATATACTGTTCGTGGAGTTGTGAACTAGCCCAACAATTCTGGGTCCAAAGGACTATAAAACTGTGGCACCCTTTGACCCAGCAATGTTTCTTTTAGGTCTGTATCCCAAAAAGATCAAAGAAAATTAAAAAGGACTTATTTGTACAAAAATATTTATAGCAGCTCTTTCTGTGTTGCCAAAAAATTAGAAATCAAAGGGATGTCAGTTAATTGGGGAATACCTAAACAAGTTGTAGTAAATGCTTGTGATGTAATAGTATTATGCTACAAGAAATGATGAGCAAAATGGTTTCAGAAAGACCTGGGAAGATGTCTGTAAATCACACAAAGTGAAATGAGCAGAACCAGGGCAACACTGTACACAGTAACAGCTATATTGTAAAGATGATCAACTGTGAAAGACTTACCTACTCTAATTAAGGCAATGATACAAGACATCTTCAAAAGACTCAGGATGAAAAATACTATCCACTTTCACAGAGAGAACTGATGAACTCTGAATGAAGATTAAAGTGTATTTTTAAACTTTTTAAAATTGTTATTATTTTGTTTTGTTTAAGTTTTCTTTTACAATGTGGCTAATATGGAAATGTTTGACATAACCTCACATGTATAATAAAAATCAAAGTACTTGCCTCCTTAAGGAAGGAGAAAGGAGAGAATTTGGAACTCAGAAGTTTAAGGAATGACTTTAAAAAGTACATGTAATTGGAAAATATGTAATTAAATAAATAAAAATAATTTTTAAAAATTGTTGATTGATTATCCAGATATTTCAAACAACTAAATATAAAAAAATGGATATTTTTATGAGTATGAACAAAAAGTCTGGACTTTGGCTACAATTTTTCTATATTTACATGTAACTTCAGTTTTACATTTTTATCAATTTATCTTTCTGATAAACACCTCCCCTCCTGAATTCCATATATCAGTCCCTGTTGGCTTCCTTCAGTGTCTGAAGATTCAATGTGTTGAATGCCACTTGTTTCTTTTTATCCTCTGTAGTTGGTGTGTGTGTCCATGTTCAAAGGATACATCTAAAGCCTAAAAACATCCCTACAGGCTCCTCAGGGAATCTGAAATCTGGTATTAAAGTCAGGAGAGTAAAATAATTTTTAGAAAAGGAAAATGAAGACTTGTGAGGTTTTTCCCCTCTGAAACTATAGAATTTTGACTACAATGTAATAATGAAAGCTTCAGGGGTAAGTGTTTTGCTCCCATCTAACACTATTTCAAGATACTTCAAGTACCAGAGTGCATTACTCTTGCTCTTTTGCAGTAGGATTCATAATATTAGAAAAATGAACCATTACCAAAACAATCTCATCCTCCACTGGCATTGTTGTGACTGAGGGCAGAGCTGTCCTGGACACCTTCTGCATTCCTCTCTGGTTCTGAAGGTTGGTAAAATAATTGACAGCTGCAAACTCAATGAGGGCAGAGAAGACAAAGGCAAAGCACACAGCTATGAACCAATCCATGGCAGTCGCATAGGACACCTTTGGCAAAGAGTGCCTAGCACTGATACTTAAAGTGGTCATGGTTAAAACAGTGGTAATTCCTAAAAAGAAAAAAGAAAGAAAGGTATGATTTTAGAACTGAAGATCCTATAATGAGATCAAATGAGACAGTGTTAATGAAAAGCATAAAGGAAGTGCTGAATTAATGAAACGTATTAGCAATTACAATGGTGCTTTTAAATTCTATGAAGGTTGACTACAAACGTCAAGAAATTGGTATTGATTAAATTGACATTGACTGTAGAAATTTAAGGACATTTGTGTCTTCCTTGGAAGTTATTCATTCCTGAAACTTCTGTCCTTTTTAATCAATCTTTTAGGAATAGGACAGAAGTACATAGAGATGGAAATACCCTTAGGATGAGATGATAAGGCCCCCAAATTCTTAATTTTATTGGTTTAAAATAGTCTTGGAACTAATCACTTATTTATTCACGATGAATTAGTCTTTATTCTCACCTAACTCAAACCACATTAATCTTTTTTTCCTAACAATGTAAGAGACTGTTAGGAAGTAAGGAATAGAATATAAATAACAATAATAGTAATAATACATCTTTAAAATTTTCAAAGCACTTTACAAATGTCATTTCATTTAATCCTCGCAACAACCATGGAAGGTAGGTGCTATTATTCTTTCCATTTTACAGATGAGGAAACTAAGGCAGAGATTAAGTGAGTTACTTAGGGTTACAAAGCTATCAAGTGTCTTAGGCCATATTTGAAATAAGATCTTCCTGATTTCAGTTTTGGATTTCTATCTATTATGTCACCTAGCTTCAGTACATTTAATAATAATAATAAAAACAGCAGTAACAACAACATTTATATAGCACTTTAAGGTTTGCAAAGTGTTCTACTTGTATTTGGTCTTTAGAGACAATCATGTGAAATATTATTATTGCCACAGAAAACTGAAGCTGAGAAAAGATCATTGACTTGTCCATGGTCACATAGCTATTAAGGGTCTATAGCAAAATTTAAAAACCGGTCTTCCTGACTTCAAGGCTAGCACTTTATCATCTACAGTAAATAAATAAACCAGAAGATGGATAGATAAGTTATTAAAGAAACAAATGAATTGATAAAGAAGAAAATGTCAGTACTTAATTAGGTCATATATCAGCATTATATTATATGTGTGTGTTCTTTTTTCCAATTGGGAAACTCACAATACTATTCATGCATGAACTGTGACTCAGGAATAATTTACATCACTCCCTATGTTAGAATGTTAATTATTACAACCATTTTTCAAAGATTAATTGGGGGAAATCTATATAAAGTGAAGATGAAGTTCATTTTATTTTCTGACTAACTCGGATGCATCTAGTTGGCATACCTGAGAATTTCATTTCCATTGACTTCAACAAGTAATGATCGCATACCCATTATGTACTCAACACTACCTTAGGCACTGAGGGCATAAAAAAAATATATGTCATTGGGCCCTTCCCTCAAGGAGTATGCAAGATACTTGTATAGAAATAAGCTTCATAATAGCATGTGCTATACTACACCTCTGTTTTTAATCATTTTTAGGAAGCAATATCAAAATACTCCTGGGCACAGACCGATTTTGTTTTGTACTAGGAAGTTAACATCTGTAAATCTTTATCAGAGTATGAATTTTTCTTTAATTGTAGGATTAATGTAAGAGAGTGCTATTGGGTCACATTTTAAATCATATAAGAATTTTAATTTTTTTGTGAATTTTAATGTTACTTTATAACTAAAGAGCATACAAATAGATCCCCATAGTTTTAAGTCATAGACTCTCTAGGCCTTGGTTTTCTCATCTATAAAATAGAGGGGTGGAGCTTTTTAATTCCTGAGGTCTATCAAGTTCTAATCAGTGCCTTGGTTAAAGAGTAACAAGATATTATATCATTTTTTGTGTGTAGAATTTTAAAACTGGAAGTGACCTTGGGAGATGTGTCTGCCCAACTTCTCCATTTTACAGATGACAAAATTGAGCACCAGGAAGAGTACACAACTTGCCCAAAGTCATCCAGGCTGGGAGTAGAAGTCCCACGATTCAAACCTAGCTTCTAAATCCCAGGCCAGTGCTCTTCTACAAAAACACGCTAGAATTTAAAAAGATTATTCTATGATTACATTTGCTTCTGTCAGAGAATATTCGTAATTGTGTAAATTCTTTAGTGGTGCTTTTTACCAACTCAATTCTAGACTCAGGTTAGACTGAAGTCATTCTAGCACAATATTGGCAGCCTGGTACCTAAAATCTTAGCTGCCTTTCTGCTTCCATTCAATTCAATTCCATATTGCATTTTTTGAATTTAATAGGAGGAAAATGCCATCTAAATATTACTTGTCAGACAAGATAATAACTGTGTATTTTATTAAATTTAATTGAACTGAATTTGTATAATTTTGGACTAATTTCTATTTTAGGCAGGCATAATCTCAGCGCTTTTAGTTTAAAGTAAACTAGGATAAGCTTTAGAATTGGAAGTGCCGTCTAGGAAAAAGAAACCCAGAGAGATGGGTGACTTGCTCATAAATGGGAAAGGTTGGATTCAATCTCAGGTCATCTGATGCCTGCAATGTCGCCACTGCACCAAGCTTTCAATTACATGGCCTTGAGAAATTTGAAGTTGACAACTGCTCATTTTATTTAAAAAGTGAATATGCAATTTTTATTACTTTAGCCGACTGATCTAAAAAACAATGAAAATATTGGACAGTGTCAAAGCCTTACAGTTCCTTATTTTCTAAGAAACTTGGTGAGACAAAGTGCTGTGGTGGAAAGGACACTTGTTTTGTGACTAGGAATCTGAATTCAAACTATTCTGCCGTTATGTGGCCTTGAAGAAATCTTAGTTTTCCTGGATCTCTGTACTCTCATTTGTAAAATGAAGCTTGAGTGAGGTCATTTTTAAAGTCCCTCAATGTTGAAATCCTAAATTCTAGTTTTCGATTCCTTTATGCTCCTAGCCATAACAACAATAACAATGAGATCATGTTAATATCAGTTTTAAAAATATGTTCACATTCATTGACTTATTGATCATTATGACAACCTGGTAAAGTAGGAAGTTGAAACGTTATTGTATGCATTCTAAAGATAGCAAAGCTGAGGCTCAAAGTAGAGAAATTAATTCACCAAAGTCAAATACTTAATTAATTAACAATGAATCAATTGCTCAACAATTTTTGTAAATAAGCCTGAATGGAATAAGTGGATGTTTCTAAAATCTTATGTAAACAGCATAATGATGGCTAACACACATGAATGGAAATAATAATATGACAGCCCCAATCATCCCATACAAACTTTTTTCTGCTTAACATTATTTATGCTATGAAAAATGTCTATAAACCTAGAGGGAAGAATGTATTATTGCCTAGGGGTAAGGATATCTGCTATGTATGTTTTATAATGATATATCATATGGAGTAAAAAAAAATACCTTGTGGACTAACATATATACTTCTATGTATGGAATATATTTCCCATTTGTATGGTTATTGATAATCAATGAATGACATATATCTGTATGCTGACAAATTTATAATCACATAAGAAACAGCAGGGGATCTAGGATCTGGGTTACACTTCTTCCTCAGACACTGATTTTAATTATGTAACCACAACAAATTCTCTTTACCTCACAGTCTCAGTGTCCTCCTCTGCAAAATGAGGGGATAATTATACTGAAACAACTCACCCTCGTAGGGTTTTAAGGAAAAGTATTATTCAAACCTTAAAATATTTTACAAGTATCACTTATTCTTATTAAGTAATTTTATTGTTATTAATGTTGTTGTCAATTTACCCAATATTATATTAAATAATTTTATACTATCACATCTGGTACTTTCTTTTAGAAATAGCATGGTATAACTAAAAGAACATTGGATTCAGAGTTGGAATTGAGTTCAAATTCCATCTTTGTCAATTTCTAGTTGTTTAGTCTAAAGAAAGTTGCTTTACCCCCCTAAGCATCAGTTTCCTCATCCATAAAAGGCAGTGTCATACATTGAATAGAGTGCTGAACTTGGAGTCAGGAAGACCAAAAGATTCAAATCCTACCTCTTATTCTTAGTAGCTGTGGGCAAATTGCTTAACCTTCCTGAAACTCAATTACCCCGCCTGTTAAACCAATATAATAATATTTGTTGTGGCTGCCTCAGAAACTTATTGTGAAACTCAAATTAGATAATTTATGTGAAGAACTTCACAAAATTTTTTGTTACAGCACTAAATGCAGCCTTTCCTGATTGCCTCAGTTGTCAGTGCCTTCTTTCCAATGATATGCTACATATTTATAGTGAAAATTCATTATATATTAATGCATATTCACATGCATGTTATATCCCCCCTTTTAATGGGAGCTCCTTTAGTGCAGGGACTATTCAATGTTTGCTTTTGTATTCCTCATGCCTAGCACAGTGCTTGGAACACAGTAGATATTTAACACAATCAGTTGTTGTTGCTTTTATTATTCTTACATCCATTTGTTGATTATGTCCAATTTATCCTGTCTCTCTTGTTTGTACCCAGCTATTTTCAAGCTATCTCCCCTTTTACACTCTGAATTTATTGAGAGTAGGGACTATCTTTTACCATTCTTTATATCTTCAGCTCTTATCACAATTCCTAGAACACAGTAGGTGCTCAATAAGTGCCTCCTGACTGACTGACTGACTGAACTTGTAGGCTTATATTGAAAAATGAAATGAGGTAATTATGAAAGCATCGGATGTCTATGAAAGGAACTTGTAAAATGTATAGTGCTGGGGTTATTAAGCTATTTAACTTATGCATCATATTTTTTCTTTATGTGTGTTTTATATGCTTGTCTTTTAATTTTTATAACAGTATTGGATCTGTTAGTTATAGTAACTTTATTTTGCTCTTTCAGATGCAATCAGTGGATATAAACTATATAATGTCTACCTACAGAGCTGGAGTTACAGAATGGGGTGTGGGGGAAGGAAGGGTTTACCCTTATCTCAGAACTATATTCCCCATATTTTGTTGTTACTCTCTTGTTTAATAGTCTTTTAAATTCCACATTCAGACCTATCTCCTTTTCTTTATTTCATTTCTTCAGATCTAATTTGGAACACAAGCTAATTTAGAACACCAACCACCATTCTTTGAGAAACAGTTCCCTAGTTGGTCAAGAATGTAACTTGGATGAGGGACATGGTGAGTGGGCATTCTCTCTGAATAAGACAAGAATCAGTTTTTCATTGATTGATGGCAAAAAAAAAAATCCCCAATTGCCATGAATATTCAATTAAAATGTAGAAGGATGTGAGGTGATGGATAAATGGCATGAAGGCAGAGACAGTAAGGCATACCGAAAACAGTTCTAGCAGGCACGGACTCCTTATTAATCCAGAAAGACACCTGAGATAGAATGACAGTCATAATGCAGGGAGTGTATATCTGTATCATGAAATATCCCATCTTCCTTTGCAAGTGGAAATAAACTGTCATGATTACATATTCACCTGCAAAGAGATACATATATCAGGGTTATTGTTGTTGACACCATGCAAAAGAAGGAAGCTTAAAGTAAATCAAACAGTATTTTAAATTAGCATGTCCTAGGAGGGAAAAAAAAGGATGGGAAAAGCTCAATGCACAAAAAAGGAGGAGGGGGACTTGATTATTTGAGAAGTGCATCCATTTATTCTTTGGATATTTTTATCACGTACTGACAAAAGCAGCATCCTTCAAGGTCAAGCCAGACTACATACATCTACACACCTAGTGGAGAAATCAATTTTTAGCAAATCTTTCTGGAACTTTCAGGAGGGCAAGTTCAGATAAGGAATAATAAATAGTTAAAGTAATATCAACAAGATAGAGTATTGGAAAACTGTGATCTGGTTACCAGGTGAGGGCTGCCACCCATGGGCCAGATTCTTACCTGTGTTTGACTTTATTATCTCACTAGACACTGTCTGCCCAATCAGATCATACTGTAGGAGGCTTGAGGATTCTTGAGGAACTTCTACAGAATAAAGAGGTCCCTTTTTCCATGTATAGATGATCTCACTTTTGGGGTAAGCATCTGAATTTTAAGAACAGATTAAGCATAGCAATGAATCTCAGTATTTTTCTACTATCAACATAAGTCATTTTTGTTTCATTTTATGTAAGGAAGGATATCCAATTGAAACAAACTGAGCTGTCATTGTCATTTTATGTGGGTAGCTAAAAAAAGTTTCTTAGAACCTGCATCACTACATACACACAGAAGATGTGATGAATTAATTATGCTCCCTGAATCATACTGAGAATTACAAGCAGCTGCAAGTTGTTTGTGTGTTTTATAGTGATACTCCTTTCCAGCTCCCTGGGATACAGATTTAGTTACTCAAATAATAACTTAGGTTGAATTAGCTATTTGCATACGTGAGGTTTTTCAGACTTACAGCTCCCGAACTTCAGTGGACAAGCATGCCCATCCATAGGAAAGTTAACCAATCTCATGGGGCAGTCAGCATTGATGGTAAGTCTAAAACACATTGAAAAAGGGGATGCTGTGGTATGTCATCTAGAAGACCGTGAGGACTGAGGAAGTATAGCTCTTCAAAGCTCACCTCATTGTGTAGAGAATAGTTCCATTCTGCATGATACGGAAGAGCTTGTTTGGGGTTGTCATATTATGAGCGATGGACTTTTTTCCATTCCTAAAAAAGGTATCAGGTGTCCAGATTTTACTGACCATCAAATTATTCAAACTTAGAATCTTAGATGGGCCCCTGAACTTCAGCCTCTCATCAGTCCATGTCTGACGGAAGAAAACATCCATCGTGTATTCCTGTGATAAGGCAAAACAGTCACTGAGCTGCCTACTAATTTGTTAAACACCTTTCATTTACAGCTTTAATATCAAATCTTTTTTCCTTTAGGGGATAACTAGAAGATAGCCACTCTTTGGGGAAACAGCCTTCAAAATGCTTTGATCTTATTGAATCATTATTCTTCTTATTTCTTGGAATATTTGTTATATTATTTACCCTGTTCACATGCAGAGAAGTAGTTATAAATAACCTAACATGAAAACAATTCTCTTGACTAAAAAAACTCTGTGTGTGTCTCTCAACATCTTCTGCTTCTCTCTGTCTCTCTCTTTCTTCTCCCCTCCATCTCCAAATCACCTCCATCCCCATTCCCACCTATTTGTCCAACACCATCCCCATCCCCATCCATATCTCCATTCCCATTTTCATCTCTATCTCTATCCCAATATCCATATTATCTTCATCTCTATCATTCTAATGGAGAACATAACTTTAAAACATTTATTCTATTCTAGGTTCAGAGTGTTCACCTAGTCTTAATGAATCTTATGTCTTCCCTTGGCATTTAATCATCTATTAAATGGATACAGGAGTGTGGTCTCACCATTCATTGATGCCTTGAGGGTAGCTAAACTTTGATTGCCAAGTGCCTTTTTATCCTCAGATCAAAGTTTGGTTAGGTAGTTCTCAAAATGCATTATTAATTCCAATATTCCAGTGTCTAGTCAAGAATGATGTCTCTTACATGTATAGTTAAAATTATTTGTAACTAATTTATAGCTCATTAGAATTTGTCTTTAAAAATAATATGCTAGGTACCTTGAAAATACGTAAGTGAATGTATTGGAATATTTTTACTGAGAAATAACATATCTTCTTTCCCTAAAACTTCAGGAAATATGCATCTTATTTCTCAGCTCCCTTTTTATCTCTGGATTTTGCTGCTAGGATTTGTTTATTTGGGTTAGACAATGTGACAAACATGGTCTGAATCTATGCAATCAAGCTCTGGGTCCTAGTGGTGAGATTCAATAGTACTGGTATACTTTTCAGGCAGTTCCAAAATGGAATTCTCTCAAATCTCAGATTCTTGTCCTCCCTCTATCTCTAATTGTTGATTCTAGGAGCAGAAAGTAAAGAAAGACAGCAATGGCACTTCCATTATAAAACATTGTGCAGGGGGGCAATTTGAGGATGATTATGAGTGGTGTTAGCTATTGTTTTAATGGATGGGTTAAAACATTACTTGAGGACATCCAAAGAACACCAGAAAGTACTTAATTCTAGAGGGTTTGTTTAGAGTTTTAGTGCCATTTACCATAAATATGTCCATCCCTCCAATACCCACTGGTCTATCCATAAAATGAATTATTGACTGCATCATGCTTTCCTGAGTGGTTCCCTATGACATTTAGTGAAATCTTCTGTGTTGGAATTCAAAAGGTAGCTATGCCACAAACCTTAAATGCTTCCTCAACCTCATTGTTATGCACTTGGATTCTTAGTATCCTTCACCCAACCTGATAATGCCCACCTTTTCACTCAGAAATGACATTTTAAACCACCTTTTTTGTTTGTTCGTGTTTCCTTCAAGGAGGAAGGACTAAAGTCTTGAGAAAGTGCCTTCCAAATTGTTCAAGCTTGGTGCCTTAGTGAGGTTGTCTAGGAGATTAAATTCAACAATCTAGTCTAAAAAAATAGTCCCCTTCCAATATGATGGGAAATATTTCAATCCAATTCAATTCATCAAATATCCAATAATCACTTTTAAAATTCTAGGCATTGGGCATACATAAACTAATCCTGCATCATGGACCTAGGGCAACAGATACGTGGAAATAGTAGATACACCCCATGATTTCTGGTCTTTACTCTTACTCTCTGAAGAACAAATGCTTGAGCATATAGGATATCCTGGAACACTTAGAGCTCCAAGTATGCTTACCATCTCCACATCAGACACAGGACCAAAGCTTGTCACATAAATATCTGTTTTCACTTCAGTAACAGCACCTAAGATAAAGGTGAGGAAGAGTGAAGGTTTTTTTTTTCCTTACACCCTACCCATCTGAATAGGATTTAGGAAATTTCCTTAGGGCTACATAAAAAAAAGCCAGCTACATCCTGCACTCAGTATGCCCACCATTCCCTGATTCTTTCCTTTCCTAGGAATCCTTAGTTCCATTCAGTTGTGAAAATTAACTTATGCCAGCCCAGACGAAAAGATTCAAGGTGAGCCAGGCTCTTGGATTTGCCCAAGCTGCGTAAGATGTGGCTGAATAAAGAAAAACTTGAATGGAAGTCAGTTCAGGCTCCCTTGCAAATAGTGTGGTCATGAAAGGACAAAAAAGGAAGAAGGAGATTGTTTGAGAAAAAGAATGGTCAAAGTTCACCCCCCTTACCTCCAAATCCTGGTCGAAGCCTGTTGTCGTAGCCATCTAACAAGCTATCCAATATCCTGCTGATATTCTTTGAGTAGAGGTTTCCTTCATACATAGAATCACCCAGGGCATTGTCCAGGCTGCAGATAAAGGCAACATGCTATGTGGCCCACTTCCCCCCACTCCCACCTGATCTCTTTATTTCATTTGATCAGGAACCCAGAACATGGTTTTCTCCTTCTCCATTCTGCTACTGTAAGGAAAGAGAGGAATCGGGGTAGGGGAAGCACTTACCATACAATGATATACAGCCACTTCAGAAGCGAGGGCATCCTGCAGGGCATTGTATTGTGTAGGGGCTTCCCCTTTCCCACCCTCCTCTGCCAGTCTATTGCAGCAATGCTCCAAAGACCTTACATATTCCTTATTCTTATTATCTTCGACCCAGTAATTCAGTGGATAAAGAAGCTGGTGGGGAAGAGTTTGAGGGGAGTGTACAAGGAGGTACTCCTCTTCCTTTTGGGGAGTTTGTATTCTTAGACTTCTTCACCACCACTACTTAGGTTTCTCTGACTGGCTTAGTTGGAAAATGAGGGTTTGAAGGGACATTGCATGGTGAGAGAGCAGTGACAATAATAGAATAAGGCATTAGGGGAGATTAAAAGGAAGAAATCCACTGCTAGTTTTGGCAAGGAATTAGCAGATTCCCATTAGGGAATCTGGAAGAGCAGTGGCATCTTGCTGATTGAGATTATGTTCAAAATGGGCTCACAATTATTATTTTTATGGTTCACATATTCCTACTCGGTTCCTACTACATTAAAAGATTGTTTTTAAATAAACGGTCTTCATTTTGATTATTTTGTTATATTTATTAGTGATAGATCCTTTCTTTGTATTTTAATAATTGCCATAATTTCCTACCTATGAGCATGCAAAAACACAGAAAAAGGACTCCTGAGTTTTGTTAGTATATGTTTTCATTTTCAGTTTTTTTTGTTTTTTTGGTTTGCTTTCTAAAACCAGGAATCCCCCCAACCCAAACTCCTTTGCACCTCTATTTTATTTTAACTTATTTTCATTTTTCAATTCCAAATTCTTTCCCACCCCCTCTCCAACCCATTGAGAAGGTAAGAAATATGATATCCTTTATACATGTGAAGTAATGCAAGCATTTCCACATGTACCTCCATTTTAGGCACATACTTTTCAGCCTGAGACTTAATGTGTACCAGCACAATATTTAGAAGGATGGCCAGTTTTTATTAGTTAGACTTCTCTAAGAAATTTAAATAACCAAAAATAACCACAACAAAAGAGTCAAGCAACAAACATTCTATGTTTTTACCAATCATAGAGATAGAACAGGCTAGAACAGTAACAGTTTAGAGTACAAATTCATTTGCAAAATATTATGGAGTAGGATGATAGAAGATTATAAATGATAGCACCTCACAAATCAGTGGAAGACAAACAAGGAGAAAAGGTATTTCATGCAAAACTGACTTAAACTGTTATCATAAGATAGTACTTGAAAATGAAGCTAAAGGGAGAACAGCGAAGAAAACAAAAAAGAATGAATCTGCCACCATTTAATTAGTGACATATGTTTGTGTTTCTAAATTCCCAATATATATTAATCCATTGGATTTGGGAATGAAAAATGGAAATTCCAGGAACTTCTTGGGAAACCTGGAATTAATAAGTTTTTTCATGATATTTTATTTTTTATTGTTTAAATAACAATGAGTACTTATAATAGCAAATGGTGAATCATTTTTCTGTTATAAGGTTATGAACTAAAATTTACTGAAATTTTCTGTGAAAAACTAATGTAATAGTAAATCCATAGTTTACTGTTACCCTGAACCGATATATTATGGTAATGATTTAAGACATAGCTGGCAATGAGGTGACTGATTATGTTTATTTTTTCTTAAAATACTCCCAACATTCCTTGTATTCTTCACTCATTAATATTGATATATAAAAATTTTAACAAATAAGAATCAGTAAGTTTAGTAGTATAAGAACCATACAATATTCAAATACTGGCAAATGCTCAAGAGCGTTATTAGGTATTATGTAACCTAACATTCAAATCTCCTAACAAGGTTAACAACACTACAGAGAACCATGTGTAAAAATGTTAACTTGAAGAATTATTTTGCATCCAAAACTTGTAATATATTAGAACGCCACTCAGCAGACTTGCATAAAGTATACTATGTACATAAACTTATTAATAATTTTTTATTTGCAAGAATGGCTCACCATTACAAGCATACAGGGCCTCGAATACACACTTACAATATGGCAACAGTTATAAGTAAAACTGATTAGATAGTGACTGCTTCTCTCCTACATACTTCTTCCTAGTTCCCAGAAATGTCAACTTTAACCTAGGGGTCAACATTTCTTGATCTTTCTTTCACCTTAATGTCAATGGATGGCATCAAACCAATGGTATCTTTAGGTTGATTGACAGCCATTTATTCTCACTGGAAAATCCAAATAATTTTCCACAAATTCTAAGCTGATTTTTCTCAGGATTCAGGATTAAGAAAAAAAAAATAAATTTCCCAAAAATACTGAGTACAGTTAACTATATGGAAAAACTACTTCCACTCAACAGAAATGATAAGGGGGCTGCCATATTTGTGTTCTACCAGAATACCCAATGTACTATGTGCAAAGCAGTACAGGTGCTTAAAAACACGAAGCCAGGGAGAGCTGTTGTAACAAAGCATAGATTGAAGAAATCCATGCTGGATATAACACAATATTTGAGTCTCCTAGAAATAGTTTGAAGAAATCTTCTAAATGGGAAGATTGGTAGAAGTGAAAAAAGATCATTAATTCTTTATTTATGGAAGAAAAAGAACAGAGTCGTGCTTGATAAGATAATAATACCACCTACCCATATGCCTACTTCATCATCTGTATTTTCTATACATAACAATGACAATAACTCACATCTATATAGTTCTTTATGGTTTGCGAAGCATTTTATCTCATTTCTTTGATGAAAGTATGAGAATGGAATACACAGTCTTTTCCAGAAGCAGACAATGTTCACAATCACAAGGGACTGAGAGGCAATGTGAGGGGAAAAAATGTCCCGCCATGTCTACTGTTTGCACATTTCCAGAAAGTTTATGACTTCACAGAATACAACATACTCCCAAAGACCCTCCTAAAGCAATATGTGGATTCTCTACTACCCACATATATTGAAAAAGTATGAAACTCTATGCCAAATATGAATAAACAGATAACTATATATAATACTCTTCTAAGTATCAATATTGTGAGGCATAAAATAAGGAGACACATACATCAAAGATGTGTACAATTTTTATAGAAGATTTCTTAAATTAATGAAAGTTTAAAAAAGATTTTCCCTAATTATGATATGTGTATGCATACACACACACACACACACACACACACACATATATATATATATATATATATACATATATATATATATATGTATACACACACATACATATTCTTATGTATTCTGGACCTATTTTGCTTGAGAAGTATGATTCAGAAAAAATGGGATCTTTAAAGAAAAATTATCACCCATGAAAAAGATTAAGATAACTGGAGATACAAAGCAGATAAAGAATATTAATTGGCCAGGTCACACTATGGAGTAGTATATGTAGCAATTTTATCTACACACACAAACACACACACACACACTATATACACATATATGTATATGTATGTATGTATACATACATGTATGTATACATACACATATATAAACACATGTATGGGTAAATACAGATATAGATATGTATTTATATGTATATATACCTAGACTATATATATATAAGTCTATAAATATCTCTGAATACATATCTATAGGTTATCTATAGGTACATGTGTCTCTATACAGATATATCTACATAATTGTGGCATGTGTAGGTATAAAGGATAAGCATTCCAGATGGACAAAGTTGCGGACCCTGGATCTGAAGAAGAATAGTGAAGAATAACCTGCATTGCATTTTAGGGAGCTGTTCAGTGGCTTCAATGATCCTAAGTGGCTTAATGCTCACATTCAACAGTGCACCTGGACTATAATATCAGTAGATTAGTTAATGATGATCCTGCTGCAATTCTGTAGGATTTGTTGATTACATGCACAGAACGAATATCCTGGAAAGAAAAACTACACAACATAATCAACATCTCTGTTGAAGAAAGCATCCTAATTATCCTATTAAATGAAAGAGGTCTAATATCAGTCCTAGGAGTCAATAATCAAAACTTTCTAGAAAGTCTAGAACATGGCCGCTTGAAGATCATTTTAAAACATTAGATAAGTCAAGGAAGGTTAGTGCACTAGACACAGTTCTCAATTTGGAATCAGATGGGTTTAAATTCTGCCTCTCTTTCTTACTACCTGTGTGAATTTTGCAAGTCATTTACTTGTTCTAAACCTCATTTTCCTCACTTGTAAAATGAGAGAATTTGACTAAATGGCCTCTATATCCCCTATGACTCTGAATCTATTACCTGTTAATTGTATGGACCTCAGTTTCTTTATCTGTCGAATGAGAAGATTAAAACCTATGATTTCTTCATACTAGAGTTCTATAATCATTAGGAGCCCATGAAATTGGACATTATTGTTGGGTTGCAGTATTCCAAAGTAAAATTTTCAGACGGTGCTATGATGACTGCAAGACTAAACTTTTCTTGCACTGAAGAGGTCATTACTTAATATAGACAAAATACATCACTCAGTGGTTTTGTCTACTCATCTACTTTATTCGTGCAGAGCTACTTAGGAATCATTTCCATTGCAAGTTCGTTTGGACAAGCCAGTGACTACCATGATGTACTAATAGAGCATTTTATTATAAATTTTCCCAAGGGAAAAGGTCATAATGGAACTATTTCTACATCGTAATTGATGACCATTTAATGATGTTGGAAGGGCGTAATCCCAGCAAGCAGTTTCCTAATGGGTGGGTGTTTAAAAGATTTCATTAATTATAGATGCTAAATGACAACAAACATAGTTATGAAATCCCTGTTCAGAGGCAGAGAGGATTAGACCTTCTGATTTTATGATGTTGGATAAGACAGCTGCAGTTCGTTGGTCATATATTTTTCTGGGGCTATCCTTTATTCAGAGATTTAAAAATAATTCCAATGTAAAAGTAAATTAATTCATAGAATGCTATGATATTTATGGTATTGTTGCAGGAGAATGGGGTGTTATATCATTTTTGCTGCAAAATAGCTTGAAAAATAATCCTGCTGGGTACTAATACCTTAAAAAAAGTGGTAGAGACAGCTTTGGTATGGTGTAGTAAGTAAAGAGTACTGAAACTGTAGTAAATGTAGATTTAAAATTGAAGATTCAAAATCTACCACAGTCATTTCTGAATTGTGTGTCTTTGGGTAAGTTACTTAACCTCTCTGAACTTCAGTATCCTCATGAATGAAATGAGGACAGCAATATTTTAGCTACCTGTTTCATGGGATTATTGCAAAGATCCAAATTAATTACATAGGCAAAATTTTTCATAACTGTAAAGCACTCAATAAACATGGGACATTGCTATGGGAAAGGAAATATGAAGATTTAAATTCTCATCTCTTCCTGCTCTTGATTCTCTGCTTCATTGCTTTGAAACTTTATCTAGACTTGTCTATGTTTCTATTACCATCTGCTTGATCTTGTTGGCACATTCATTGCTATTTTATAGGTCTCCATTGTGCATAGAATATTAAAGCCACATTCAATATTTAAGCACCACTAATACCACATTTCTATGGCTATCATTTTGTCTTTGATCTGAAGACACAGCAAAAAAATATTTTGTTTTCTTGACGAGATACTTTTTCTACTGTATTCCCATGCATCCACACATTTTGGGACACTTGGGGATCAACCTTAAATCATCATGCTTTTCCACCTCATACTGAGGCAATCTCCAGGTCCTATTGATATTCCTTTTCTGATGTCCCTTGACTTCCTCTGTCCCTCTCCATCCCTGCTAATGACACACTATTCTATGACCTTATCACCTCATGCCTAGATTAGGACAGCAGTCTCTGAGTTGGCTTCATTAATATTTCTCTTAATTCTAATATGTTTTGTATAATTATACCAGTTTCATCTTCCATTAACATTTCATCATTTTATTCCACTGCTCAAAAAACTTCAGTAGCTACAATTTCCCTCTGGGTTTAAACATAAATGTCTTGTTTTCAAGGATTCTCTTGACCTGCTTTACCTTACCTAGCCAACAGTTATTACTGATGACTCAACATAAATGCATCTACCGTTCAAGTAATACCAGTCTTCTCACTATCCCTCAAAAATGCCACATTCAGTCTTGCCTTCAGTCCTTCATTCATGTTCCTCTTTCATGAACACTCCTTTCCCTCTGTCTATCCAAATTCTACTCACCCTTGAAAACTCAGTCGAAGCCCCACCTTTTCCCTGAAAACTTCTGCTACTGTTGACTCTCAGTGATCTCTCCAAACTACTGTACTATTTGAGATCGGCAACCTATACTTAGTCCATTGATTGAATATAACTGTATTGCTCTTACCATGTACCATGTTATTTAATTTTTTTTTGGTGAGGCAATTGGGGTTAAGTCACTTGCCCAGGGTCACCCAGCTAGTAAGTGTCAAGTATCTGAGGCCTGATTTGAACTCAGGTCTTCCTGACTCCAAGGCTAGAGCTCTATCCACTGCACCACCTAGCTGCTCTATGTTATTTCATTCTATCTTCCCAATTAGATTGTAGGATCTTTTTTATCAGAGACTCTTCTTATAATTCCTTTGGCTCTCCACAGTGCCTTATATAGTTTTTAACCTGCAAGAAAAATATGTGCACTAACTTGCTGATATTCTCTGTTCTTGGAATTTTATACCTTTGTGGTATATATGAACTCTGAAGTTACTCCCCACATCCCTACTGGCACTGCAGGTTAGATCAATGAATTAAAAAATATTTATTAAGTACCTACTATGTGTCAGTCACTGCATTAAGCACTGGGGATACAAAAAGAGGGAAAACATAGTCTCTGCCTTCAAGCTACTTCCAATCCAATGGGAGAGACAACATGGAAACAAATTTATACAAAGCAAGCTTAATGCAGGATAAATAGAAACTAATTAAAAGAGGAAAAGCACTGGAATTAATAAGCACATTAAAAGTCTTTCCTTAGAAGGTGATATTTTAACTGAGACTAAAAGAAAGCAAGGGAAATCTATAGGTCAATTTAAGGAGGGAGAGCATCTGAGGCATGAGGGGGAGCAAGAGAAAATGCTGGGAGCCAAAAGATGGAGTGTCTTCATGGAACAGAAAGAAGAGCAATGTCACTGGATCAGAATCAGTGTTGGGAGGCAAGGTGTAAAAAAGGATTGGAAAGATAGGAGGTGGCTAGGTTATGAAGGACTTTGAATGCCACAGCATTCTGTATTTGCTCCTGGATCAATAGGAAACCATTGGAGTTTATTGAGTAGGAGAGTGACATGATCAGACCTGCATTTGAGGAAAATTACTTTAGTAGCTGAATGAGAATGGATTAGAGTGGGGAGAGAATTGAGGCAAGCAAATACACAAGCAGACTATTGTAATAATCAAGGCATGAGTTGATGAAAGCTTGTACTAGAAGGGTGTCAGTGTCAAAAGAGAGAAGAAAACATATTTGAGAGCTGTTGTAAAAGTGAAATCCACTGACCTGGACAACAGTTTGAATGTGGAGGTGGTAGAGGTAGTGGGGAATCCAGGATGATTCCTAGGTTGTTACTCTAAGAAATTAGGAGGATGCTGTTTCCCTCTCCAGTAATAGGAAAAATAGGAGGGGGGAAGGGTTTAGAAGAAAATCTGTCTACTGGACATCCAGTTCAAAACATTTTAAAGGCAGTTGAGAATGCAAGGTTTGAAGTCAGTAGAGACATTAGACTGGGAAAAAATACAATAGAGAATCATCAACATAAAAATATTAAATCCGTGGGAACTAATGAGATCATCAAGTGAAGTACTATATAGGGAGAAGAAGAAAGGGTGTAGGATAGAACTCTCAGGGGCACCTAAATTTAAAGGGCATGATGTGGAGGATGATCCAGAAAAAAAGACAGAGGAGTAGTGGTTAGATAAGTAGGAGGAAAACTAGGAAAGAGAGGTGATCCAAAAACCTAGAGAGAAAAGAGTATCGTGGAGGAAAAAAATACCAACAGCATCAAAGGCTGTAGAGAGGTAGAGAAGAATGAAGATTGGGAAAAGGCTATTGGATTTGGCAATAAGTACATCATTAGTAACTTTGGAGAAAGTAAGGTCAGTGGAATAGTAATGAGAATGGAAGCCGGTAAAGAGATAAGAAGAGAGTGAGAGAAGAGAAAGTGAAGGTACCTATTGTAGTAGCCTTTTTGAAGTTTTGTATTTTGTTTGTTTATTTTTTGGGGCAATGGGATGAAGAGACTTGCTCAGGGTCATAAAACTAGTAAGTGTTATGTGTCTGAGGCCGAATTTGAACTCAGGTCCTCCTGTATCCAGGGATAGTGCTCTATCCACTGTACCACCTAGCTGCCCTGCCATTTTGAAGTTTTAAGATGCCTACAGGTTTACTACTAGTCTAGGGATTCTCCCTACTATTCAGCTATAACTGTTGCTATAGCTCAAGATCCTCAATGATTTTCATTAGTGTGAATTAGTCAGTGAAACTAAGCTTTTAGACAGTTATTTATTATGATGGTATAGTTGGTATAAAACACCTCCCCAGACTTGAAAAACAGTCTCCCACAATGACGTTCAGAGAAAGTGGACTCACACATAGGGATCATTTGTGCGGCAAAGGGCACAAAGCAACTACAAATTCTTTTCTCTCCTTGATAAGGTATTGAATTAGTTGCCTTTAGGTATGTGGTAGCTTTTCAGCTGGGGTCTTTGTGAAGCCTTCAATCTGCATTTTCTCATTACATGCAATCTACAGGCATAGCTCAGAGATCTTCCAGGCTTGCTTCTAGACTGCCATATTAAAGCAAATATTGCAGTAAAGCAAGTCACACATTTTTTTTTGTTTCCCAATACATATAAATGTTATATTTACACTATACTGCAGTCTAGGCCTGCACAATTTGTGGCCAGTCAAAGACTCATGAACAATGTAGAGAATGTTTTCCTCTACATTTTTTGAGGGCCATCCTAAATCTTTTGTGGGGCTACAGATTGTGCAGGCCTGCTGTAGCCTATTAAGTGTGCAATAGTATTATGTATGTATGTATGTATGTATGTATAATATTTATTACAAATATTTAATATGTTTTAAATATAAAAATATGTTAGTATATTTGATATATAATATACAAATATTTATATAAATTTATATATTATGCATAAAAATACTTTATTCCTAAAAAAAGTACAAACCATCATCTGAGTCTTCAGTGAGTCATAAACTTTTTGCGGTTGAAGGGTCTTGCCTTAATGTTGATGGCTGCTGACTGATCAGGGTGGTGGTTGCCAAAGGTAAGGGTGGCTGTGGCAATTTCTTAAAATATGAAAACAGTGAAGTTTGTTGCATCTGTTGACTTTTCCTTTTCTAACAGATTTTTCTACAGTACATGATGCTGTTTGATAGCATTTTACCCTCAGTAGGATTTCTTTCAAAATTGGAGTTAATCCTCTCAAACTGTGCTACTCCTTTTTCAACTAAGTTTATGTAATATTCTTCAATTTTGTTGAGTCTTAGGGAATAAGGGGGACTGAGGAGAGGAAAAGAGGTGGGGGAATGGCTGGTCAGGGGAGCAGTCAGAATATACACCAAATTTATTAAGTTCACCTTCTGATGTGGGTGTGGTACATGGCTTCCCAAAATAACTACAACACTAACATTAATGATCATTGATCATAGATCATCATAAAAGGTGTGATAATAACAAAAAAGTTTAAAATATTGTGAGAGCTACCAAAATTCAACAGAGAGACATGCCATGAGCACATATTGGAAAAATTGTGCCTATAAACTTACTTAACTCAGGGTTGCCCTGAGAATCTTCAATTTGTTAACAAACAAGCAAACAAAAAACACCCAACACAGTATCCACAAACTGCAATAAAATATGGCATGTATGTATACTTGGCTTCCAACGCAGACAATGCTGACAGCTGCTCCTGTCCCAGGGACACTGGAAGGATGCCAGTGAGAAATACAATTATTCCAAACCTCCAGATTTCATAAGATCTTCCTCGAGGAAGGCTAGGGAATCATTGGTGTTTTCCTCCTGCACATTCGACTCTTTCTTAGGAAATTTGGCTAAATGTACTTTTTCTTGTCTGTCCACTTATTCTAACTTCTTGGGTTGAACTAGCTCCTCATTTTAGATAAGCCCCTCAGGGCATGACCAAGTTCCTCAACCATTCAGAACAGACTTCCCTTCCAATGTCTCTATAATTCCTCTGATAGCTTTCAAGGATTTTTCTGCTTCATCTAAAGTCTCTGATTGATTAAGATATGTTCTCATTTGGTAAGGATAAGATAGCATCTTATCATTTACTTTATATGAGGTGGGGAAATTGTCTAGGCTGACCCTTACATGTTTCATGAGCTGTTCTTTAAAGAGCCAATAAGTATTTATTAAGCATCTACTATGTGCCTTACACTATGCTAAGCACTGGGGACACAAAGAAAGGTGTTAAGATATAATTTTCCCTCAAGGATCACACAATTTAATGAAGAAGACAACATATAAAAAGAAGCTGAAGAGAAGGTGGAGGAATTTACCCACCTCAGAGGCATAATGAAGTCATACAGCCAAGGTGAGAAAGTATCTGAGAAGGTTTCTGAGTTAATGAACTGTTATCATCTTGCAGAATGATGAGTTTCTACATATGATGAAGTCCAGGAAAGAATTTGGATGGGAAATAATTCTTTTCATGAACTTTCACAGTTCAATTGAATTCTAATTATTTTGTGTAAGTCCAACTTCTTCCGTAGTAAAATAAAAGTTCTGTGAAAACATGGGCTATCTTATTTATTGGTTTATTTATTTTCTCCCCTACCCAGTGGACCCATTGCCCACCCTCTCAGTATAATATTCTACCTACGTTAGTCATTCAATTGATATTTCTTGAATTAAATTTATTTCTTTGTTTTATTTTTCTGACTTTCAGTTCTTTAAAAAATTATTTAAATGTGGTCAAATCTCTTACAACTGACAAGCTAGGGTAAGAGGGATTCTGTCTTAGCAGAGAAGTATTATACTAGTTAATCTATGGATATTAATGGTGCCTTAACAGCTGAAGACTAATAAATAGTCTCAAGAATGGGGATAACACAAAAGCAACTTAGCCACTGAGATATGCATATGTACACATGCATACTCACATATGTGTATACATAAACATATATGTACATATATAAATGCACATAACCATATATAACTAGTCTATGTGTTTTGTGTTCTCCAGCCCTCTGAGGTCATCAAATTTTCCCCCAAATATCAGGTAATCTCCAGAAATAGTTTTTGTTTAAATGCTATATTTTGTTTATTGAATTAAATATTATCTGTTTCTAATACCTACATGAAATTTCAAGGGACAAAAAAGGAAAAAAAACACTTCAAGGAGAATGAAGAGATTTAATGTACAGATGAATCTAATATTCAGCATGAAAGAAAGTCTCAGAGAAGCTTCTTTGACTATAGACTCTGATAATTCTGTAAAAAGAGTAGATAAATCTTTTCTTTTTCATACTGCCTCAACTACTGGTACTCAAAATAGCAGATTTGCTGCTAGAATACTTACTATATGTGACAGAAAATTATGAATTTTGACTTGTTTTTCTTTCTCAGAAGCATCGGAGTGAAAAGATTGCTGTGTTTGAGTCAGAAAGAAAAGTTCCATACTACATTTGACACTAGTTGTGTGATGTTGGACAAGTTACTTAACCTCTATTTACCCAGTTAAATCATAGGCATAATTCTCACATATATCATCCCTAGCAATGATCAACATCAGAAACCTTCATTGAAATCATGCTTCTTTCCTGAGATATATCTACATGCCTCCCTTCCTCACCTCTATCCACAAAACAAGCCCTTACTGACACAGCTGAAACTTTTTCCCTTTGAATTACTAAACCAAAGACTCCAAATATTATTGTATTATTTTTCTGTCTCAGAGACTTGGTGCCTGGGATCATCATTCATTTCTCCTTAAATATATCCTCCTTTACCATAACCTAAAGCACTCTGGCTGTGTTCTCTTTGACTAGGCCAGACACACCATTTCTGTCATTCCTAAAACCATTAGGGTAAACACCGAATTGAAGAATGCAAAGATTAGTTGCTGGCATAAATCTAACTGTTTTCTGTCTGCTTCCCCCTGTATATTGCACTGATGTGTCTGCAATCAATTCTTTTTAACCGTGCTTGGTCTGAAAATAAGCCCAAGAGGCATCCAATAAAGGTTGGAGATACATTGAAACATTATTGAATTTAAGAATTAATGGACTGACAACATCTTTCAAGAAATTATCAAGGAAAACTGCCCTGATAACCGAGAACCAAAAGGTAAAACAATGATTAAAAGAAACCACCTATCACCTCCTGAAAGAGATCCCAAAATGAAAACTCCAAGGAATATTGTAGCCAAATTCCAGAATTATCAGGTCAAGGAGAAAATACTGCAAGAAGCCAGAAGAAAAAATTTAAATACCATAGAACCACAGTCAGGAATATACAGGACTTAGTAGTTTCTACATTAAAGGACTTCAGGGCTTGGGATATGCTATTCCAAGCAAAGAACCTTGCATTACAACTAAGAACCAACTACCCAGAAAAATGGAGCATAATCTTTCAGGGGTAAAGATGGACATTCAGGGAAATAGGGGACTTTCAATCATTCCTTATGAAAAAAACAGAGCTGAACAGAATATGTAATCTTCAAATACAAGACTCAAGAGAAGCATAAAAAGGTAAACAGGAAAGAAAAAAACAACAACATGGTATTCATTAAGGTTAAACTGTTTACACCCCAACACTGGAAGATGATACTTGTTACCCTTCAGAATCGTATCTCTATTAGGGCAGTTAGAAGGAGTATACATAGACAGAGCATGTGGATATAAGCTGACTTTAAGTGACTATATAAAAAAATTTAAGGGGTGAAAAAAAGTATTCAGAGAAGAAGAAAGGGGCAGGCAGAATATGATAAATTACGTAACATGAAGAAGCAGAAAAGACCTATTACAGCAGAGAGAGAAAAGGAAAGGGGTGAGAATTGTTTGAACCTTACTCCCTTCAGATTTGGCTCAGAGGAGGAATAGCATGCACACTCAGGTATAGAAATTTATCTTGCCCTATGAAGAAGTAGAAAGGGAGACAGAGGAAAACGGAGGGGTAATAGAAGAGAAGGTGTAAGGGAGGGCACAAGTAGATGGAGAAAGGGGAAAGAAAAGGGAGGGGAGGCTAACAGAAGGGATAGCCGACTGAGGAAGTTGGTGGTCAGAAGCAAAACACTGGTAAAGAAGGAGAGAGAAAAGTATAAACAAGGTGGGGGAATAGGATGGAGGGAAATACACAGTTAATAATCATGACTGGGAAAGTGAATGGGATGAACAGAAGTGAATAGCAGGATGTATTAAAAGTGAAAATTCTACAATATGTTGTTTACAAGAAACACATTTGAAGCAGAGAGACACAGAGTAAAGGTAAAAGGCTAGAGGAAAATGTTTTATACTCCAGCTGAAGTAAATAAAAAAAAGAAAAAACAACAAGCATAGCAATCTTGATCTCAGACAAAGCAAAAAAAAATAGATCTAATTAAAAGAGGAAAGGAAACTACATCCTACTAAAAGTAACCATAGACAATGAAGTAATATCAATATTAAACATATGTGCACCAAGTGATATAGCATCCAGATTCTTAGAGGAGAAAGGAGGTGAGTTATAAGAAGAAATAGATAACAAAACTATTCTAGTAGGAGACCTCAACCTTCCCCTCTCTGAACTAGATAAATCTAACCACAAAATAAAAAAGAAAGAAGCTAAAGAGGTGAATAGGATTTTAGAAAAGTTAAATATGATAGACCTGTGGAAAAAAACTTAATGGGGATAGAAGGGAATATACATTTTTTCTCAGTAGTAGATGGCACCTTCCAAAAATTGACTATGTATTGGGGCACAAAAACCTAACAATCAAATACAGGAAGGCAGAAATATTAAATGCATCCTTTTTAGATCATGATGTAACAAAAACTACATGTACTAAAGGGCTATGGAAAGAGAGGCTAACAACTAATTGAAAACTAAATAATCTAACCCCAAAGAATGAGTGGGTCAAACAACAAATCATAGAAACAATAACTTCATCCAAGAGAATGACAATAATGAGACAACATACCAAAACTCATAATAATGAGACAGCATTCCAAAACATATGGGATTCAGCCAAAGCAGTTCTTAGGGGAAAATTTATATCTCTAAATTCTTACATGAATAAAATAGAGAAAGCGGAGATCAAAGAAATGCACATACAATTAAAAAAGCTAAAACAGGAACAAATTAAAAATCCACAATTAAATACCAAATTAGAATTTCTGGAAATCAAAGGAGAGATTAATAAAATTGAAATTAAGAAAACTATTGAACTAATAAGTAAAACTAAGAGTTGGTTTTATGGGGGAAAACAATAAAATAAATAAACCTTTCTTTAATTTGATTTTAAAAAGAAAGAAGAAAACCAAATTACCAATATCAAAAATGAAAAGGGTGAATTTACCACCAATAAAGAGGAAATTAAAGCAATAATTAGAAGCTATTATGCCCAACTGTGTGTGAATAAATCTGACAGTCTAAGTGAAATGGAGGAATATTTACAAAAATATAAATTGCCCAGATTGACAGAAGAGGAAATAACCTCTATACCTAAAAAACCCATTTTAGAAAAAAAAGTTGAAAAAGCCATCAATGAACTCCATGAGTAAAAATTCTCCAGGGCCACATGGGTTCACAAGTGAATTCTACTAAACATTTAAAGAGCAAGTAATTCCAATAGCATATAAACTATTTAGAAAAATAGGCAAAAAAAAAGAGTCCTACCAGATTCCTTTTATGACAAAAATATGGCACAGAAAAAGCTTTTGACAAAATAGAGCACCCATTACTATTAGAAAACAGTAGGGAACATAGGATTAAATGGAGTTTATTATTAAATGATAAGTAGTATCTATCTAAAACTATGAAAAAGAATTATATGTAATGAGGATAAGCTAGGAGCATTCCCAATAACATTGGGGTGAAACAAGGATGCCCATTATCACTGCTATTGTTCAATATTGTACTAGAAGTGCTTGCTTTAGCAATAAGAGAAGAAAAAGAAATTGAAGAAATTAAAATAGGCAATGAGGAAACTAAAGTATCACTGTTTGTAGATGATATGGTGGTATACTTAGAGAATCAACTAAAAAACTACTTGAAATAATTAACAACTTTTAAAAAGTTTGCAGAATATAAAATAAACACACATAAATACTTAGCACTTCTATATATTATCAACAATACCCAGAAGCAAGAGATAGAAAGATAAATTCCATTTAAAATAACTGTAGACAATATAAAATATTTGGGAGTCTTTTTGTTAAGACAAATGCAGGAACTCTATGAACATAATTGCAAAACATTTTTCACAGGAATAAAGTCAGATGTAAAGAATTGGAAAGATGTGAGTAGCTAATTGGTAGTCTAAGTTGATATGATAAAAATGACAATTCTACCTAAATTTACTTATTCAGTGCTATACTACCATAATCAAACTACCAAAAATTATTTTGTAAAGCTAGAAAAAAATGACAAAATTCATCTGGAAGAACAAAAAGCCATGAATATCAAGGGAATGAATGGTAAAAAAAAATTGCAAAGAAAGATGACCTAGCCATTCCAAATCTAAAACTACATTATAGAGTGGCATTCAACAAAATTATTTGGTACTGGCTAATAAATAAGAGTTGTGGATCAGTGGAATAGGTTAGATTCACAAGACAAAGTAGTAAATGACTATAGTAATTTACTGTTGAATAAACCCAAGGACTCTATCTTCTGGGATAAGAACTCACTATTTGACAAAAACTGCTGGGAAAACTGGAAATCAGTATGGCAGAAACTAAGTATAGAACAACATTTCATACCCTATGATGTGGCCTATACCAAAATAAGGTTGAAATGGGTACATTATTTAGACATAAGGGATGATACCATAAGCAAATTAAGAAAGCAAAGGATAGTTTTCCTGTCAGATCTACGAGGAAGGGAAGAATTTATGACCAAACAAAAGAGAGAACATTATGATGTTGGATAATTTTGATTACATTAAATTATTTTTATTTTTGCACAAACAAAACCAATACAGCCAAGATTAGAAGGAAAGCAGAAAGCTGGGGAATATTTTCTTATAAAGGCTTCATTTCTAAAATAATATATATAATCAACTGAGTAAAATTTATAAGAATACAAGTCATTCTTCAACTGATAAATGTTCAAAGGATGTGAATAGGCAATTTTCAGAGGAAGAAATTAAAGCTATCTAAAATCAAATGAAAAAATACTTAAAATCACTAATGACTAGAGAAATGCAATTAAAACAACTCTGAGGTACCACATCACACCTATCAGATTGAGTAATATGACAAAACAGGAAAATGATAAATGTTGGAGAAGATGTGGGAAAATTGGAACACTAATGCATTGTTGGTAGAATTGTGAACTGATCCAACCAGTTCTGGAGAGCAATTTGGAACTATGTCTAAAGGGCTATAAAACTGTGCATACCCTTTGATTCAGCAAATGCCACTACCAGATCTGTATTCCAAAGAGGTTAAAAAAAGAAAAGAAGGAAAGGACCCACATGTACAAAAAATATTTCTAGCAGTTCTTTTTACAGTGACAAAGATTTGGAAATTGAGGGGATGCCCATCAATTGGAGGATACAGTAGTATTCCCTCAAATCATATACCACAATTAGTGAATCCATTCTGCAATTAATGAGCATCCCCTCAATTTCCAAGTCTTTGCTTTCACAAAAAGAGTTGTTGTAAGTATTTTTATACACATAGGATGTTTTCCCTTTTTTTTTTTTATCTCTTTGGGATAAAAACCTGGTAATAGTATGGTTGGGGCTAAAGAGTACACACAGTTTTATAGCCCTTTGGATATAGTTCCAAATTGCTCTCTAGAATGTTTGAATCAATTCACACTTGACCAACAATGCATTCTTGTCTCAATTTTCCTGCATCTCGTTCAGAATTTGTCATTTCACTTTTCTGTCATATTAGCCAATCTGATAGGTGTGTAGTAATACCTCAGTTGTTTTAATTTACATTTCTCTAATTAGTAGTGATTTAGAGCATTTTTTAATCTAATTTCTTTGTTACCAGGGTTTGCGTTCCCTGAACTTTAGGATGTAGATTGAAACATAGAAGCCAGTGGTTAAGACTTGCATTCCCTGGCCAGCCTACTTAGTTGCATTATACTTGTTCAAAAGAAGAGAATGCAGAAAGAGTTCATGCGTTTCTATTTGTAGATATGTTCTTCCAATTAAAAAAAATAATTTAAGTAAACTAAAACTTTATCAGTTTTTCATATGGCCTCTGATTCCTTTTCAATTTCTGTGCCTCTATTTTTTCTTTCCCTTTATATATTTGGAATATTTGGATCTCTGTCTCTACCTGTCTTTCTCTCTGTGTCTCTATCTCTTTTTCATTTCGCACTTATTCTTTTTTCTGTTCTAAATGGATTTTTTTCTTACATTTTCCTTTGTCCTATCATGTGTCATATTCTGTTTCTTCTGGCTTTTTCCACCCCTCTTTTCCCCCTTTCTTTTATTCATAAAGTGCTTCTACTTACTTTTGTAGAATCCTTTCCCACCATTTTCATTTCTACCTGTGGGCTGGGGAGAGGAAGTGGATTTAAATCCTCTTCCTCCACCTCAACTTGCAGTCACTTTTGCTTTACTCTACTATAGATTGCATGAGCAATATCTCCCTATTCTGTACTTTCCTCTGGACTAGTTCATATCCTCAGTCCCTTTCATTTCTGGAATATTTCTTGGATCAATTTCTATTAACCTATATTGCACAAATCTATAGTCTAGGTATTAGGTGTATTATGTTTGATGACACGGTTTGGGATTGCTGGGATCCCTGAAATGTCAGAGTACAGGGCAGCATTCACCTGGAATGAATTCATGCATTCAAATCTTCCAATCAGGGAGCAAATTTTACTGTAAAACCAATAGAAGCAGGCAGGTCTTTTGGTGAACCTGCAAATTGGTGAAGATGGTGTTGATGCTTATATACAAAAGTGAAAGGATCTGGACGGGATTAAGGAGTGGTAGGTAATCTGGGGGTGGGCCAGGTGCAAAAGTGAAAGGATTATCAAGTGGGCTACATAGGTGACCTAGGTGGAATTAAGGAGTGGTAGTGATATGCAAATAGTCTGGGGTGGGCCAAGTGAGACAGTGAAAGGAGTGTCAAGTAAGCTAATTAGGTGATCTAGGTAGGTTGAGATGGGCCAGGTGCCTTGGGATAGGCCAGTGATCTGGACTGCTGAAATGTATGGGACAATTCAGGGACTGGATTGCTTGCAAAGACATAGTCTTTTCTTTTTAGGGGTCCAGGTCCTATCAACTCATCATTTGGTAACCATGATATCTTTTTTTCCATGGAAAGGCACCATTCTAAAGAATAATTGGTTATCATGCTATAGATAAAGTAATATTATTTGGGGGCACTTATTCAACCACAAAGGAGATTGGGAGACCACAAGTTGCGAGAAAGGTCTGCCTGCATTCCTTTCAGCAATTTTTGTTATTGAGCCATGTATGCATGATATTCCACTAACACATACTCAGGAAGATCTGTATGACAGAACAAGACCTATCATATGATTAGTAATTCAAGTGGTTGTGCAACATGTTAATATTCAGGTAATTTTTAGGGATTGGATTGTTCTGCATATATTTGCACATGTAAAGGATATTTAAGGTTTCCAAATTAACTTTCCCTGAAAAATCTTCATTGAACAAATTTAATTATGTACAGACAACAGCTACTGTATACCTGGACTCAGATTCTAAATGAGCTTAGTAAAAAGAAAAAAAAATCAGTCCCAAAATGCTCCCCAAACCACTGACAATTCGCTGCAGCACATCAATCAGTTGTATTTGAAAGTTCCAGCAACTTCAGTCCCTTTAGATTTATGAAAGATCAAAGATGACCTCCATTTAATTCATTACATGTTATCAATCAAGAAGAGTGTTTTAATTGCAATTCTTCCTAAAGGGCACTCATTCTATAGAGAAAGTTCAAAACTGACTAAGATACATAATATAAGAAGAATCACAACATAGTGGATAGAGTTTTGTACTTGAGTCAGTAAAACTTGTATTCATATCTTGCCTCTGATGCTACTACCTGAATGAACAACAACAAAAAAATTAATTTTTCTACAGCATCTGCTACATGGAATTATTGTGCATCTTAAGTGAGACAATGTATGTAATGTGCTTTTCAAACTCTGAAATGCTATACATGCCTGTTATTATTGATCATCTCATGGAGTAGTGGAAAGAGCGCTCAGTAGATGAAGAATCAGGAGATCAGGGTGTTTAACTTCTTCTCTCTGTCATTTGCTGACTTTGCAAACTTTGAGAAGTCACTTAGATTCTCTATGCCTGTGTCCTCATATGCAAAATGAGACTAGAGTATAAAAGCTGACTTAATGCTTAACATAAAAAAAGCTAAGATCCTGGCAACTGGTCCAATCACTTCTTAACAAATAGAGGAATAAAAAATGGAAGTAGTGTCAGATTTTATATTTTGGGGCTCAAATATCACTTCAGATGGCAACTGCAGCCATGAAATTAAAACATGCTTGCTCTTGGAAGGAAAGTTATGGCAAATCTGGACAGCGTACTAAAAAGCAGAGCTATCGCCTTGCCAAAGAAGGTCTGTAAAGTCAGAGCTATAGTTTGTCTGGGTGTGTGTTTTATTTGTTTTGTTTTGTTTACCCAGTAGTAATGTATGACTGTGAGAGATGGACCAAAAGGAAAGCTAAACATCACAGAATTAACTTTTGAATTATTGTGCCAGAGAAGACTTTTGAGAGTCCCTTTGACAGCAAGCAGATCAAATCAATCAATACTTAAAGAAATTAATTCAGACTATTCACTAAAAGGTCAAATACTGAAGCTGAAGCTTAAATGCTTTGGTAACATAATGAGAAGACAGGATTCATTGGAAAAGACCCTGATGTTTGGAAAGATTGAAGGTAAAAGAAGGAGACGCAGAGGATGAGATGGATAGATAGTGTCATTGAAACAGTGTACATGGACTTGAACAGACTTTGAGAGATAGCGGAGGACAGAAAGGCCTGGTGTGCTATAGTCCAAAGCATCATAAAAAGTCATTGATGATTGAATGGCTCCATAACAGTGACAATGACAATGACAACAACAACACTTTCCCAGCTTGACAAGAGTGTTTTAAATTTCAAATAGGACATTGGATATAAAAGTGCTTTGTAAGCTAGTAAGGAATACACAATTTGAGGAAAACAATTTAGGACTCATTTGTCTCAAATGGTTCAAACTTTAGGTAATTTGTTGAAATCTCATTTTCATTTTTCATATAAATATGTATTATAAAAATTATGAAAATTGTGAAAGTGGAATGGTTGATGACCTTACTAACCACCTTGATCTATTTGAGCTTCCCTACTGTCCAGAGGAAGCTGAACTCATCTGAATCAGAATCATCTAATCAGGAGGCAGACTGAGCACCCATCAAGCTGGATATGCCTGCAATCCTTACGATGTTTGTTAAATCATGAATTTCTGACAAAAAGACAATTATCCAGAAATTAACTAGTGTGGGCAGAGGAAGAAACTCTAAGTTTGGGCTAATAGGGATATTCCTGCTCATTGTGCTTGCTCAGACAGGTCTAGAAAATGTTGATTCTCCCTATTATCAAGACAGGAGATATGGAAATTTATGTCTCTTTGATCGAAAGTTAAGTGGCCTAAGTCATGTGCTCCAATACCCTCATTTTAATGTAGGCCACCTCCCAGTTTGTCAACCAATCAAGAGTTGATCGGCACCTCTTGGAAACACTACTTTTTGAAGAATATGTGTACTGTATACCCCAACCCCAAAGGGAGCTCGGCCTTTTCTCTGAAGCTCCCAAGCCTCCAGCTTGAGAGAAAATAAATGCACGTGCAACTTAATTCATTTGTCTTTCTTAGATCAAACTCCATGGTTGACAGTGTGTGTATACACACATACATACATACATACATACATACATACATACAAACATACATGTATGTATGTATGTAGTATACGTGTGCATGTACATGTATATAAGTGTGTATGTATATATATGTGTGTGTGTGTGCATGTGTGTATCAGTGAAAAGGAATGCTAGAGGTACTGAAGTTTGAATATTTAATTTAGGAAATAAGTTAGTGAATTATAAATATACTTACCTGATATCAACACATTTAATTCAAGCATTCCATTGTATAACAATCCCCAAGTGATTGTAATGACTGTGCATAAGATTAATGGTAAGAGACATGTAAATTTACTATTATCTAATTATTCTTAAAGTAGAATGATCTACTTAATAAATTACATATACTTTTTAAAATTTATTTTTAGTTTTCAACATTTACTCCAAAGTTGGTGTACAATCTAATATAGGCTCTACATATACATTCATGTTAAGCATAATTTCCCATTAGTCAAGATGTAAAGAACAATTAGAATTAAGGGGAGGAACCATGAGAATGAAGCAATAAAACAAAACAACAAAGGAAAAGGAGAGTAAATAGTATACTTCCATCTACCTTCAGACTCCATATTTCTTTCTCTGGGTATGGATAGCGATTTCCATCATGAGTCTTTGGAGTTATCTTAGATTCTTGCATTACTATGAAGAGCCAAGTCTATTAAATTCAGTCATCCTGTAATATGGTTATTACTGTGTGCAATGTTCTCCTGATTCTACTCATTTCATTCTGCATCAGTTCATGCGAGTCTTTCCAAGTTTTTTTTTTGGAAGTTTGCCTGCTCATCATTTCTTACAGCACAATACTATTCTATTACATTCATGTGCTGCACTTATTCAGCCATTCCCTAATTGATGGGCATCCCCTCAATTTCCAAATTTAGCAAAGTTGCAGGATATAAAATAAGCCCATATAAATCACCAGCATTTCTATATATTAGTAACAAAGCCCAGCAGGAAGAAATAGAGAAATCCCATTTAAAATTACTGTAGACACTATAAAATATTTGGGAGTCTACTTGCTAAAATAAAACCAGGAATTATATGAACACAGTTACAAAACACTTTTCACACAAATAAAGTCAGATCTAAAGAATTGGAAAAATACCAGTTGCTCATGGGAAGGCTGAGCTAATATTAAAAAAAATGACAATTCTACCTAAATTAATTTATTTATTCAATGCCATACCTGTCAAGCTACCAAAAATATTTTATAAAACTAGGAAAAAACAACAAGAAAATTCATTTGGAAGAACAAAAAGTACAAAATATGAAGGAAACTAATGAAAAGAAATGCTAGGGAAGATGGCCTAGCTGTAGCAGATCTTAAATTATATTCTAAAATAGCAATCATCAAAACTACTTGGTACTGGCTAAGAAATAGAGTGGTGGATCAGTGGAATAGGTTAGGTATGCAAGACACAACAATCAATGACTATACTAATCTACTATTTGATAAATTCAAAGACCCCAGCTTCTGGGATAAGAATTCACTGTTTAGCAAAAACTGCTAGGAAAATTGGAAGAACGTATGGCAGAAACTGGGCATAGATCAATATCTTACCCCCTATGCCAAGATAAAGTTAAAATGAGTACAGATATGAAGACTGATACTATAAGCAAACTAGAACAGCAAGGAATAGTTTACCTTTGAGATTTATGGAGAAGGGAAAAATTTATGACCAAACAAGAGATGGAGAAAATTATGAAATGGCAAATGGACGATTTTGATTACACTAAATTGAAAGGTTTTTGCAGAAATAAAGCCAGTGCATCCAAGATTAGGAGGTAAGCAGAAAACTGGGAAAGATTTTTTACAACCAGTGTCTCTGATGAAAGCCTCACTTCTAAAATATATAGAGAACTCAGTCAAATTTATAAAAACATAATTTATTCTCCAACTGACAAATGGTCAAAGGGTATGAACAGGTAATATTCAGAAGAAGAAACTAAAGCTATCTATAGTCATATGAAAAAATGTTCTAAATCACTATTAATTAGAGAAATGCAAATCAAAATGACTCTGAGGTATCACATCACACCTATCAGATTGGCTAACACGACAAAAAAGGACAATGATGAATGTTGGAGAAAATGTGGGAAAATTGGAACACTAATACATTGTTGGTGGAGTTATGAAGTGATCCCACCAGTTTAGAGAGCAATTTGGAACTATGCCCGAAGAGCTATAAAATTATGCAAATCTTTTGACCCAGCAATACCACTTTTAGGTCTGTATCCCAAAGAGATCATAAAAATGGGAAAAGGACCCACATATACAACAATATTTATAGCAGCTCTTTTTGTGGTGGCAATTATATATACTTTTACATCTATATTATATAAAATGCATTTACATATATACTATATATATAATATATAATTATATATATATATATATATATATATATATATATAATGTGTGTGTGTGTGTGTGTATGTGTCTCTTACTGAAATTACTTATTGCAGAGTAGTATAAGTTGTAATTGCATTATATGGTCAGAAATGTGCTTTCCTGATTTAGTTAAGGATCCTTGTTACCAAATAAGCATGGATGTGAAATATCTAAATGAGGTCCCTAGATAATGTTGAAAGTGAGAAAGCCATTGAACACTCTACCTGGACACAGCAGAAAAGAAATGAATGCTGAGAATTATCATCTAAACACAATCTAACTTAGTTGTGTTACCATACTAAGATTATTTGCACAGGTGGAAAAAAAAAGAGAGAAATGATATGAATAAATGAAGGATTCCCATAATCCCAGAAGGAAAAAATACACACACACACACACACACACACACACACACACACACACATACTTGTGTGAATATGATATGTGTATATATCATAGATATATCTATATGTATGTCTACATGTTTCATTTCCTTTCTAAACAACTTCAAGGCAGAAGTGCTGAAGAGTTTACTATTGTGTAATGATAAAATGCATATGGCATATAGTATGTATAATAGAATATAACAACATTCAGGATAAAAAAAGTTCCCCTTCCCTGCTTTTTTGTTGCTGCTCTTGTATCCATTTTACTAACTCATTATTTCATGACCTTGCTATATTAGGATCTTAATAAGTGATCAAAAGTATTAAGTCAAAAAAACAGTACACAGTTTGAATCCTTGGTCTGCCCAGTGGCAGGTCCACCTACACTTTTCTGTCTTGTTATATAATAAAATCCTTTCTAATTAAAAAAAATAATAATAAAAAAAGATAATAAGTCCAAAAGCCTCGGCTTGAGACAGCAGCAGTTAGCTATGTTCTACTTTCAATGAAAAACAAAAGGTTGAATTGATGGATCTGCCTGCAAATATTGGAGAACACATTTTGTTAAAGGTTAAAGATGTAGATGAGGAATTTTTTCAACTGCTAAGTTGTTTATTCAACATTTTTGTTTATTTGCTTTTGGGATTATGCAAGTTTTTTTGTTTTTGTTTTTGTTATTTTAGCACATGGACTGTTAGCATTGCTACTTAATAAGGGGAAGGAATAAGCCTTTATATAGCTCCTACTAAATGTCAAGTACTGTGTTAACCCTACAAGGAAGGTACTATTATTATGTCTATTTTACAGTAAGGAAGTTGTGCCAAACTGAGGCTAAGTTGTTAAGGTTTAGGGGTGCTTGGTGTTGGGACCCCAAAATCACAAGACATGGGTCCTTTCCAAATGAATTCAACCCAAGCCTTCTTTAAGCCAAAGACAAGGTTTATTAGAATATCCACCATATTGGCCAGACTCTTAAAGAATCTGAACATTACTGAACTATTGGCTAGATTATAAGAATCTGAGCACCTTAATGGAGACAAGATGAACCTTATATACAGAAAGACTGTGGAAAGGATCTAGGAGTGGCCAAGTTTGAGATGACTGGAGGAGGGGTCTAAGGAAGATCTGAATGGGAGAAGCCAGTAAGCTGGGATGAACAGAAAGCCTGGGACCTTGACCATGTGGCCAGAGAGAATGGAGTCTAGGTAGGGTCAAGGGTGGGAAGAAGCCAAGGGCCATAGGGAGGTAGATTTGGTTCAGGTGATAATGAAAGACCAGTTGATAGGATTATAGCGTCAGGTGAAGACCAGAGATTGGGCCATGTAGGAAGTGCTGGGTTTTTCCTTTTTGGGGTCCAGATCCCAAAGACATGTGTTTTTTTACTTTTAGGGATTCAGATCCCATTCCCATCAAAATGACTTTTCCTGCATCATGCAGTATCTGAGGCCATATTTGAATTCAGGTCTTCCTGACTCAAGGCTTAGCACTCTATTCACTGTGTGGCCACCAGCTGCCTCAGCAAACTCCAGTGGCTCTCTATTATTTGGCCAAATATAAAATCCTCTGTTAGGCTTTTCAAACCCTTTAAAATCTAGTCCCTTCCTACCCTTTAAGTATTTTATTTTTCTCCATATCTTACGTGATCCAGTAACACTCACCTTCATGCTGTCTTTCAAACATGTCATTCCACCTCCCAACTCCATGAAGTTTCACTTACTGTTCTCTATTCATGGAATTTTCTCCCAAGCACTCCTTTACTTCCTGGCTTCCAAGACTTGCTTTAGGTCTCAGCTCAAATCCCACCTTTTTAAAATGCCTTTTCTAATGACCTTTTCCTCCCCAGCACGTACTCTACTAGTGCCTTTCCACATAGATTACCTCCAATTTATGCTGCATATTTTGTTGGAGTTCAGTCATTTTAATCAGGTCCAGCTCTTTGTTAGTCTATTTGGGATTTTCTAGGCAAAAATACTGGAGTGGTTTGCATTTCCTTCTTTAGCAAATAGAGATGAATAACTGAGTCAAACAGGAGTAAGTGATTGCCCAGGGTCACATAGCTATAAAGTGTCAGAGCCCACATTTAAACACAGGTCCTCAGCATATATCTTGTGTATATAAGGTTGTGTTGTTTTCCTTATTAGAATGTAAACTCCTTGAGGGCAGAAACTACTTTTGTTCTTTCTATCCTTAATACTTGGCACAAAGCTAGCAACCAGTAATCATCTGATGAAAGCTTAATGATTGACTAATGATTGATTTCTCTCTCTCTTGCCTCCTCCACCTCTCAGCAAATTTTATATCATCTAAATGTTATTTTCTCCAAAAAAGAATATGAACCCCTTGAAGGCAGTAATTGACTTCCCTTGTTTAGATGTTAAAAGGATTTTTAAAAAATCTTTACATTACAAAGTGTCAAAGAGGTAGTCATTTAAGAAAGAAAACATATAAACATATTTGTAATGTTTTGAAGATGCTAGAAGGAAAAAAAAGAAATGGGAGGGGAGATATATTAAGGGGAAACTGGAGAAAAGATGGGGGAATTTGTTAAGGTATATAATCAAACTGAATATGTAGAACTAAATGGAAACATATGAGTGAGAAGAAAAGGTATGATGCATGCCACTTGAAATTCATTTTCCTCTAAGCTGGTCAAAGGGCAGAACACACACACACACACACACACACACACACACACACACACACACACACAAAGTATGATGCAAAAATACATTCCACTTAGAGATACAAATAAGAATATGAAGAGAAGAATAGAATATTAGAAAGAAGGCATATGAGGGAGGGATTAGTCATAAGCAAAACAAACCTTAAATTTGGAGCGTTACTGATGAAGGAAAGTTTAAATGGGGGGGGAAGGGATGAAGAATGGACAGTAATTTGAAATAGGAAGAGGGGAGCATAGAGAAGAAAAAGTACAAGAAATAGAATTCAGAGGAAGAAAAACAATTAATTGACATAATTGTGGATGTGAATGGGATGCATTCACTCATAAAACAGAGGGAGATAGCAAATAGATAGAAAGATAGAAAGAAAAATCTAGCAATATGTTATTTACAAGAAATCTTCTTGAAACATGGAGACTCACATAAAAAGTTAAAGGGTTGGTGCAAAATACATTATGCCACAACTGAACACAAAGAGCCAGGCTAGCAATTGTGATTTCAGAGAAGGAAATAACAGAAATGGATTTAATTAAAAGAAATAAAGAGGGAATCTACATTTGACTGAAAGGAAACTTTAGCAATGAATTTATTTCAATACTTAACATATATCATGCAATAACATAGCTTATAAGTATTTAAAGATTTTTTTTTAACTACAAGGAAATATAACAATAAAACTACAATAAAAGGGACCTTAAATTTTCCTATCAGCCCAAGATAATTCTAACCAAAAAGTTAATTACAAAGAAGTAATAACATGAATAAAATTTTGGAAAATATATACATACTAAGCCTCTGGCAGTGGATAAATGGAAGTAGAAAAGAGTATACATATTTTTTGGTTGTTGATGGCACATTTACAAAAACTGATCATGCTTTAAGACATAAATACATCATAAAATGCAGAAAAATCTTATGTATATCCTTTACTTATAAAAATCAACAAAATTATATCAAAGAAAAAAGCCTTTAAAATATTAAAATCAAATAGAGGTTAGATGACTTAATCCTAAGAGATTATTGGGTCAAAGGATAAATAATAAAAAATTATTGAAAATGATATTAAATATAATGACAACAATGAGATAATATTTAAAATTGTGAGTATATATTCAAAGTAGACCTTTATATTTTTTTCATTTTAAACATTCTTTTCTGTTTAAATTTTGAATTCCATTCTCTCCCTCCCTACCAGCCCACCCCCATCCACTGAAAAGGCAAGCAAAATTATATTAATTATACATGTGAAATCATGCAAAGCATATTCTCACATTAGCCATGTTGCAAAAAAAAATTAAAAATAAAGTGAAAAAATTATACATCAGTTTGAACTCAGGAGTTCATCAGTTCTTTCTATGTAGGTGGATAGCATTTTTTCATTATAAGTACTTGGTCTTAGGGTACAAACCTAATAGTGTTATTTCTGGGTCAATGGGTATACACAGTTTAATAACCCTTTGGTCATAGCTCATTGTCCCTCCAGAATGGTTGGATCATTTCACAACTCTACCAACAGGTTATTAGTGTACTTATTATCCATCATCACCTCTAACATTCATCATTTCTGATAAATGTTAGTTGTACAATACCTCAGAGCTGTTTAAATTGCATTTCTCTAATCAGTAGTGATTTAAAGCATTTTTTCATAGATATCTTTGGTTCCTTCTAAAAATTGCCTGTTCATATATTTTGGCCATTTATCAATTGGTGAATGGTTCTTATTTTTATAAAGTTTGACTCAGTTCAGTATATATTTGAGAAATGAGGCCTTATCAGAGAAACTTGCTGTAAATTTTTTTAATATTGCTTCACTGTCTGTGGTACCTTTTAGCAAAATGTAGTTTCCCTGATTACCTCTTCTAGATAAATCTATTTTTGCTTTTCTTTTGTCTGAGATCATGATCGCTACTGCTGATTTTTTTACTTCAACTGAAGCATAATGGATTCTGCTACAATCCTTTATTTTAACTTTGTGTATCTTTCTGTTTCTTAAACATATAATATAAATGATGACAAGTGAAATAAGTTGTGTAAAAAACATCATTTATGAAACACATGAACAAAAATAGAACATGGTCTGGTGCCATAGAAAGAATGGTAGATGACCAATGGATGGCCCAAGTGATGCACTGTTAGCATCCAGCCAGTAAAAGAGTGCAAGACATCCGGGTGGTTAGGTGAGGTATCTGTGGGGAATGTAATGACAGCCAGAGGAAATAATAACTCAGGATACAAAGGCATATGGATATTACTTTCAACACCACTGATGGAACTACTCACGTCAATAAAATCACATAATCATTAAAGTATAATCAAAAGAAATGCCCTACAGGTGCATTTGCACAGGACTGAAAATAATAACCTTGGGGAAGACAGAAAAGCCTTATTAGCTGAATGATATGACTAGTTGAGTTGGGGAGGAATTTGGGGGTAATAATCTATTCTTCTGGAAAGCACTCAGAATTGCTAGCAATTTATGTCAAATTGTCGTTCCAACAAAGAATCAATACAGCACCATGTCCTGCATTTTCTACAAGTATATTTTAATAAATAAAAACAAATTTCCCAAATGTATGTATGACATTCAGCAATTTTCAGTGGATAAAGCACAAGCATTCTGATGAAAATCCCTTCTACCTACAGATACTGAAAATAAGAAAGTTAAAAAGTGGTGAGCATGAGATAATGGACATTCATTTTCAAAAGATGAAAGGCAGAAAATGTGCATTTGTGAATATTTTGCTCTATATAGTCTCTTTGAGGGTAGGGTCAATGTTTCATATACTCAATGATTATTGGTTGACAGGTCCCATTCAACAAAAGTGTATTGAGATAATTCAGTGATGTGTAAAGCATTATACAAATAAAAAAAGAAATATAAGATATTATTTCCTTTTTGGAAGTTTACATATTATTTGGGGAATACACAGGTAGTCAGCATGCAGCAATTACACAATTATCTTACAGGAGATAATGTGAAAGCATTTTGGTATTTGTCCTATCAAAAAAACTCTAGAAATAGAAAACCTGAATTCAAATCCTCTGATAACATACTAATTTTGTGACCATGAGATGTCACTTGACTTCCATAGGTCTCATTTTTCGCATCTACAAAATGAAGTGGTTAGGAAAAAAATGGCCTCTGAGGTCCCTTCTATTCCTAGGTTAATGATCTTATGATTCTATGTTCCCAGGATATCAGTTTCTATTCATAAAGGCATCAATCTTGGATTCAGAAGATCTGGACTTAAATCCCAATATCTACACATATTAACCATGGAACTCTAGTCATTTAACTTTTAGCCTAAGTTTCCCACTGAGGATAATAATGCTTGTACTACACACTTCACAGGGTTGTTTTGAGGAAAATATTTTGTAAACCTCAAAACATTATAAGGGAATAAGATTAATTTTCATTGATCCCCAAAATCATCAATGGGCAGAGCCAGGGTTGGTCTCAGGAAATGGATGTTTCCCAACAACTAAAACTATGTAAAAATTAAATGAGTGGCTTTCTCAGGTAGTGAGATCCCATTTACTTCAGATATTTAGTTAGAAATTTTTTGTGTACTTTTTGAGAAAGGTGTAGAGGCCATTCATATTTCAATTAGTGGTTGGATTAAATGACCACTAAGGTCTTTCTCAACCTTGAGATTTGATGACGCAGGATGCAACAGAAAAATTTTGCTTTTAAGTCTAAAGTTTCATTTTTTGAAAAGAGAAGGTAAAGACAATATTTTCCGGCATCATGAGATGCTATACATTGAGTTGTTTGTTCCTTCATGTGCTTGGATCTTGATGAAAGACACATTTTAAACTTTATTAACTCCATCTTAAACAGTGTCCTTTCAAGAGCCATTTGGATATCTAAATATCTTAAGGTATATTTGTAGTGAAGGCTAATAAAATTTTAAAAAGACATGCTAGTAAAACACAAAAACACTGTTATTTTCTGACACTGAAAGATTATAGTAAAATTATGAAATAGGGTTAACTTGTCCTTCATGTTTCCAACCTTTTAGCAAACTTACCTCTTAGCAGAAGTATGGTATGTTTTAAAAAAAGGCAACAGCAACAACACTAAACTTGGAATTTAAAGCCCAGAAAACAGGTTTAAGTAGTAAATCTGACATTCACTAGCTTTGTGACCCTAAGCAAGTCACTTAACTTAACTTCTCTCTTCTATGAAATGAGGACAAGAGTATTTTCCTTGCAAGCCTCACAATGTTGTTTTGAGGAGTACATGGTTGTGAAAGTCTTTTGTAAAGTGCTATATTATACATACACATTAGAATTAATCATGTTTCTTTCTATGGCACGTGACTTGGTCCTCTATGTGGGGTGTCTCGTGCTCCAAAGTTATCCCTTTTTCTTCTCCTATATTCTTTCCATTTGATGTCCCATTATCTTAGGGCTCTATCCTGAACTAGCTGTCAGGAAGAAAAACTATGAGATAACCTAATTAATAATAAAGGGTTAGACAGTAATAACAATTTAATGTATTAGCTTTCCTCGCATTTTGAAAAACATTTGTTCTAGGTGTTAATTTAGAGTCACTTACATCTTTCTGTGCATATACATGAATGCCTATGCAAGGAAACAGAAAAAAAAAAAGATCCAGCTCTCCATTAGGTTGGATAGAGGGTAATAATTTCTTTCAGCCAGGATAACTTGTAAAGACAATTTGCAAAGCCAAAGAAAGATCACAAACTAAACTGGTTGTGATAGTAGCCGCACTAACGATATTATAGATCTTTCCAGTATGAAGGTGAGTTTTAGTTACTTTCATATTATTAATAGTTCTTGGCTTGTAGTCAGGGCTTCATAAATACTTGTTGATTAACTGCTTGACTGATCAAGAGGATGACATCCTCAAAACTCATCTACATTTTAATGCTTTGTTCATTTTAGAAGGTTGTGCTATTCAAGTTCTGTTTTTTCTTCTTAAAATTATGTGACCTTGGTCACTTGACTTCTCTGGGATTCTGCTTTTTCATCAATAAAATAGTAAACGTGTTTAGAATAGTTATCTCACAGGATTACTGTGGCTCTGTAAAGAGCTATCTTGATGTAACAGCTTTTTTGACATGGCTGGATTAATTCTGGACTAACTAAACATGACCTATTATCAAATTCCAGTAATTACCGCCTTAGGTTTTATTCCATCAAAATAAACACAATCTCAGCAAGGTATGGCCATACTTTCTTTTATTTTCTTCTTTCATTCCAGCTTGATTTCTCCTCTCCTTGATCAAGACACAAAACTCCCACAGTTGCCAACAAAAATCCATGAATACAGAATTTCAAGGGAAATGGGTAGTCCTAAATAAAGGCAGGATAAATGTCAACGCTCAGTCAAGCCTCATAAAATTTTCTTCGTGAGGCTGAATGGCCATCTATTTTTGGATTCTGTATAAACAGTACATAAAGGAGCCCTGGTTGAATGGTATATAACACACAAGGCACACCCATAACAAACAAAGCAATAGCCAGTCAATATTACATCCCGGTGATTCATGAGAAAGAAGTAAGTACATTCCAATGTTTCACAGTGTTGTATTATTTTAAGACTCTACCACTTAACTACTGTGTTTGTCACTTGATCAACAGTCTCTGAGAGGCTAAAGGGACTATCGGGAAACAAAAACCTACCAATAATTGGCCGTCCTTGTTTGCCATCTTTTCCCCCAGCACAAACTGATTATATACTTCATTTAGGTAGCTGGATCAAGGACACATGTTGCCTTTTTCAGGCTAACAGTGAAATACTTTGTCACAGGAAATTGAGGCAGGTGGAGCTGGGTGAACAGGAAGGTCCTGAGGGCAGGAGTGAGAGAGTTGACACCCTGAGAAGCACCTTAGCCAAGATCGCCAAAATCGAGGCGGAGATGGCTCGGACCCAGAAGAACAAGGCCACTGCACACCGCCTAGGACTCCTAAAGATTCGGCTGGCCAAGCTCCGCAGGGCGGGGGGCACGGCGGCCCTGGAGAAGGATTCGATGTGGGCCAGACTGGCAATGCTCAGATCGGCTTTGTGGAGTTTCCATCTGTGGGGAAGTCGACATTACTCAGTAACTTGCCCGGGGTGTATTCTGAAGTGGCAGCCTACGAGTTCACCACTCTGACTACCGTGCCCGGAGTCATCAGGTACAAACGGGCTCAGATCCAGCTTCTGGACCTCCCAGGTACCATCGAATATGCCAAAGATGGGAAGGGGGGAGACCGGCTGCTCATTGCATTGGCCCGAAACTGCAGCTTGATTCTGATGCTCCTGGATGTGGTAAAGCCCCAGGGACTTAAGAAGATCATTGAGAATGAGCTCTAGGGCTTTGGAAATCGCTTAAACAGCAGCAGCACCACCACTCCCTACAACATTGGCTTTAAGAAGGACAAAGGAGGCATCAACCACATGGCCATGTGTCCTCAGAATGAGCTGGATGCCGAGACTGTGGAGAGCATCTTGGCAGAGCACAAAATCCACAACGCTGACAGGACCTTGCACACTGACGCCACAGCCAACGGACCTCACTGACGTGGTGGAGGGCACCAGAGTTTATATTCCCTGTTTCTACGCGTGAACAAGGTGGACCAGATCTCTGTTGAGGAACTAGACTCATCTACAAGGTGCCTCAGTGCGTGCCCGTTTCCGCTCACCGTCGCTGGAATTTTGATGAGCTGCTCAAGAGGATCTGGGATTACCTGTGGCTCGTGAGAATCTACATCAAATCCAAGAGACAGCTGCAGGTTTATACCTTCCCAGTGGCTCTGCCCAACTCCTGGACCACCGTGGAGGATTTCTGAATGAAGATCCACAAAAACCTCATGAAAGAACGATGCCCTGGTCTGGGGTTTGTCGGTGAAGCACAACCCCCAGAAAATGGGGAAGGACCACAGGCCAGAAGTCGAGGACGCCATTCAAATTGTAAAGAAATGAAGGGGTCCCTGACACGGGTCAGAAAGTCTGACACCCTCCCACCCCTGGGGCCGTCCTGGGCTGCAGGCTCAAGAGCAGGAAGGACTTGGGGCCTCCCTGGGAGGCTGCCCTTACAGCTGTCATTCACTGTATGTTGAACTACATAAAGAGTGTGGTTGGCCAGCAGGCTTTCCTGAAGAAAAAAAAAAATTATGTACACACACACACACACACACACACACACGTGTATATGTACACACACACACACGTGTGTATATGTATATGTGTATATATATATATACATGTCTTGTTATTCCGGATTTATTTTATAAGATTGAAATCATTAATATTCATTAGAAATCCATATGGCTTCTTAATTGTCTGTGTTAATGGAAAGTCAAGAACTGTAAGAATTTCCTGCACTAGGAGTCATTTTCCATAGGGAAAATAGGAAAAATTACAATTTGATAAAGGAAAAATAAATCACAAACACATATATACTTGTGTTTGCATATATATACATCATCACCATTATGTGGAACAATAGAAATCCTCAATAAGTAGATTCATGAAGATGGATGTAATTAAACTGGTCATTTTGTAAATGAGAAATTTTAACCAAAGAATCAAAATAAATGATTTACCCAATTATAATGTTTATTTGCCCAAGTGTAACTGACTACTTAATGGTAGAGATGGAACTAGAAACTGAAACTCAAAGCTCCCAATCCAGTGTCTTTTGCATTATCTCACTGTCGAAAACTGATGGAACAAACTTAATGATGAAGAGGACCTGTAACATACATTGTAGCAGAAAGAGTACATGACAAGTCAGAAGTACTGGGGTCAAACCTGAACTCCATCACTATGAAACCACTTCTGTTTCCTTAAAAGATGATATAAGATAATACATATGAAAGGGATTTGAAAAATAGGGTTTTTTTTCGCTTGCATGGAAGGTGGAGAAGGTCATTATAGGGGGACTATAGCTGTGATTTCATTGATAGGGACTTTAGGATGGAGCCAATGCATATCCGCAAATAATCTGTAATTCAAAGCTTTAGAGAGTTACTGTTGTAGGCAACCCTCTTAGTTCGAGTTCTAAATTGTGGTGAAATGAGGCACTTGAAAGACTCTGAACATTTTAAAAGGAGGTTTATTTTGCTATAACTTTGTAAGGATATGCAACAAGGATACAATATCTTCCCTGGATGTGGGCATCCGTCTTTCCATTTGGAAAACTAAATAATCAGTCAGTCATTAGGGAGTAGGTATTCTCATGGTGTCCAGCAACCAGCAAGCCTGAGCAGCATGGAGCCCACATAGCTTGGCCTTTTTATTACCTCTAGGCCAAGAATCAGAAAAAACGGAGCCAATTAGGTTTTGTGGCGGGAGGAAGCTTTGCCAGGGAAGTCACTCAGGAAGTTGGGGCCAAGGAAGTTGCTGAGGGATCTTGTTAGGGGAGGAATTTGTGTCAGAGTAAGTGAAACTGCATGAAGAAGCTGCTGCACTGTCACAGTCTCTGCATGACATCACGTGTGTAAACGATTTGTCAATAGGCACACAGCTAGCATGTCAGATCTTTCAGGATCTAAGACTCTCCAATCACTAAGGAACACTTTTATTCTCAGTGTACTAATGTTTAGATATCTTCATCTATAGTAACCTTCTTTACAAGGGCAACTTTTATTTTATCTTATTTTTGTCAGTCTTTGAAAATCCTTTTGACCACTTCACCATTCATTCTAACTATGTATTTAGAGCTGTTAACATTTAAAATCCTCAGTTTCCCAAATTACCATATTAAGAAATTAATAAGACTTGAAAAATGGAAAAGTATATGTTAATGAAATACAGCACTAATCCATTTTTATTTGTAGTATTGTGAATTCATCATTAAACAAAACTGAAAATGCTTACAATGATGTTTTGCTATAGCAACAACAAAGATATTTCCATTTATAGTAACATAGCTTTCCAGGCAGTAAAAAATGGAATAACTAGAATTGCCCAGCCTAAAAGAGTAGTGCAGTAAAATGAGATAAAAACCATTCAGAAAGGAAAAGCATTTTTTAATGATCATATCTTTAGCTGAGTCTTATGAATACACACATTCACTTTGAATTGATGTGAAAATAAGAAAATTCTCATAGAGAGAAAGTTAGAAAGATAAGAAAGCAAATATTGGGTTATTCATAAGTTTGTGAGAAACTTACCAGGAAAAAAATCTGTAGGAGGAAATATGATAACCAACAGATAGATAGACATAAATATAATTGATAATAATATGAATAATATATGAATATATTATTAATAATGATATGAATAGTTTTACCATGTCATAGATAATTGATACTTTTGAAAAATTAGTATTCTAAACACTTGATGAAAGCAATAGAAATTGTTGGTTGTTGAGTGAAAAATTAAAAATGATGGTTGAATGTGGGATTCAAGGTCTCTCTACCTTACAAGTTCAACACATAGGACAATTCCTAGAATATGGTAGGTGCTTAATGAATGATGGTTGATTAATTGATTTTTTATCTCACTTAAAAAAATGAAGCAAAGTGTTGCCAATGAATGATGTATGAGTAGAAAAATAGTGTAAAAAATATAAGAAAACTAAGTTGCTCAAGATGGTGCAATGACCAGGAATAAACAAAACCTTTGGCGTCCTTCATTCTTTTTTCAGCTCCTATCTCCTAATGCATGATTTGCTTATGTGAAAGTATTTTTCATCATCAGAGTTAAATTCAATTTAATTATACAAAAATTAAAGACTTGCTATGGTAAAGCACTGTCTTGGGCACTGAGGATATAAAGGCAAAAAAAAACCAGTCTCTGTCTTCAAAGAGTTTATGTACAATTAGTAAGAATACATTTAATGGGCAAATGAATTACGAATTACAAATTATATACAAAATAAGTTCAAGAGGGAGAAAGTGTTAATAACTGGGAAGATCTGAAAAAGCCTCTTATAGAAAGGATGTGGCACCCAAATGATGCTTTAAAGGAAACCAGCGATGCTATAAAGCAGGAATGAATAGAGGATACATTGATACATTGAAGGCAAGGGGGAACAGGTACTAAAACAAGGAGTTGGTAAAACAATAATAATAGCTAGCATTTATGTAACCCTTTAAATTTTGCAAAATACTATACAAAACTCATCTCATTTTATCTTCATGACTCTGGAAGGTAGGTGCTATTACTATTCCCACTTTACAGATTAAGAAACTGAAACAGACGTTAAATGACTTGCCGAATATCATATACCTAATAACTGTGTGAGGCTTGGATTTGCCTAATTACAAATATATAGTACACATACACACACACACACACACACACACACACACATCTGCATACACACATACATGTATACAGACAGAGGGAGAGATGGGGAGAGAGAGAGAGAAACTAGAAGTTCTATACCCAACTTTGTATATGTAAATTATTCCCTCCATGAACCACTTCAGATGAGAGTGAGGTTCAAGCATTCTCCTCTCCCCTTGGCCAATCCCCTTTCTTAATTATGCTCTTCCTTGTGCACTTCATTTTATGAAATAATTTTCCCCATTCTTTCTCTCTTTTTCTCCTTCCCCTAGAGCATCCCTCTTTCTTACCCTCCCATTCTTTTATTGAGATCATCCCAACATAATAGACACATACCCATACACTCTGCTTAACTGCCCTACTTATGAAAAAGGTTTTAGGAATTACATGTGCCATCTTCCCATAAGAATGTAAACAATTTAATTTATTTAATTCTTTATGATTACTACTCATGTTCATCTTTTTATGTTTTCCTTGAATCTGATATTTGAATGTCTTTTTTTTTTCTTCCAGCTTTGGTCTTTTCATAATGAATGATTGAAAATCCCCTATTTCATTAAATTTATATTCTTCCTTACCTTGCAGGATTATATTTAGTTTTGCCATATGGGTTGTTCTTGGTTATAATCTTAAATCCTTTGCCTTCTGGGATATCATATTCCAATACTTCTCCTCCATGGTATTTCATTTATTTCTTTCTGGCTGCTTGCTGTATTTTCTCTATGATCTGCTGACACTATATTTTGGCCATAATATTGTTGGGGATTTACATTTTCATGAGGCGGTAGGTGGATTCTTTCAATTTCTACTTTTCCTTCTAGTTCTGAGATATCTGGGCAGTTTTCCTTTGAATTTCTTCAGATATGATGTCTAGGCTCTTTTTTGTTCATATCTCTCAAGTTGTACAGTAATTCTTAAATTATCTCCCCTTATTAGACTTTCTGAGTCAGTTGTTTTTCCTATGCAATATTTTATATTTTCTTTTTTCATACTTTGGACTTTGTTTTATTGTTTCTTGATGTCTCATGGAATCATTAGTCCATTAGACTAATTAACATTTTTAAGGACATTGTCTTCAGTATGGTTTTGTATGTCTTTTATCATTTGATCAATTTTAATCTTCAAGGAGTTATTTTTTTCAATATTTTTGTACCTTTTCTGTTTGCCAAATTATTAATTTTCTTCCAAAGTGATAATTTTTCCCTGAATCTTTCTTCTACAGCTCTAATTAGATTTTTTAAAAAAAAAATCATGTTTTCCTTTTTAAAAAAATCTCTTTCTTTAAATCTTCTAGCAATCCTTATTGACTTATGTCTAATCTGCATTTTTCTTTGAGGTTTTTCTTGTAGATGTTTTCAAGTCATTGTCTTTTTCTGTGCTTGTGTCTTGGGCTTCTCTGTCATGTGTAATGGTTTTTTATGACCATCTTTTCTTCTTATTTGCTCATTTTTCCAACTACTTCTTGACTTTGGATTTATGTTGTTTTGAACTCTATTCAACTCTGGATGGGAGTGGGAATGACTCACTTGAGATTCTGTCTTTTATGTAGTTTTGCTACTTTCGTAGTTCAGTATGGTGTCCTCTATGTTTTCAGTACTTCATAAGTGGTATGCTCTGGGGAAAGTTCTGGTCAAAGTCATCCTGGTTTCTGCTCTATCTGGTCCTTAAATAAAGTCCCTACTCTCTCTTTACCATGTCTACTCCACTCCACCCTGAACTATGACCTGGATAATGGACAATATTATTACTAGATAGTATCTATTCTTGCTCCCACAGAAATCCCCTGAGGTCTCTTTCTACCCAGATTTTCAGTGTCCTTACTGACTCTGGATGCTATGGAACTCCCTACTACCACTTCCATTGCCAAAACTAGTGCTACTTCTACAGCTGTGTTTTGGGGAAGTCCCTACTCCTGTGTTTGTAGACCTCTATTTTTGTCTTCCTAAGCTTCCCTGAGCTGGAAAAATGACTCACTGTGACTTTTTCTTGACTTTTCCACAGAGAATTCAGTTTGATACACTTTTTGTGTCTTTAAAAAAAGAGATTTTAAGAAAGCTAAAGTGAAGTTGGTGACTTCTCACTCCACCATCTTGACTCTGTCCTGTGCCTGTCTATTGATTATAAATTAGACCTCTCAAATAAAAAAGAGTATAATGAAGAATTTTCAAGAAACGTATTTTTCATATTTAGTGGTGAAGCAAGGAATGATAACTTGCTTGATCTCTGAATAGTAGATCAACATTCAACTGTCTTTTTGTCCTCTGGATTCCCTTTTTTTTTTTAGGAGTTATTGTTTATGCAATATTTTTCCTTTTGTGATATATGGCTATGTTTTTTTTTCTTTTATTTCTTGTTCAAGCAGTTTGACAACAAGATAGAAGATCAGATTTCCCCACCCCCCCCAATTTCCATCACTTCTAAAACTTTCAACATAAAAAATCAAGCACAAGAAGTAAAATAAATGCAATTGTATAGGCTAAAATACCAAGAATTCTAAAGAAGTAACAACCTGATAAATTAAAAACAGAGAAGGCTAATTCTTAATGCCTGACATTTACTGAGAACTTTTACTATAGGATCCAATTTGCTATAGCCTTACTGCTCCTTCAGTCTTGTCCAAGACTCTGCTCCTGCACTCACCTCACCATTCAGTACCAACGAGAAACAAGAAATAAGAACTTCCTCTTACCCCACGCCCAAAGGGAAGGTTGAGATATAGAGAACTGGAATTCTCTCTCTCCCTGAACCAACAGCACATTGTACTGCAGCTCCAGTTTGACAGAGAATTACAAAACAAAAGAAGTAAAAGTGGAACAGGGGAGCAAGAGACAAGAAAAGGTATCTATGATGTGTTTACTATGTTCCAGGCACTGTGCGAAGAACTTTGTAAATATTTCATTTAATCCTAACATCAACTCTGTGAGCAAATAGGTGCTCAGGCAGGGAAACAGCATATATATATATATATATATATATATATATATATATATATATATATATATATATATATATATATGTATATGTGTGTGTGTGTATATATGTATATGTTAGGGGTGGAGATAGAAAACTATACCAAACCTGAAAAAAAAAAGAACTACAATCTAGATTGAGCCAATTCTGTCCCCCAAAAATCATTTGGATCAGAGACTGAGACTTATTAAAAAATAAAGTTTCTAGTATAGGAGAAGGCTAAGACAACTTTGAAGTCCAGCCTTCAGGAAAATTATCATGAAAAGAGAAGGAATCAAAAAGTGAGGAATATAAGGGGGGAGAATCGACATTACTAACTATCTGAGGAGGAAGAATATTCAGTCAAAAACCTAAAGAACAAATAGATAAACCAATGGAGAAGAATAATAACAGAAGGGAAGATGGAATCAAGAACACCTAAACAAGTCAAAACATTTTTGAACAAAAATTACAAGACAAAGAAATCAGTCAATATTTCATGAGGCAGAGCACCCTGCGGATTCTCAAAAAAGCAGAGTTACAGGGTGCTCCCCAAATATTCAAAAGATAGAAGCAGAATTTATGGCCTACACAGATGAAACAATTTGCAGACTAGGAAAACCTGGAATATACAGCAGTGAAGCTCTCCAAAGAAATGAAAGAGAGAGAACAATTGATTGGGAATGCAAATACCCAGATATAAAAGACAATTTGAAGGAAGAGAATCAAAAAGCAATAATTTTAAAAGAACAAATGATCTGTAGAAAAACAAAATATAACTATTTCAAAAACAGCATGTGTAGAGAAAACTTAAAGCTCTTAAGTCTCCAAGAACACAACAAATTGAAAAGCTTGAAAGCAAGAAAACTATCCAGAACTTCTGAATACAGAAAACAAAGTGCCAATTGAAAGAAGCTACAGATTGTCTCCATTAAAGAGCAACAACAAAATCTTGTGTTGTGAATTGTAAGACACAGAGGTTAAATCTTATATTTCCAAGTACAAACAGATTCTGCAAATAATCAGAAAACCTTCATATGAAGGACAGAAAATTTGAATAAAATAAGATTATTCTGTAGTCACAGAGAAACCTTAGGACAAAGTAAAATATTGGTTTTTTGAAGAGCAAAGGAACATGAGATGCAACCCAAAGTGACATATCCAGTAAACTTAAGTTTCATCACCAACAAGAAGCCATTGGGGGAAAAAAAAACCTCCCCCCTCAAAAAAAATAAACAGATTTCATTGCAAACATGTAAGTTAAATGTAACTTTAAAAAGCATGATTAACAAAATAAATTAAAGGGGGGCAAAGCCAAGATGGTAGAGTGAAAGTAGTGACTTGCTTGAGCTCTTCCCCAACCCCCCCAAATATTCATAAAAATGGCTCTAAACAAATTCTAAAGCAGCAGAACCCACAAAAAGACGGAGTGAAACAAATTTCCAGCCCAAGACAACCTGGATGGTTAATTGGAAAGGTATATCATGCCGGGCTGGCAGTGGAATGTAGTTTGGCACGGGCGTGCAGGCCACAGCAAACCTGGAGCAGGCCTCAGAGGACTGAATTGCCCAGGCAGCTGTGGCAGTTTCCAAACTTCTCAACCCATGGACACCAGAGACAACTTAGAAGGTCAATGGGAAGAGTCTGTATCTGTAGTGCTGAGAGAGAAGCAAGGTATTCTCAGCTCCATTCCCTGAGCTTGGCTTGGGGCGGCAGCTGCCTCCTGAGCTTCCAGCCCATAGACTTGGGGGGAACCAAGTGGCTGATTGGAGGGGGATTGCAGGGATCTCTCTGCTGGTGCAGGATTCTCTTGCTTTGCCTGTGCTTGGATCTGGGTCACAATTCTGGTTGGCGGTCCTGGGGCGAGGAGGAGCACTGGCATAGTGGAGCTTGCAGTGTCTGTAAAGGGGAAATCTTCCTCACAGTTCCAAGGCAGAAAAGAGTGCTTGTGGTCACTCATAGACCAGAACACAGGCCAGGAAAGGAGTAAACACCTCGCCCTTGATCACAGCACCTTGGAAGAACTGATAATTTACAGGTCCCTAGAAGTATCTCTGAAAACAGCTGCACAAAATCCCTGAAGCTTTGAACAGTACATTCTCCACACTGGAAACAGGCTCCTACCTTAACAAAGAGTTTGTAACTCAAATAATTGGCCAGGATCATGAGCAAGCAGCACAAAAAGAGTCAGACTATATTATCTTACTTTGGTGACAAAGAAGATCAAAGCATACAACCAGAAGACAACAAAGCCAAAGCTCCTACATCCAAAGCCTCCAAGAAAGACATGAATTGGTCCCAGGCCATGGAAGAGCTCAAAAAGGATTTTGAGAAACAAGTAAGAGAAGTAGAGGAAAAACTGAGAGTGATGCTAAAGGAGGCCCCAAAAAATACTGAAGAAAATAACACCTTAAAAAATAGCCTAACCCAAATGGCAGAAGAGGTCCAAAAAGCCAATGAGGAGAAGAATGCCCTAAAAAGCAAAATTGGCCAATTGGAAAAGGAAGTCCAAAAGCTTACTGAAATAAATCCTTCCTCAAAAATTAGAATAGAACAAAATAAATTAAACCAGAAAAAAGGGGTGTGTGTGTGTGTGTGTGTGTGTGTGTGTGTGTGTGTAATAGAATGACACCTGTGGATTTAAATAACAACAATAACAAAATGACAATGAAATAGCCATTAAAAGATGTCTTTTTTTTTTAAAAAAATACATGTGAGGTTTAAAGTACAATGTGAAAAGAAGTGATAGTGCTGGAAAAGCCTTTAGTCCTGTGTTCTAAAAAAAACATAACACCTCATCTGCAATCATTTAGGGGAGATTATTAGAACCAAACTCAAGAATTGAGAGAGGAAGGGCAGCTATATGGTGCAGTGGATAAAGCACTAGCCCTGAAGTCAGGAGAACCTGAGTTCAAATCTGGCCTCAGACCAAACACTTGACACTTACTAGCTGTGTGACCATGGGCAAGTCACTTAACCCCAACTGTCCCCCCCCAAAAAAAAAAAAGAATTGAGAGAGGGAAAGAAGAGAATTTCTGAATTACCTTAATCATATTAGTAGTAAGCAATGAAAATAAAATAAGTCCTTTAGTCTGCAAGAAAGGAGAGGGATTATTGGAGAATGAGTGAAGTTTCAAAGGGAAGGATAGAAAGAGGGAAAAAGGAGAAAATTTCAATTCGGTGGTCGGAGGGAGTCCCAATAAAAAGCACTCCTTTTTTTTTCTGTAATGAGAGGTGGAGACCTTACAATAGGTATAACCTCTAGGGATTTGATACTCAGAGATACCATGACATCTGAGAGAGTGTTGTACCTCAATGGATAACATCCTGCATCATGAGAAGGGGAATCAGAGCTCCTGGGGAAAACCAGCAAGCAGAAAGGTTGGAGGACATAGATACAGGGAGGAAATTTCATGGCAAATTGAGAAAAACAAAAGAGCATGGGAAGGGCAGGTGGTAGGAATGAATCATACAATCTACCTTCCCCAGTCATTTAGATTATTTTCATTATGGCCTACTTTGTGGGTGGCACTTTAAAAGAATAATTTCCAAAGGGGAATGTTTCCTCTTTCTTACCATTTTATAGTTTATAACCTGTAAGTGATTTAGATCTTAATAAAAACTAATGGCAGCTCATACGTTTAATACCTTGTGCTCTGCTGTGTCTCATGAAATGCATGGCTATTGTCATGATTTATGTCATTAAAATGAAGACTTTTATCTGCATAGTCACTAGCTTTATGACATGATGATGATAGACGTATTCCCAAGCAGAACATTGACAGAATAAAGAATCTGAATCACAGTATTCTGAGTTGAAGGTTTTGTCCAGAAAGCAGGAATTTACAATTTTGTTGGTTAAATTTCCAGCTCTGCCAATGATTTTGTGTGGGTAGCCAGGCAAGAGAAGAGAATAGAAAGTAAAAATCTGTAGGATTTTTTGCCGCAGAACAAGTAAAGTATGTATATTTCATTATGTGCATATACATGCATATATCTGTGCCTAATTTATTCTTTGATTCTTCAGAGGGTTCAGTATTGTCTGTGAGTCAACAAGTATTTATTAAGCATTTACCATGTGCCAAGCATTGTGTCATGTGCTAGGGGTACAAAGGAAGACAAAATACATTGTCCCCTCAAGCAGCTCAAATTCTAATGTGGAAAGGACATGTAAACTACTATTTATTTACAAGTTTAGATAGTCTCTCTCTCTCTCTCTCTCTCTCTCTCTCTCTCTCTCTCTCTCTCTCTCTCTCTCTCTCTCTCTCTCTCTCTATATATATATATATATATATATGTATATATATGTGTGTGTGTATACATATATATACATATATATAATATGTGTATATATATATATGTCTCTGTCTATCTATCTGTCTATCTATCTATCTACATAGGTATATATGTATCTATCTATCTATCTGTGAAGCATTAGATAAAGGGGGACTAGGAAAGGTCTTTTTCAGAAGGATAATCTGAGCTGACTCTTGAAAGAAGCTAGGCATGCTAAGAAATGAAAGTGAGGAAGGAGAATGTTCTGGTGCAAAGATACAGGCATGTGTTGCAGGGTCATGTGTGAGCAATAGCAAGAAGAATGGAGTAGATAAATTGTAGAGGACATGGAAACGAATCAAGAAGACTGGAAAAGTAGGAAGAGGACAGAAAGCTTTAAATCATGATGAAGGACTTTATATTTGATACAGTAGGTAATGCGGGGTCACTGGAGTTTATTTATCATGAAGGTGACATAACAAAATGTGAGTTTTAGGGAAAACACTTTGGCAAGTGACTGGAGCATGGATTATAGCAGGGAGAGTCTTAAGGCAGGTATAGAAATAGAAGATTTCTCCAACAGCCTAAGTGAGAAGTGATGAAGTATTGTACTATGGTAATAGCTGTTTGAGAGGAGAGAAAGGAAGCCATATGAAAGATGTCTGAAAGGTACAAAGAGACAAGGTTTAACAATTGATTGGATATGTGGAATGACTGAGACAGAGGATTCAAGCACAACACCCAAGTATTGTACTTAAGTGACTGATAGATGATGGTGCCTTCAACAGTAACATAGATCAGAAGAAGGAAGGATTTGGGGTGGAAAAAAATGAGTTATGTTTTTGATATTTTAGGTTTGAAATGCCTATATGATCTCCTGTTTGAAATTCTCAGCAGAGACTAGATAATGTGGCACTGAAGCTGAGAAAAGAACCGTATGGATTACTTTTCTGACTGGAGCCCTGTTCTGGACCACTATTTAATGAGGAGCACACAATATGCCTATTTCACTCCCAGTTCCACTGTTCACTCTCTCGCATTTCCACTTCTCCCTCATTAGCCTTACCACAATGGAGACTTCTCTCCCCACTTCCCTTTTAAATGTCTTATCTTCTCTCATTAGAATGTAAGCTCCTTCAGGTTATGGACTATCTTTTTTTTTTTCACTTCTTATTTATATCTCTAGGACTTAACACAGTTTCTGGAACTAAACCAAACTAAACATTTAAGAAATGTTCTAGGTAACTATCTATCCAGGCATCCTCTACATAGCTAGGATAATTACACCCAGAGAAATTGATGAGATCATGAAGTGAGAGAATATCTAGAGAAAATAGCCCAGGATGGAATAATTTTTTTTCCATTAATCTTAATATTTTATTTTTCCCAATCAGATGTAAAAATAATTTTAACATTTTTTTTCAAATTTTATGTTCCAAATTCTCTTCCTCCCCTTCCCTCCACCTCCTCATTGAGAAGGCAAATAATTTGACAAAGGTTATACATGTGTAGTCACGAAAAACACATTTCCATGTGAGTCATTCTGTGAAAGAAAACAGGCAAAAAAACACCAAAAAAATAAAGAAAAAGTATATTTGATCTGCATTCAGGCTCTACCAGTTCTTTTTCTAGAGCTGCACAGCAATAACTCCTGCAGAATAGTCTTGAATCATTGTATTGCTGAGAAAAGTGAAGTTACTCATAGTAGATCATCATATAACATTGCTGTTACTGTGTATAATACTCTCCTAGTTCTGATCATTTCAATTTGCATCAGTTCCTGTAAGTTTCCTCAGATTTTTATGAGAGCATCCTGCTCATCATTTCTTAAAGCACAATAGCATTCTATCATGACCATATGCAACAATTTCTTCAGCCATCCCACAATTGATGGATATTCCCTTAATTTCCAATTCTTTGCCACCAGTAAAAGAACTGCTATAAGTTTTTTGTACACAGAGGTCTTTTTCAGTTTTGTTTTTTTATCACTTTGGGATACAGATTTAGCAATCATATCTCTTGGTCAAAAGGCATGGTTTTTTAGCCCTTTGGGCATAGTTGCAAACTGCTCTCCAAAATAGTTGAATCATTATACAATGTCACCAACAGTACATTATTGTTTTAATTTTCCCACATCCCCTCCAAGATGTGTCATTTCCCTTTTCTGTCATATTAGCCAATCTGACAGGTGTGAGGTGGTAGCTCAGAGTTGTTTTAATTTGCATTTCCTTCATCAATAGTGATTTGGAGCAATTTTTTATATGACTATAGGTAGGCTTGATTACTTTGTCTGAAAACTGCCTCTTCATAATCTTTGAACAATTATCAATTGAGTAATAGCCCTTAGTTCTATAAATTTGGCTCGGTTTTCTATATGTTTGAGAAATGAAGTTTTTATTGGAGAGACTTGCTATATTTTTTTTAGTAACAATTGTCAACTATGTATTTCCCTCCATTCTATTTTCCCCTTGTTTATCCTACTCTCTCTCTTCTTTACCTTCTGACTTTTAGTTCCCCTAAACTGCCCTCCCTTCTATCAGCTACATACCCTGCCCCTTTCCCTTGCTACTTTCCTGTATGGTAAGACAGATATCTGCTTGAGTGTGTATATTATTCCCTCTTTGAGTCAATTCCTATGTGAGTAAGATTCTTGTGCTCCCCTCCCCACATCCATTTTCTCCTCCACTGTAAAATCTCTTTCAGGCCTCTTTTATGTCAGATAATTTATCCCATTCTACCTCTCTCTTTCCGCTTCTCCCAGTGCACTCTTCTTTCTCATCTCTTAATTTTATTATTTTAGATAATTGTACCATCACATTCAATTCATACCTCTGGTTTCTGTCTATGTATACTCATTCTAACTGCTTTAATAATGAGAACATTTTAGGAGTTATGAATATAATTTTCACATGTAAGAATATAAAGAGCTCAACTTTATCAAATCCCTTATGATTTCTCTTTCCTGTTTACATTTTTGTGTTTGTTTTGCATCTTGTATTTGAAAGTCAAATTTTCTATTCAGCTCTGGTTTTTTCATCAGAAAGGAAGTCCTCTATTTCATTGAATGCCCTTTTTTTCCCCTGAAGGATTATACTCAGTTTTGCTGGGGAGGTGATTCTTGGTGGTAATACTAGTTCTTTTGCCCTCTGGAATATCATATTCCAAGCCCTCTGATACTTTAGTGTAGAAGCTGCAACATCTTCTATTATGATGACTGTGGCTCCACAATATTAGAATTGTTTCTTTTTGGGTGCTTGTGGTATTTTTTCTTTGATCTGAGAGGTCTGGAATTTGGCTACATTATTACTAGGAGTTTGCACTTTGGGATCTCTTTCAGGAGATGATTGGTGGATTCTTTCAATTTCTATTTTGCTCTCTGATTCTAGAATGCCAGGGCAGTTTTCCTTGCTAATTTCTTGAAGAACGATGTTTAGGCTCTTTCTTTGATCATGACTTTTTCAGGGAGTCCAATAATCCTTAAATTATTTCTCCTGGATCTATTTTCTAGGTCAGTTGTTTTTCCAATGAGATATTTCACATTTTCTTCTGCTTTTTTCATTCTTTTGATTTTGTTTTTTATTGCTTCTTAATTTTTCATAGAGTCATTAGCTTCCACTTGCCCAATTCTATCTTTTAAGGGATTGTTTTCTTGAGTGAGCTTTTGTACCTCCTTTTCCATTTGACCAGTTTTACTTTTTAAAGAGATCTTCTCTTCAGATCATTTTTGTATGTCTTTTCCATTTGGCCAACTGCTTTTCAAGTCATTCTTCTCTTCATTGGATTTTTGTGCCTCTTTTGCCATTTGGCCTATTCTCATTTTTAAGGTATTATTTTCTTCATTTTTTTTGTCTCCTTTACCAAGCTACTGACTTGTTTTTCATGATTTTCTTGCATCACTCACATTTCTCTTCCCATTTTTTCCTCTACCTCTTTTACTTGATTTGTTAAAATCCTTTTTGAGCTCGTCCATGCCCTGAGAACAATTCATATTTTTCTTTGAGGCTTTGGATGCAGAAATTTTGACTTTGTTGTCTTCTTCTTAGTGTGTGTTTTAATCTTCCTTGCCACCATAGTAACTTTCCATGGTCAGAATTTTTTTTTCTATTGTTTGCTCATTTTCCAGGGTATTTCTTGATATTTATATGATAAAGTAGGGCTCTGCTTGTCAAGTATAGGGGGCACTGCCCCAAGCTTCAGGGTTTTGTGTAGCTGTTTTCAGAGGTAATTCTGGGGACCTGTAAATTTTTGGCTCTTTTAAGGTGGTGTGATCTAGGGAGAGGTGTATTTCCTATTCCTCTGTACTGTGTATTGGTTTATGAGTGAACACAAGCACTCTTTTCAACCCTGGAACTGTGACCAGGGTCCCTGATCCCCTACTGCCACAAGCTCTGCTGTGCTAGCACTCCTCCTTGAGCTTGGAACAAGACTCAGGCCTGTGATCTAGATCTAAGTATAGGCAATGCAACAGAGTCTGGCCTATGGTGTCAGTAAACAGACCCCTGTAAATCTCCTTCTGACCCATTGTCTGATCCACTTATTGTGTTTGGGCTGAGAGGTCTGGAAACCTCCACTGCTGCCACTGATTCAGTCACCCGAGGTGACTGGTTTTCTGGGGCCTATGCTGGACTGCTCTCCTGTCCCACCTTGGTGCAACAGACCTTTCCTACTGACCAAAAGTTGTCTTGGGCTGGAAAATCATCTCACTCCATCTTTTTTGGTGTTCTGCTACCCTAGAATTTGTTTAGAGTCTTTACTTAAAGGTATTCAGATGATTTGGGGAGAGAGCTCAGGTGAGTCCCTGCCTTTACTCTGTCATCTTGGCTTTGCTTCCCCAGGACAGAATCTTGAAGGAAATCTATAGCTAGTGGGTATGAAATGGATGAAGATCTGGCAAAGTAAACTGAGACATCGTTAGGAAGGTAGGAGGATATCCAGCAGAAAAAAAAGTTTCACAAAAATCTAGAGAGGAAAGAGTATACAAGAGGATATAGTGCTCAAAAGTATCAAAGTTTGAAGAGAGATCAAGAAGGATTAGGATGGACAAAAAGTCATTATATTTGACAACTAAAAGATAACCAGTAATTCTAGAGTGAACAATTTCAATTGCATTATGAGGCTGAGAGGAAGCTAGATTGCAAAGGTTTTAAGTGTGATTGAGAAAAGTATTCTATGACTCATAGTCATATGGAATCACAGAATGGGTTACTATTTCTACCATTGTATGTAGATCCATCATGAGGTCATAGTTCCATCACAGCATCAGTATAAAATTTATACAAGACGTATACATATTGTCTCTGGAACTTGAAAGAGTCATTAGACAGTTGCATCTCTCAATAATAGTGATTACAACCTTTTTTGATTGCAGCTCTGTGGGAAAATTCAAACAGCTGTAAGAGGGAAAATGAAAGCAGATGTAGTGAGCAGAGGGGCTTATTTGTTGAAGGCACAGGGATAGCACGATGTGGGGAGGATTTTCAGAGCTGAATTACTCTCAGGAAGAAGTACCCCCCCAAGGGTCCTAGGGTTTTTATTCTTTATACTAGGCAGGTGAATGTAGTCCTCAGAACTGGATAAAGGTTACTATTGGGAACTGAGAAAGGCCTAAGAATTTTTTTTTTGCTTACTCATAAATAAAGTAACTTTTTTGTTCAGATGTTTCTAAGATAGTGAGGTAACCCAGGAGCCAATATTAACTGGGGGGAGTGGTTGGGAAGTAACATGATTGAACCATATTCTAGGGGTTTCTTCTTTGTCTTTAGACACATATATTTACTCTGTGTGTATGTCTGTGTGTGTGTGTGTGTGTGTGTGTGTGTGTGTGTGAGTGTGTGTGTGTGTATTTTCTACTGTATGAGACTCCTTGAAAAAGAGAAATTCTTCTCTCAGGGAGAATTTAGAGTTCATTTTCTTCCCCACAAACAATACTTAACAGTGTTTTGCCCAAACTGTTTTCATGCCTCCGAGTTGAAATATTACTTCTGTCTTCTGTTCCATTTACCCACTATTGTGAAATTTTGTATTCTACTTTCCAGATTAAGGTCTAAACATCACTGTAAAGTGCATGGTTCCAAATGAATGGTACTTGTCAGATTTCCCCTTTGTAGCACATTCTTCCTGCCACTGACTGCAACATTAAGTGCAAAACCTATCCCCCAGGGTTTAGAATATTGCAGGGCATTCTTGAAATGTGTTATAATGTGATGATTGTGATATCTAAAACTAAGTTGATAATGCAGTGGCATACAAAGTTTATAACTATTCCTGCTTCGAATGAAAAAACGAATTGGAAGCAAAGAGGGAGGAATGAATAGACACAGTTGGTCTGGCAGTGAAGTGACTGCTGCTTCTGCAATTTCTCCAAAACCCATTTCACACTAAACCTCACAACAACTCTAAGGACATTTAATCTCAGCCTAAACAAGGTGTCTGCTCCCAGAAGTAATGGCTGTGTCACACCAGGGGAGTGTGAGAGAGAGCGCAAATGGGAAATTGCAGAAGAGCGAAAAAAAAAATAATCCTGGAATCATTTCCCACTATTTTCCATTTGCCTGGAGGAAGCATTGAATCTCTTTACTTGTGATTTGGTCTGAACTAAAGAATGTCTCTATTTTTGTTCTAATAATAAGGAATTACTACTGGGCTTACAAGCTTATACATCCACTCCCTCTAACCAAGGTACCTTAACCCCGCGTGTCAGGCATAGACTTGATTTATTCCTTGATGAAGCTCTCCGCTTTCGAGAGGACTGACTCCCCTTTCTCACATCTTTTGGCTCCTTAAATATTCTCCTCAGGATCCCTGGAAAAGTGTTTAAGCTTAGCTTCTGGATCACATGTAGTTCTCACCAAAGGAAGGAAGTTAAAGGGTTCTCTGTGCAATATGAATCAAGTATTGGACAGGAATCTGTTTTACATTTCACCTCAGATATGCATTGCCTTCCTCAAAGTCCATGTCTTCTGGCAAGCAAGTCCAATAAATTGGTCTCATCCTATTGCTGGGATTATCTTCTCTGATCTAGAAGCTTTCCTTGCCACCAGTTACTTCATTCTTTGAACCTAGGATCTCTGGATATATTGAATTCACAAAGTCATCTCCAAGTTTGGGCATATATAATTTGACTACATCCTCCATTCACCTACTCAGAAAGGCAAACAAAGGCAGGGGACTTAGAGCATGCTCATCTAATTGAGCCAATGATCCACACAGGATCAGCCTTGGAGTGAAGGAAACATCACTGAATATCCAACCTTCTACCCCTCATGGGAAAGAGAGAAACGTTAAGAGAAAGGGAAGGAAACATAGCTCTCCCCACTGCAGAGCAAAAGCAGGAGAGAGCCAAAAGTTTTCTCACCTTTTAACCAATACAACAGTCCACTCCCCTGCCACTATAACCAACCACAAAGGACCAGGGGACTACTCTGTGTTTTCCATGTCATGCCAAACTCTTTCAGTGCTGAATTGCCATGCAGCCAGAAAGATCCAGGAGGTTTTTCATCCCCAGAGGGCCCAAGTAGTGAGTCATATACGTGGTCAACAAGAAGCCACAGAATATCTGCATGTGCTCTGTACAACCTGCATCACACTTCACAGAGGACGCTTGTATCTTGTGATCACAGGCCAAAAGTTAAAGATAGCTCAAGAGTAGATTGATTCAAATACATGAATGCTTTCAAAACAATATTTTTCTACCAAAAATCACATCCATAACACTATGTAGTGTTGTCTAGTGATTCTCAGCTACACAGCAGTCTGTCTGTTTGGAATATTTCAGCACTATCCAAGTTCTTTCTCATATAGGAACTCACAAATTGCAAAATTTGTCTAAGATGCCCCAAATGGCAGTATATTTCGCGTTCCCCAAAATGTCGTCCTTACATTGGAGAACCGATATGTTAAATCAGAAAATTGTCACCGTGCTTCACTTATATCCAAGAACATGTTTGTTTGTTTTTTTCCATGAATCAACTTTAATGCTGGACATATGTTCTAAATTTTTAAGAAACCTGGTGTCTTAGAAGTTTGGAAGGAGGCTAGAAGGTCCAATAAAGTAACATTAACATAATGTTTTAAAAAATCTTGTCTTCAAACCTCTGCTTTTGCTTTTTCACCTCAAGTTCCACCTACTGTTTATGAATAGCTCTTATAATCCAACTTCAACAAATATTTATTAAGCTTATTGAGAGGGGAGCACTAGAGGATAGTGAATAGAAGAACAATCATGGATTCAGGAAGACTTGGTTTTGTAGGCCAGGTCTAAATCAGCATTACTCTGTTGCTTCCAACAAAATAATCCAAATGAGTCACTTATATACTATCTTATAATTAAGAAAAGGAAGTTAATTGGCCATCAATTGGAAAAGATACTTAGCAAGGTTACAGCATTGATTCGATTGAGTACAATTTCTCCTCCTATGTGTTAACTTTTGTTTTTACATCATTTTATTTCTAGTTCCTCCACTAACACTTTTCCACTGAATCAATTCTTATAAGAAACAATCAAATTGAAAGAGAAAAAAAATCATAAAACCAACCAACACACCAACCTAGCTAGATAGTATGTATAGCACTACTTACCTATAGTACCTTACCTTGAAACTTCAGGTGAGAAGGTAGATTTTCTCAACTGTTCTCCAAGATTGAGCTTAGTCACTTTTAATAATATAGTATTTGGTTTCACTTTTTTATTTATATTTATATTTTTGGAGTAATTCAGCATATTTTTTTTCTGGTTCTACTTAGTCAAGAAACATTTATTAAGCACCTACTATGTGCCAATCATTGTACTAAGAACCAGGGATAGAAACAAGAAAAAGAAAACCAATCACTGCCCTTAATGAGTTTACAGTATAATGGGAGAGACAATACACACAAAGAAGATGAAAGAGGGAGAAGAGGAATCTCCCAGAGTGGTGGCGGTAGGGCATGATGTTTGAAATCAAACATAGCAGCTAGTGGTAAATGAAGTCACATGGAGAAATGTGAGCCCTCTCAGTTTTTCCATGCTTCTCTGAATTCTCATATTCATCATTTTTATGACACAATTATATTAAATTGCTGCTTCTCAATTTACTTAATCATTATCTCTTTACTCTGTGAAAATTATGAAGATTGTGAAAGTAGAATGGTTGATGACCTTACTAACCACCTTGATTGGCTTAAGCTTCATAGTGCAGAGGAAGCTGAAATGACCTGGGAATCAGAATCACCTAATCAGGAGCACTGAGCACCCCTCAAGCTGGATAGACCTGCAATGCTTGCAGTATTTGCTAAACCATGAATTTTCTGCCAAAAGGACAATTATCCAGAAACTAACCAGTGCGGGAAATCTTCCTTAAAGATTTACCCAGGCCAAAATCTAATCACACAGTAAAAGAAACTCTAAGTTTGGGCTAATGGGGGTATTCCTGCTCATTGTGTTTGTTCAAACAGGTCTGAGAAAATGTTGATTTTCCCTATTGTTAAAACGGCTGATATAGAAATTGATGTCTCTTTGCCACGATTCAGGCTGCCTAAGTCTCCTAATTTTTATGTAGCCCGCCTCCCGTTGTGTTAACCAATCAGAGTTGATTGGCACCCCTTGGAAACACCTGCTCTTCTAAGGACATTATAAACTGTGTACCCCAACCCCAAAGGCAGCTCAGCCCTTTGACTGCAGCTCCACAAGGATATATGCTTTACCCACTTGAGAGAAATAAGAGAACAGACAACCCTAATTTGTTTGTCTTTCTTAGAACAAACTCTCAGAGGCTGACAACCCTTAATAATTTGATAACATATTTCATGATAAGAATGTATTACTTAGGGAAAGAAAAAACTAACACCTTAATTTCATAAAATGAAGGGAACTAAGTAGATAATGTCTAAGGCAATTTTTAACTCTAAAATATTTTGATCCTAAATCAAAGTAGTCGTCTTAAAATTTTCACCCAACACCACTCTACATTCTGTGAACTGTGCTACGTAGGCTGCCTCTCTATATTTCTCAATTTTCCTAAGTAATCTATCAAGGCTTTCATGATTCAGAAAAGCCTAATGCTTCCTACTAAATTTGTGAAATTGCAGTTAAAGGCATTGAAACAGTGATATAAATGAAACTTAATTTAAAAAAATTGTCCTGGGATCAGAACCAAAAGAAAGAACAGAGATGCCATATTGAAATGTGGACATTCAATTTAACGTAAACTTTTAAAGTCCTTACCATGTTCAAGTATTTATTTTAGATACCAAGGGAGACACAATGAAATAAGAGAGATACTCTGATCTGCAGAAATTTGTAATTAAAGAAGGAAAAACATGTACCAAAATGTAGTCTCAGTAGGATTAATGAAGAAAAGGATGGAAAAAAAGAAATACTTTTTTAATAAAAATTGACAATGATGAGGTGCTGGAACCTGGACCCCTAAAAGGAAAAGGTCGTGTGTTTGAAAGCAACTCAGCTCCTGAACTTTCCCACATTGGCATTTCACCTGAGGCATCTGGCCCATCTCAGCATACCTAGATACTCAATAATCCTTTTAGCTATCCTTACGGCTCTCCAACCCAGCCCAGATCACTTGACTCCTTTCATTGTATGAATCTGGCCCACCCAAGGCTATTCACCACTCCTTAATCCCATCCAGATCTTGTCACTGTCTTTTCTTGTTTTTAGTACCAATCTTACCCCCATTAAATTGTGCAGATTCTTAGAATCTGTTTCTATTGATGTCGCAAATAAACCTCACTACTTTGGCTGAAAGAAGGCTTGAGTGGTAAAATTCTTTCATGGCAGAACCCCCTGTACCATTACATTTCAGGGTTCCCAGCACCCCAAATCACAACACACATAGGGAGGAAGGTCATGCAGAAGTCTACTAACCAAATAATTAAGCCTATTCCAAACAGGGCAAAAAGAGGATCAAAAAAGTAAAATGAGTATTATTCTTGATTTTTCTACATTGCCTTATTACCCTTTTGTTAGTAATGTTTATAAGAGGGTAAGAAATCATAGGAAATGGCTTCACATGTGAATCCCTGATTTAGCAAAAATACTACTTCAAAAACCCAATTTTCTATCCATGGATTTTTACATTAAAATATGAACAGATATTATGATAAATAGCATTATGTCATATCGGCAAAAAGTGAAAATTATCAATGGAGTTTTCCTCCTAAATTTGCATCATGTTACTTATACATGTATGGTAGAAAGCATACTATACCATTACCACCACCTCCACCACCCCTCCACACGCGCGCGCACACACACACACACACACACACACACACACACACACACACACTTCTCAATGAATAATTATCCGCATATGCATCCATGAACAATTCTATTCTATATACAAGAATTCTAACTACAAACTATTCAATGCAATTAAAAATAAATACTATCAAACTTTAGGCATACACATGTCAAATAGCAGTGCTGTATCTGAGGGCGTGATGACAAATGTTTGATAACTAGCACTCCAAAAAGAAATTAAGCATGGCACAATCTAAACCTTATTATTAACATTTAAATCTAGACAATTAAGATAGCGAGAAATCAAGCCTGATCTGTAGCATTTTCTAATTTCTTTGATGTAAAGGATTACAATGAAATTTTAACAATCACTTCTCATGAACTGGTTTGAGCAGTCTCTGGCAGCCCTGGCTATCACCTTTTGTGCAGCCATGGTCCTTTAGAATCTATTGTGTCTACCATGACAATCAAAAAATTACTTCAGTAGATTATTTTGAAGTTATTTTTGTTTCCCAAGTTTGTGATAATTTGGACAATGCCAAAAGTCAGTAAAGCAAGGGATTGCTAAGCACATTGATAATGTGAAGGAGATCCCTGGGGGACAGTTAAACTGCTTAAGAGGACAAAGCATTTTGAACCATCTTTAGCATCTTCAAGCAGCCAAGAAACAATAAGGTGCTTTCTATGAACCAGGCACTATACTAAGCACTGGGGATTCAGAGTCCAAAGTTCTTGCCTTTAAGGAGCTTACAATTTAACTAGGGGAGCAACAAGCAAACAAAAACATAAAACAAGCTATAAATAAGATAAATAGGAAGTAAATAAGAGAGAGAAGGTGCTAGAATTAAAAGGGGTTGAGAGAGTTAAAGTCAAGACAATGGAGTGAAAGTCAGCATTTTTGCCCAACTCCCCCAATATACTCCTCCACAAGAACCTAAAAACCTGCTATGTTGTTATTGTTCATCACTCATCCTCAGTCCTCAAAGAAGACCAATCACATCATGACAGGCAGTCTTGACTTACACATGAATTGGATTTAAGTAAGACAGAGCTGCTCAAGATCCTCAGCCTCACTCTTTCTTCCAGAGCCATCAAAGTCCAGTGGCAAGACAAAAATCAAGACAACTGGTGATGGACTGAGGTACAGTGGGTGATGTTGGCTTTTTTAAATTAAGGTCTTTCCCAGGTCCCAATAATGGGGTACAAGCCCAAGCTGAGACTTGCCCCTCACTTCAAAAAGAGTTTGGGTCCCATTTGTCTACCTGACTCTCTTTGAACTCTCATACTTGATCAAGGAAGTCTCTAGCGCTGGCCTGAGGGAATCCTATCAACTGGCCTTTCCTTGTCACCTATGCCCAATCTCCCAGTTCTTGATTACCCTTAATTTAGCCATCTCCCTAGCACTTCCCACCCTTAATCCTATCCAGGCTTCATTCTCCCTACGCCATGTGGTCCAGGTTCCTGGAGTTCTGTTACCTCATAGTCACTGGATCTTACTAGTCACTCCCATCCAAATCCTCCCTAGAGTCACCTCAGCTTACTGTCTACTCCCATCAAGATACCCCTTCTCCCAGACTCCTCCTCCAGTCAACCCAAACTACTTGGATACTCCTTTATCCTCCCGTAGTCTTTCTGTATATAAGATCCATCCTGGCTACCACTCAGGGGCTGAGACTTCCTCATGCCCACCCGACTTTATGAGCATTACAAATATTTAGACTCCTTAAGAGTCTGGCCAGTATAGCTGATCTTTAATAAACCTTGTCTTTGGCTGAAAGAAGGCTTGGGTAGAGTTCATTCACGCAGCACCCACATGTCATAATTTTGGAATCCCAGCACCCCTAACAGCTGAATTTCAACATCAAGTTGTCTAAGTCTATAGTGAAATAGTTACAATGAGTCATTTTTTTTTCCACACCAGGGAAGCTTAGAGAGATAGAAAAGTTGACTAGAGAAATCAGAAACATACTAGTGACCAGGGATGGCAAGAGGGCTGTGACTGATCCCCATGGCTTGAATCACCAGAGCAGAAAGAAACCCAAGGGGACCTCTGAAAACTTCTCTGAACAGTAACAGTTTTGAGCTAGCAGTTCTGTCTCAGGTCACATTTCCAGGGCGTAGGGAAACATAACACACGATGAGTACAGAACAAGGAACAATTTCCAAAATCTTAGCTGTGTGTCTCCTACACCAAGGTGTTTGTGGGGGAGGGGAGAAGAAGGATCAAGAGTATTTCAGTTCTAGGCTTTATCCTCACACAGAAGTTTACAGTGAAATAAAGAGGGCAGAAAAACAACATTAAAGGAGAGTCAGGAAGTTCAATTGTTCTGAACTGATAAACCTACCAGTGGGTTAGCAACAACTAAATCTAGCAGCAGTCTACTGAAACTCAACCACACACAATGCAACACAATCCAATGACCTATGCAATTTCTTCCCAGGAGGGCAATAAAAAACCAAAACAAAACCAAAACAAAAAAAAAACCCTCCTCAAATCCCACCATTTTTAAAAGAAAACTCACAGGCCTCCAAACTGAGCTGTGATTAACAGAAGGACATAAAAAGTCAGAAGCTTAGGACAAGCATCTCCTCTAGAAATGAGTAGAGCCAAACACTAATATAAAGTTCAAAATAAAGAAGTAGGGTGGAAGAATGAACAAATGAAAAGGATTCCAAACATAAAAAGTAGTGTGGTAACAAGAAAGCTAAATCCACATGCATAGAAGAAAACACTGACTTGAAAACATCTACAAGTAAAGCCTTAAAGAAAAATGAAGATTGGACACAAGTCCAAGAAGAATTCATAGAAGAGTTAGAGAGAGAGAAAGAGAGAGAGAGCTAAAAGAAATTATGTTAAAAACCAAATAATGGGCCAAAAGGACAAGGAAGAGGAGTCACTGAAGCTTCTTGCTTCAACAGTGCTTGAATGGAACCTGCTGCTTGATTCCTGGGCAGAGTCACCCTTCCACCTTCACTTCCACTAATCAACACTTCTTACACCCTCTCTTTTGGGCAGCAGCTACACACCTCTCTCCTTCTCCTCTTCTCTGACTCCACCATCTCCACCACAATGACAACATCATCCCCCTCTCAGGTTCAACAGAACTACCACTAGGACTTGGAGGCCACCATCAACCAGCAGATCAACCTGGAGCTCTACACCACCTACATCTACCTGTCCATGTGTTACTACCTCAACTGAGATGATGTGGCATTGAAGAACTTTGCCAACTATTTCCTATACCAATTCCATGAGAAGGAGCATGCTGAGAAGCTGATGAAACTTCACAACCAGTGAAGTGGCCAGATCTTCCTACAAGACTTCAAGTAACCAGACAAAGATGACTGGGAGAGTGGGCTGAATACAATGGAGTGTGTGCTCTGCACTTGGAAACAAATGTCAATCAGTCATTACTAGAATTGCACAAGCTGGCAACTGACAAGAACAACCTCCATTTATGTGATTTCATTGAAACCCACTACCCGGACAAACAGGTAAAGTCCATCAAACAACTGGGTGATCAGATAATCATCCTGCACAAAATAGGGGCTCCTGATTCCAGCATGGTGGAATATCTTTTTGACAAGCATACCCTTGTAGATAGTGACAATGAGAACTAAGCCACATCTGGCTTCCCCCACACTTGGGAACTGTGGGCAAGACTCCTACTGCCTTTCACTCCATGCATATTTCAGTTATCTGACCTTTTCATAATCTGCACGAAAAAACTACCACCATTTACATCCCAATAAATTGACTTGGTAGTAATGAGAAAAAAATAATAATAAAGATAGAGCAAAAAAAATGGAAAAGAAATGAGAGCCATGGCAATAAGTTATGAAAAGAAAATTAACAGCTTTGTAAAAAGAGATACAAAACATTTCTGGAGAAAATAACTCCTCAAAAATTGGAATTAGCCAAATGGAATGGAAAGTTGATCAATTATGGTCAGATAAGATTTTGGAATTCTTGAATGGGGGTAGTATATTCGTGGATGATGGAAAGGTCAAGAAGAGTATGACCGTTGTTATATATGGCCAAGGTGGGGTGAAGGAGTTGGTCATGAGAAGTAAGTTGAGAAACAGAGTTGTTAAAGGTTTTAAGGGAGAATTAATATGTATTTTGAGGTTTCCTAGTGTGAGAGCATGAGTTGACAAAAAAGAGGAAAGCCATGTACCAAACTTTGAGAAACATCACATACATGAGTCAGTATGACACAGGTCATAAGTGCCAGAGCCATAGTTGAACCTAGTCCCTCTGATCCCAAATCCATCAATCTTTCAACTGATTACAACATGTTGTTTCTACTAAAGCCCTACTCTGGTGACTAATCTTGATATGGAGGTGACTGGGTTTTGAAAACAAAGACAGTAAAACACAAACTCTGGAAATACGGTTACCAATCTGGAAAAGCTTTAAAGGATGAGCTCACCAGCCCAGTAGAGTACAGAAAGACTTACCATTCCTAGAGCTGAACATCAGGTGCTGAAGTGTTTTGGCCATGATAAATTAGAAAGTTCATCTACTAAGATGTGAAAGAGCCCACATCAATGAAATCTCAGATCTTTAGAAGCGCTGGAATATATAATAATGATAACACAACAAAAACATTTCCAAAGTACTTTATAGTTTGCAAAGAGTTTTCCTTACAATAACCTTGTGAGACATTATCTTCATTTTATAAGGAAAGTACAGTTCAGATCACATCCAGACCTGCACCACTTGGCAGTAGAAATGGGCCAAAATTAAAATAAGGTAAACTTCTTCAAGCCACAGATAGGTTAGACTAGAGACAGATTGACGATGGTTGGTTGCTGTGGATCATGTGACAAACAGGTGAGAGTGCTCAGTGGCAACTCTGCATTTTTCATGGGCCACCCAACCTTTGGTGGTTCTTAAGCAGCCTTCAGGCCATATGTTGTGCAGGCCTGGTACATCAATCAGGAAATTTAAACTTCTTAGGCCATTATTTTCTACCCAGTGTATGAGTCCTCTATAATACTTTATTTGTAAATATACGTCATGAAATTTCATGTGCACAAAATGAAGTCTAATTCATTATAAAATCTATTCTAAATGCATATTTTTTTTGTTATTATTAGTGCTACACTTCACCAAATATTGTTAGCTTTTATAGGGGTCGCCAGAGAAATTTGAGGTAGAATCAAGGCTAATAGGATATTTCAATAAAATAGCACGGTGTCACCATACTAGTAGTTTCAGTCCTCAACTTGTGTTAGTGTCTCATTGAGGGGGGAAAAGTGGATATATTCTATACTCCCAATCTAAACTTAAATATCATATTTCCATTTGATTTAACAAATATTCTTTTAGCTCCAATTTCATACAATAAATTGTGCTACCTGCTAAGAATGCAAAGATTAAACATGAATCACAGAGCAGAAAGGAATGTAAGAAGTCTTTGAGATTAATCCAAACCTAAACCAGAATCTTCTCTAAAATGTATATGTCAAACTTTTGGCCAGTGGGTCACTCTGCAATACCAGTCCAAAATGTAATTGGGGGGGGGTAGCAGCCAGGTGGTGCAGCGGATAAAGCACTGGCCCTGGACTCAGAAGGACCTGAGTTCAAAGCCAGTCTCAGACACATAACACTTACCAGCTGTGTGACCCTGGGCAAGTCACTTAACCCCATTGCCTAGCCAAAGAAAAAAATGCAATTGGGAAACAATTTAACAAAATAAATAAAATTATGATACAAAATAGATTATGTTAAGTTGTGGTTTTCTAACTCAGTGTGTGGCTCACAGGGATCTGATTCTATCTGAGTTTCATACCACTGCTCTAAACCATTTTCAGCAAGTAGTCAAAGACTTGCAGTGATCAGGAACTTGTTACTTCCTGGAGCTTTTATGAAGTTAAAAGCAAAGAAATTCTTGCAAATTTACTTAATTACCATTGTCAAATTATTGCTGCCAATACTAATTAACCAATTAAGGCCTAGTAGTCTATACACTATGGTGCCATCTAGCTGCCCTGATAATCTACTTTACTCATCAACCAAAGAAGGTATGGGTGTTAGAAGACAGGCAGAACTGGTTATGTTGGAAGTGGAATCATAATCATATTCCTTCAGCTACAAAGGACTATCCTGATTGATAGGGGTACATATAAATCAATACAACCCATACCCACTATCAGAATAACAAATTAAAGATAATGTCCTACTAACACTGGATGAAGAATGTCATTTTCACATATCAAGGATGCCACCACCATTCAGTAGAATACGACTCTATTATTTTTTAAAATTTATTTATTTTTAGTTTTCAACATTGACTTCCACAAGATTTTGAGTTCCAAATTTTCTCCCCATCTTATCCCTCCCTCCACCCCAAAATGGCATGCATTCTGTATGCCCCTTCCCCTAATCTGCCCTCCCTTCTATCTCTCTCACCCTTCTCTTATCCCCTTCCCCTTCTGTTTTCCTGTAGGGCAGGATAGATTTCTATACTCCATTTCCTGTATTTCTTATTTCCCAGTTGCATGTGAAAACAATTTTTTTAATGTGTTTTTAAAACTTTGGGTTCCAAATTTTCTCCCTTCCTCCCTCCCCACCCACCCTCACTGAAAAGGCAAACAACTCAATACAGGTTATGTATCATGCCAAACACTTCCATAGCAGTCATATTGTGAAAGACTAACTCTATTTCCCTTCATCCTATCCCACCCTCCATTTATTCTATCCTCTCTTTTAACCCTGTCACTCCTCAGAAGTGTTTGCTTCTGATTACCCCCTCCCCTAATCTGTCCTCCCTTCTATCATCACCCCCCCCCCATTATCCCCTTTCTCCCTATTTTCCTGTAGGGTAAAATAGATTTCCATACCCAGTTGAGTGTGTATAGTATTCAAATCTATTATATTGTAATTCTTAATTTGATCATATTGGTACAACTACAAAAAGAAAAAAAATGGATTTAAAAAATGATGGACATGGTGATTTGAAGAATGCTAGCAACTAACTCATACCCTTCACAGCTTAACCCCATCCATTATAGAAGAATTTACCAAGGTTATAATTGAAATAGTTGATTTTGTTACCATAGGAGTTGCACTAGGTGACATACAAGTTTCTTCCAGTCTTTAACATCCTATGAATACCTGTCTTGGGCTTTGACTGAATCACTGTCTTAGGCTAGCATCCATTTAAGTAGGTCTTCCTACAGTTTCAAATTATAATGCTTTTTAATGTTACCTATGATGACATCAAAGGGGAGTCCTTGTGGTGTATTTAAAAACTGCTAGATTTCGGGCAGTTAGGTGGCACAGTGGATAGAGCACTGGCCTTGGATTCAGGAGGACCTGAGTTCAAATCCAGCCTCAGACACATAACACTTACTAGCTGTGTGACCCTGGGCAAGTCACTTAACCCCATTGCCTATCCAAAAAAAAAACTGCTAGATTTGGAGTTGGGTCCAAATTCTGTCACTCATTACTAACCTCTCTAGGCTTCTATCTTGAAATGAGTTTGACAGGTACTAAGACTGAATATAGAGACACAATTGCCCAAAGTAAAACAAACATGCAAATTTTATTGCAGGAACATACTGAAATGGGTAGTTTTTGAAAATTTCAGCTGCTAATATGCAGGTACTGGGACAAATGGGATGGAGCTCAGTCAGCCATCCCAGGAAGTTTGGCACTATCTTTTAAAGGATAAATTATCTGGGGTGTGGCCACCTGGTGTAACTAGGGACATAAGCACTAGTGATTTACCCCTGGCATCTGTTGACTAATTGAAGCAATATAACACTTTCAGATGTTGAATGATTCATAAAGCAACCCTGGTGCCATGCATGATCACTTACTAAGAAATGTCACATTTCTTTATCCTTGAAATGAGGGGAATGGAATAGGTAACCTCTAAAGACCACCTCCAGAACTAAATCTGTGATCATTATACTGTGTAATTAAGAAAAGTAATGAAGTTTCTGATAGCATATATGTATACACACATATGTTCAGCGTATATATACATATACATATAGTTATATAAGTACAAACATATACACACATATAATTTCATATATATTATTTTAACAACGTAAGCATTCTAACATATACTTTCAGAGGATGAAAACTCATTCATAGACTTTGGCTGGCCCCAGAAAATACATTTTACATTCAGAAAAATACATTTTAAAAAAAGGCTCATTTGAAAAGTGACAACAGACACATCAATCTAGAGAGGGTGTAATGCCACAACATTTTCTACATTTTAGGGTTCTTGGAAGAATTAATATTGTAAAACATCTTTATATGTAACCAAGTTTTGATGAATTAATGAAAACAATGTTTTGTGAAAGATTCATGAGTGGCTTTAATAAAATGTGGCAAAATTCATTTTGAGAAAAGGATATCTTATCACAAGCTGAAAAGTTTTTTTTTAACCTATAGACATTAAATCTCAGAATGAAAATTAGAATTTCTTCTTTTACTTTAATTATTTGATTCCATGGCACATGCAAACAAATCTACCTTACTGGAATCTAGTTTCCAAATCTGATGCCTTTTATTTGTGGTTACAAAAGAAGAAAAAATAAGCTCTCCCTCCCTAAGAAACTGGAAAATTCTCTCCCTCAAACTGCAAGATTTTCATGTTTTTAAAGAAAGTAAAGTGACTACTTAAGCTATATGACAATATTTTAAACAATGAAGTAAAAGAGAACAAAAGGAGAAAGAAACCATGTCAAAAGCCTAGATAGCTTGAATGATTCTGAAGATCTGGGCAATGCAAAGCCATGTATGGAGAGTAGCTATGCAGTCAGTGACAAAATGTTATTGTTTTTCAAATAAGTACAAATCACCATTTCTGAAATTAGATAAAAGGAAGAGAAAAAGGAACCTTTTAACTGATACTGAAACAAAGAAATAAAAAAAGATCTAGGTATAAAATCATTTTGTGCAGTGGACATTTTATGTGTAGTATGGATTTCTGGGTATTAATTTTCTCATGAATTTTAAACTCAAGGGTTAGATAGATTGATACATACACACACATATAATAGAAGTTTAAATTACTTGAACTCATTCTTCATCACCTTCATACTATATTGTCTTTGCAAGTGAGATATTTAGCTCATTATTATTTTTAATAGATGATTGCATTATTTTATTTATTTTACAATTCACATATTTTTTGCCTTCTATTTGATATTGTGCACTTTGATATGACAAAGCCTAAGCTGCATAATAAAGCGTGCATTGGTTTAGGAAAAAGGCATCTGTTCTTTTCCCAGTTCTGTCACTAACATAGTACAAAGTAATTCATATCTCAAAAACTTAGTTTCCTTATCTTTAAAATTAGAATAATAATGACTGGCAATGTTCCTTCCAGCCCTAACATTCTGGGATTCTTTTATCTTTGTTATCCTGCTCTAAACAACCTTGAAGTAACTGATGAAACTTTAGCTTTTACCTATAAAATAAAATACAGACTCTTTAACTTGGAAGGTAAGGTCACACATAATCTGATACCAAGCTATCTTTCCCACTTTATTTCAAAGTATTCTCCTTAGTAATCAAGCACATTGTACTGCTGACTCTCTCTTGGTCTCTCCCTATACTTTGGCCTCTGTGTAGATTTTCTCCCTTAGACTGTGTCCATCTTGAGTTCAGGGGCTATGTTGTTTTTGATCTTTTCTTCCTCAGTGCCTAGAATAATGCCCTGCAATAAATAGGCACTAAATAAATGTATCTTGTACAATATTCTATCTACAAAAGGATCTAGATATGTGGACAAAATAAAATTCTTCAGTCGCTTTTTGATTCTCTATGAATCACTGGCATTAAAACAATGCCTTAGAGAGACCACATATCTTCCTCTTGCCCTGGAGAAGTCTCAGGAGATATGAGATGGCTGTGGGAATGTGGGTGAACTCTAATACATAAAATCTGAGACTAAGACAATAAATTTGTCTGCCTGGGCTGTCCAGTGGTTGCTGGAATTTTCATTAGGGACAATTGATAACTCAGATGGTAGTTTTGTTTCTCAATCCTGTGTCTTGATCCCTGCCCTGGAAAACATATGTTAATCCCAAATTCAACTGTTCTTGAGAGTTTGCTTACATTTCTCTGCAGTAAGTATCAAAAGCTGGAATAAGATAAAAGTGTTGTTGTTATTAAGTCATTTCAGTTGTGTCTGGTTCTCTGTGACCCTATCCGGGATTTTCTTGCCAAAGATACTGGATTGGTTTGCAATTTCCTCCCCCAGCTCAATTACAGATGAGGAAAGGAAGACAAACAGGATTAAATGACTTGCCCAGGGTCACACAGCTAGTAAGTGTCTGAGGCCAGATTTGAACTCAGGAAAATGAGTCTTCCTGATTCCAAGTGCAGTGCTCTATCCACTACACCACCTACCTGACTAAAATAAAAGGGTAGTTGACCATAAGCATTTTTAAATTGCCTCATGAACCAGCATGGAATGGAGTTAATGACTGGCTTGTTATTCTCATAAAGAATGTGATAGATTAAATAGACTTTATCATAAATTTTGAGGATCTTCCCAGCTGGGGTCTGTGGAACAAAATGAAAGGATATCTAATTGATTGATATTTTATAAATTTCCAAGCACTTCCCACCACCTTCCCCATCATCCCCTCCACTACAAAAGCTTTTTCTTGCCTCTTTTAGGTGAGATAATTTACCCCCATTCTACCTTTCCCTTTCTCCTTCTCCAAGTGTATTCCTCTTTCTCATCCCTTAATTTTATTTTTAAAGATATCATCCCATCATATTCAACTTGCATCTTTACTCTCTCTTTCTTTCTTTCTTTCTTTTTCTTTCTTTCTTTCTTTCTTTCTTTCTTTCTTTCTTTCTTTTCTTTCTTTCTTTCTTCCTTCCTTCCTTCCTCCTTCCTTCCTTCCTTTCTTTCTTTTTCTTTCTTCTTTCTTTCTTTCTTTCTTTCTTTCTTTCTTTCTTTCTTTCTTTCTTTCTCTCTGTCTCTTTCTCTCTCTCTCTCTCTGTGTCTCTCTCTATATATAAATATATACATATATACACATATATATATAAAATACACACACACAAACACACACACACACACACACACACACACACATACACACACCTTCCAACTTCCCTAATACTGAGAAAGCTCTTATGCGTTACAAGTATCATCTTCCCATGTAGGAATGTAAACAGTTTAATCTTATTAAGTACCTTATTATTTCCCTTTCCTGTTTACTTTTATTTTGTTTGCTGTTGTTTTGTTTTGCTTTGTTTTTTGGCTAAGCAATGGGGTTAAGTGACTTGCCCAGGGTCACACAGCTAGTAAGTGTTATGTGTCTGAGGCCAAATTTGAACTCAGGTCCTCCTGACTCCAGGGCCGGTGCTCTACCCACTGTGCCACCTAGCTGTCCCTTCCTATTTACTTTTTCAGTTCTTCTTTTGTGTCTTGTATTTGAAAGTCAAATTTTCTATTCAGCTCTGGTCCTTTTATCAGGAATGCTTGAAACTCCTCTATTTCATTGAATGTCTGTTTCCCCCCAGAAGGATTATGCTCAGTTTTTCTGGGTAGGTGATTCTTGGTTGTAATCCTAGATCCTTTGCCCTCTGGAATATCATATTCCAAGCCCTCTGATCCTTTAAGGTAGAAGCTGCTAAATATTGTGTTATCCCAACTATGGGTCCACAATATTTGAGTTGTTTCTTTGTCATTGCTTGCAATACTTTCTTCTTGACCTGGGAACTTTGGAATTTGGCTATAATATTTCTGGGAGTTTTCATTTTGAGTTCTCTCTTTTTTTAAATTTTTTGGGGGCTAGGCAATGGGGTTAAGTAACTTGCTCAGGGTCACATAGCTAGTGAATGTTTATGTGTCTGAGGCTGGATTTGAACTCAGGTCCTCTTGAATCCAGGGCCAGTGCTCTATCTACTGAACCACCTAGCTGCCCATTGAGTTCTCTTTCAAGAGGTGATTTGTGAATTCTTTTGTTTCTATTTTGCTCTTTGGTTCTAGAATATCAGGGCATTTTTCCTTGATAATTTCTCAAAAGATGATGTCTAGGATCTTTTTATTTTTTTAATCATGGCTTTCAGGAAATCCAGTAATTTTAAAATTATCTCTCCTGGATCTATTTTGCAGGTCAGTTGTTTTACCATGAGCTATTTCACATTATCCTTTTCTTTCATTCTTTTGGTTTTGCTTAATTATTTCTTGATGTCTCCTAAAGTTTTCATCTTCTGCTTGTCCAATTCTAATTTTTTTATGCTTTTGTTTTATTGATCATACTAAGCTTTAACACAAGTTCAAATTCCCATAGCTCTATCATCCTTCTTCAAATAGTCGTGGTTATTAAGGACAGTGTAGTGATCGCAAAATGAAAATAAAGTCAAATCTTTCATTCATGTAACCTAAAGCTCATTTCTGATACCACTCAACTCTGTTCTGAAAGTTATAGAAATGCTGGTCTCATTAAAAATATCTCCTTATTCCTTCAATACACTCCCTTCTCTCAAATAAGGGAAAAACCTGATTGACCTGAGGATATTTGGGGGCACAGTTCCTCTTTTCTTAGGATTGGAAGGAAGCACAAATCAAAGAGAGTGATCATTGACTTGAACAAGTGAGTTGAACTTAATGTATAAAGTGGGGAAGGATGAGGGGTGGGAGGAGCAAAGTTTTAAAAACCTTAGAGAAAGCTTCTCATTTTCTAATAATAAGTGACATTTACAAAGTTGTCATAGTTCTCAAGGACCCAAAGTCATCTCCATACCATGGTACAGGAAAAACATATCCCTCTTACCCTTGCCCCAACCCTTTCTGGAAGTGGGGTGGAGAAGGGTGAAGAGTCATCTCAGTAACAATAATAATCTGGCACTTGTATAAGTCTTTAAGGATTGCAAATACTTTATATATGCCATCTCATTTGATCCTTACAACAACTCTGGGAAGCAGATGCTATTATTATTCTCCTTTTACAGATGAGGAAATGGGTTAAGTGACTTGCCTAGGGTCCCACAGCTAATGAGAATCTGAGGCAGGATTTGAATTCAGGTCTTCCTGACTCCAAGTCCTGTGCTGTCTTTATGCACTATGACATCTAGCTGCTTTCAATTTTTATACTATTTACCATCATTAACCTAACTCTTAGTACTCTAATTTATTTATTTTTATTTTTCAACATTCACTTCCACAAGATTTTGATTTCCAAATTTTCTCCCCATCTCCCCCCTCCCCCACCCCAAGGTGGTGTGCATTCTGAATACCACTTCCCCTAATCTGCCCTCCCTTCTCTCATACCCCCCACCTTATCCTCTCCTCCTTCTTTTTTCCTGTAGGGCAGGATTGATTTAAACACCCCATTGGGAGTATATCTTATTTCCCAGTTGCATGGGAAAACAATTTTTAACATTTGTTTTTAAAACTTTGGTTCCAAATTTTCTCCCTCCCTCTCTCCCAATGCACCCTCATTGAGGAGGCAAGCAACTTGATACACATTATACATGTGTAGTCATGTAAAATATTTCCATAATAGTCATGTTGTGAAAACACTGTTTCCCTCCATCCTATTCCATCCCACCCCCATTTGTTCTATTCTCTCTTTTAACCCTGTTTCTCCTCAGAAATGTTTGATTCTGATTACTCCCTTCCCCAATTTGCCCTCCCTTCTATCATCCTCCCTTCTATCACCCTCCCTTCTATCACTCTCTTATCCCCTTTCCCCCAATTTCCTGTAGGGTAAGATAGATCTTCAAACCCAAATGAGTGTGTATGTTATTTACTCCTTAAGCCAATTCCAATGAGAACAAGATTCACTCACTCATTCCCTCTCACCTTCGCCCACTTCCCCTCCATTGTACAAGCTTTTTCTTATCTATTTTTTCCTTTTTTACAGAAAAAAAATCCTTTTTCTTTCTTTTTTTCTCTTTTTTTCTTATTTTTTTTTGTTTGGCTAGGCAATGGGGTTAAGTGACTTGCTCATGGTCACATAGCTAAGTAAGTGTTATGTGTTTTAGGCCGGATTTGAACTCAGGTCCTTCTGAATCCACTGCATCACCTAGCTGCCCCTCTTATCTCTTATGTGAGATAATTTACTCCATTCTACCACTTCTTTTTTCCTTCTCCCAGTATAATCCTCTCTCTCCCATTAATTTGTTTTTTCAGGTATGATCCCTTCATCTTCCCACGTGCCACCTATCTATCTATCTATCTAGACATATAATTTTGTTTTCCCTCCAAAGACCCTAATACTGACAAAGGTCACACGAGTTACAAATATCATCTTTGCATGTAGGAATGTAAACAGTTCAATGTTAATAAGTCCCTTATGAGTTCTTTTTCTTATTTATCTTTTCATGATTCTCTTGAGTCTTGTATTTGAAAGTCAAATTTTGTATTCATCTCTAGTCTTTTTATCAAAAATGCTTGAAAGTCCTCTATTTCATGGAATTTCCATTTTTTCCCCTGAAGGGTTATACTCAGTTTTGCTGGACAGGTGATTCTTAGTTTTAATCCTGTCTCCTTTGTCCTCCAGAATATCATATTCCAAGACCTCCAGTCCCTCAATGTAGAAACTGCTCAATCTTGTTTTATCCTGACTATGGCTCCATGATACTTGAATTGTTTCTTTCTGGCTGCTTGCAATATTTTCTCCTTGATGGGAACTCTGGAATTTGGTGACAATATTCCTAGGAGTTTTCCTTTGGGTATCCCTTTAAGAGGTAATTGGTGGATTTTTTCCATTTCTGTTTTATCCTCTGATTCTAGAATATAAGAACAGCTTTCCTTGATAATTTCTTGAAGGATAATGTCTAGGCTCTTTTTTTGATCATGACTTTCAGGTAGTCCAATAATTTTTAAATTCTCTCTCCTGGATCTATTTTCCAGGTCAGTTGTTTTTCCAATAAGATATTTTACGTTGTCTTCTATTTTTTCATTATTTTGGTTTTGTTTTATAATGTCTTGATTTCTCATGAAGTCATTAGCTTCCATTTGCTCCATTCTAATTTTCAAGGAAGTATTTTCTTCAGTGAGCTTTTGAACCTTCTTTTGCATTTGGCCAATTCTACTTTTTAAGGCATTCTCCTCATTGTCTTTTTGGATCTCTTTTGCCATTTGGGTTAGGCTATTTTTTTTAAGGCATTATTTTCTTCAGTATTTTTTTGGGTCTCCTTTAGCCAACTGTTAATTTGTTTTTCATGATTTTCTTGCATCATTCTCATTTCTCTTCCCAATTTCTCCTGTACTTCTCTTACCTTTTTAAGCTCTTCTATGGCTTGAGACCAAGTAATATTTTTCTTGGAAACTTTGAATGTAGGAGCTTTGACTTTGTTGTCTTCTTCTGGTTGTATGTTTTGATCTTCTTTGTCTCCAAATAAAAATTCTATGGTCTGACTTTTTTGTAAAGTTTGCTCATGAATCCAGCCAATTACCTGAGTTATAAACTCTTTATCAACTAGTGGTCTGCTTCCAGTGTGGAAAGTGTACTGTCCCAAGCTTTGGGGGTTTTGTGCAGCTGTTTTCAGAGATACTTCTAAGGACCTGTAAACTTTCAGTTCTTCCAGGGTGGTATGAACAAGGGTGAGGTGTTTGCTCCTTTCCTGGCCTGTGCTCTGGTCTATGAGTGACCACAAACACTCCTTTCTGCCTTAGAACTGTGAGGAGAATTCTCTCTACACTACCACCAAAAGCTGGACTATGTCAGTACTCTTCTTTGCCCCAGATCCACCACCCAGAGATATGACCCAAATCCAAGCATGATCAAAGCAAGAGAATCCTGCCTCAGCATCAGCAAAGATATCCCTGAAATTCCTCTCTTATCAGCCACTTTATTCCCCCTCCATCTGTGGGCTTGGAATTCCACAAGCTGCCATAGCCACAGGGCTGTGCTGGGACTCGGACTGGACCAAGATCCTCTCTCACCATGGTCAGATAGACCTTTCCTACTGACCTTCTAAGTTGTCTTTGGTGATTGTGAGTTGAGAAGTCTGGAAACTGTCACAGATCCCCTTGATTCAATCCCCTGAGGACTGCTCCAGGTTCACTGAGGCTAGTCTTTGCAGGTACAGCCCATGTTGTACTGCACTCCTCTCCCAGCCTGGTGCAATAGACCTTTCCAATAAACCATCCAGGTTGTCTTGGGCTTGAAATTTGTTTCACTCTGTCGTTTGTGGGTTCTGCTGCTCTAGAATTTGTTTAGAGCCACTTTTAGAGGTATTTGGATAGGTTTGAGGGAGAGCTCAAGCAGTCAGTGCTTTTACTCCACCATCTTGGCTCCACCCTCCAATTCTTATTTTTAATAAATTATTTAATGAGCTTTTTTTACCTCCTTTTTCATTTAGTCAATTCTACTTTCTAAGGAGTTCTTTTCTTCATTGGGCTCTTGTGCCTCTTTTACCATTTGGCCTATTATTTTTAAGGTGTTATTTTTTTTCAATATTTTTTATGCCTCCTTTACCAGGCTGTTGACTCTTTTCCACTGATTTTTTTGTATCATTCTCACTTTTTCACCCAATTTTTACTTTGATTTTTTAAGACAACTTTTGGGCTTCTCCAGAAATTCTTCATTTTGTTTGTTCGTTTGTTTGTTTGTTTGTTTGTTTGTTTTGGCCTAAGACCAATTCACATTTTTCTTTGAGACTTTGGATATAGCAGTTTTGACTTCTGAGTTTGTGTTTTCATTTTCTCTGCCACCATAGTAACTTTCTTTAGTCAAGTTCTTTTATTGTTTTTGTCTGCTCATTTTTCCAGCCTGTTTCTTGATTTTTGATTCTATATTAGAGTGGGGCTCTGCTCTCAGGATTGAGGAGGCACTATCCCAAACTTCATGCCTTTCTTGCTGCTACTCTCACAGCTATTTTGATGGGTCTGTCAGTTTTCAGTTCTTCCAAGGTGGTATGGTCTAAGGGAAGATGTGGTCACTGCTCTCCTGGTTTATAGTCTGCTCTCTAAGAGACCACAAGCACTCTTGTCCACCCCAGAACTGTGACCAGGTGCCCCACTGCCTGCAACCATAAGTTCATCTGTGCCAGTGCTACTCCTCACCCTAGGACTGTCACCCAGGACTGAGAACCAGGTCTTCATATGGCCAGGGCAAGAGAGGTCTGCACTCAATGCCAGCAAAATGACTCCTGTAATCTTCTAACCAGTTGTTAGACCTCCTTACCACCAGAAAAATGACCCCCTGATCTTCTTTTAACCTTTTGCCAGACCTCCTTACCATCTGTGGACTGAGAACTCTGAAAGTTGTTGTTGCTTCCACTGATTCAATTGTCCTAATACCTACTGCTGATTTGTTGGGGCCCAGCCTGTGCTGGACTCCATCCCACTCACAACTTGGTGTGATAGACCTTTCCTGCTGACTTACTAAATTACCTTGGGCTGGAAAATTGTTTCACCACGTTCTTTTGTGAGTTCTGCTATTCCAGAATTCATTTTGAGGCATTATATAAAGTTGTTTGGACAGGAATTTGGAAGAGCACAGGAAAGAACCCTGGCTCTGTGTTAGTTAGTTTTAATAAACTACTCTTGCTTCCTATGTTTTAAACCTGTGTTACAAAGATGTTTCACTGGGTAGCAGTGAGGGGAGAGATAGATTAAGAAAATAATATGGTTTTTATCAATACCAATAAAAATATAGATAGATATCTCAAACAAGATAAGAATCTCAGTCCTTCACCGAAGTTTAGCACTCAATACATTTCCATTCTTTGTTTGAGTAGTCTAATGCTCTACTTACAGTCAGGGATACTTTGGAGCCATGCCTAACTAGCTTACAAGAGCTGGTTGCTAAATTTTGTGTGAATATTTACACATCAGAAATTGGCAATAACTACAAATATTGGCTTGATTTATTGTTTCGTTGATTTTCTAGATTTAAGATAGTATCAATAATGCAGATTAAATTTAAAAGCATGTGGTATATGTTTTTTTTTTCTGGATAGTCTAGCTATTAAACATTTACCAACATACCACTGTATTGTTCTATAAATATTTCTTGAGCTCACTATGAGTATACTATCAGGTTCTAGGAATGAAGTCATCACCATCCAATTAATAATAATAATAATATAATAATAATAGTAGTAGTAGTAGTAGTAGTAGTAGTATGCATTTATATAACACTTTAACTTTTGCAAAGTGCTACATATCCATTAACTCATTTGAGACTCAGAGTTTTTCTACTTATAATTTTCTTACAACTCGCAAGGATTAAGTTATAGTTGTCCGTATGGTTTATACCATGAAACAATTTCGCATCTTTATGTTTGTATACTCTATAGTCTATTCCAAAAGAAATTCCTCCTATTCTTCTTCTGAGCACTGTGATTTCCTATTGCTCTTTTCCTAGGATACCTTGCCAAGCATTGCACCTGTCCTATGTACTTGGTTTAGTTTATATTACAGTTTTATATATACAAGTCTTATCCTTCCTACTGACATAAGATCTTTAAGGACAGGGTTTATTTTTTATACAATGCTGTATTACATAAGGCACCTAGCACAGGCACTTGGAAAAAAATGGCTTCTCAAAAAATAGATGTAAGATTGAATTACATTATAATAATAGCTCTTGAGAAGCCAATGAATAAATTCACCCTAGAGGGAGGCCGAGTTGGGCCTGCCTTGTATTAAATTTTTCTATTCCTTAAAGTGGAATCCCAGTATTCTCTAGTTCTTCTAACCACCCTCTTAGGGAAGAGAATAATTAGAGGGACTATTTAGTAAACAATAAGAGTACATTTAATAGAAGGAATACTGACCTTTGTGGTCAGAAATATTGGTCTCTCATTTTGAGCTGCGGCATTAACTAGGTGTTTGACTTTTATTTGGCCTTTCTGTGGAATTGCCTGCTGATACCTCAAATGAGGATAACAATTCCTTCCCTAAACTGCCACACAAGATTGTTATGAGGATAAAATAAGATGATGGATGTAAATGTAAAAGATTGTTAATTTTTCTCTATCACAATTAACTATTACATATTTTTGGAACTCTCTTTAAAGCCTTTTCTTATAACTTCATGACCAGTTACTTAGCAAAGCAACATTTAAATGATTTTTTTTTAATTTGAAAGGGGTTGAAGGACTAACTATTATAATGAAAATTGCCTTAATGTAAATGAGTTTGTGTTTACAGTGAAGCCTCTAATTATGGATGAACATATGCTGTTCATGAAAACCTCACAAATGTTTATTATTAAATAAAATTTAAACAATCAATATTGTCTAATTGTCACCTGTGAATTCTATTATCACTTTAGTTAGTAAACATAGTCCAATTATGAATCAGTAAAAAATACCGCTAGTATAAAAAAGTGTTGAATGAATTTTACTTTTTGACAATAATGTGGGGATAAAATTCTTTTCAGGCAAGTAAATTATAATATAAATCAATGTTAATAATTTATTTTTACTCTATACCGCCCAAATAGTCACATTTGTATTGTAATGGAAAATCATCTTGAAGTTTAATAATGCCAAAAATTACAATAGGCTGAAGAGTAAAAATCAATTTGTAATTCTCCATAAATGTTCACCAGCAATACACACATGGAATCTTCATTAATGTGAAATATTATATTTTTATAGTACCTTCCATCTGAACAACTTTCAAAAGTCCCATTTGGCATTCAAATGGTACTTCCATAATTTGGATTTGCCCTAAAAGTACCTATTTTCTAGGAAACACTAGGAAGAATAATAGTTGGAATCCTGTAACATTATAGACAATAGAGAAAATGAAGTTGCAGGATCACAGACTCCCAGAGTTCAAAGCAGACTAGAACTGTCTAAACTGCACCAGAAACTAGCAGTCAATCTTATAACAAGAATCTTATCTATAATGTACCTGAAAAGAAGGAGACAAGACTTTGCTTGAAGAGAAAACCCAATATCTCCCACTACAATCCATTCCATTTTGGAATAGCTGTACTTTTATTGGAGTTTTGCTTTGCTTTGTTTTTTCACCCATTACAATGAAATTTGGTTCTTTGTAACTTCAACCTCATTCCTCCTAGGTCACTCTCTGGAGCCAACAAAAATCCTTCTTCTACATGACATCTCTTCAAATACTTATAGATAGCAACCATGTCCTCCATTATATATTCTCTTCTCCATGCTAAATATATCATTATTTTACTAATCAAGAAGTATGATCTCCAACTCTTTACCATCTGGATTGCTCTGCTCTGCATCCTCTCCAACTTCTCCAGAACATTCCTGAAATGTTGTCCTAGAATTGGAAATACTGCTCTGGATATCATCCGGCCAAGACAAAACGCAATAAAGCTTATATTGCCTAGATGTTCCTGGAAGGTCTGACCTTTTTGCATTCACTACCTTGATTGCCCTGATAGGCTATTGACTAATATTGAACTTATAGTACGTGAAAATGTCCAGATATTTTTTTTGCAGATGAAAAAATATAATGCTCTAATCTTGAATTTGGTAAGTAAATGTTTTGAAGACAAGTATCAGAACTATATTTATTAAATTTGCCCCAATTTTCTAACCTGTAAATATCATTTTGATTCATTTATATGTTACTCAGTGTTTTAGCTATCTATTCCAGATTTATGTCACCTGAAAATTTAATAAGTATGCCAACTTTTCTTCATTCAAATTATTAGGTAAATATTAAATAGCCCAAGGCAAAACTAAGAATCCTTCAATGCTCCAATAAAGACTTCCTTACAAATTAACATCAAATCATGGTGGACAATAAAAGTGGTAGCACAGAAAGCAAGCCGAATTTGGGATAAAAAGGACCTGGGCTTGAATTTTTAGTCTTCCTCCTATTTCCTCTGTGAGCTTAGGCAAGTTATTTTACCTTTCTAGGTCTCAGTTCTCCAAAAATAGGGGTTTTGAGCTGGGTTGCTTCTAAGGGTGCTTTCTAGTTTAGTATCTTTGATCTTTTCATTACTATTCTTTGGATCTTCCCAACTGCCTACTTCCAAATCTACTTATTATCAATATCAGTTCTTTATTTTCCTCCTGTTATAGCATGAGAAATATATTGTGACTCCTCTGTAACTTAGCTTGACAAACTTCAAACCCACATTTCTGTCACATAGAACACAAGTGGTCCATGTAGAGTGGTCTCATAGTCTCAGAAATTCTTGGAGGGTGGGGAGAAAACATCCAAATCCTAAGCATGTGAAAAATGCTTAGCTAAAAATCTAGTTTAAGGAATATCATCTGCCAGTTCTTTTCATGACTCTAGGATTTAGTTCACTGGACTTATCAAAGGAAGCTAAGTATAAGTTTGCTATGTACGCCTTTTCTCTTATCTATCACCTCCTTATTATTTTGTTTTATTCTGCCCTTGACAGTCCAAAAATCATTCTCCTTCGAAAATAAAAGAAAACAAACAAACAAACAAACAACCAAACGAGCTGAGCTGAGTTCTGGTTTCTTTCTACGTTTGGTAAAGTTGCCTTGGGTGCCCCAATAAAACATCTTATGCATTCTTTGATCCTCCTCTTTTCTCCACTCTAACCAAAAAAATAACCTTTTTGTTATGTTCAGCTATCCTCAATAGCTTTAAATTATCTTGAGATGTAGTGCTTTTGATACTATTTTAAAAATGTTTTATTGATGCTTTTGAACTTACTGTCCCTTTGCAATAACTCTCCACTATAAGATATTTCCTTGTAAAAATAGAATTTTAAACAAAATAGACTATCCCAGCAAATGCATCCAACAGGGTATGCAACATAATGCATGTGTATTCTATCACCTCCCTACAGAGAGAGAGGACTTGTGTGTGTATCATCATCCTAATATCATTCTCATGTAGATACCTCCACTTTCTTAATGTGAACATTTTATTTCCTGAAATCAGCAGAAAAAAGACATTTTGTGTGAAACAGAGAAAAGTAGCTTCAGGAGAAACAAAAAGTTATGAGACAAAAAAAGTGCTTGAGAAGAGACATAAAATTCTGAGAAGTTCAGAGTGAAAGAATGTACCTCAGAGGCAAAAAAAAAATATTGACTGGTTGTAAATATGGTTGTAGTATATTGATTCCCAGAAGCTAAATAGTAACACACTGTTTTAGGATTTGGATGTTTCCACCCCCCAACTCCCAGAATTTCTGGGACTATGAGACCACTCTATATGGACCATTTGTATTCTATGTGACAGAAATGTGGGTTTGAAGTTTGTCAATCTAAGTTACAGAGGAGTCACTATATACTGGGTCATGTTTTGTGGTGTCTCATTCAGTTAATAGAAGAAGAGAAGGGAGTTCAGAAGATGGAAATTATTGGAATCCAACTGAGAAGTAAACAAGTTCTTACAGAAATGAGATTTCAAAATCCAGAAGATAGAACACAGAAATCTGGAGCTAAGGACTGACAGAAGTGAGAAGGTAACAGAAATTGAACCCAGCTGATAGACAGTGTCTACAATTGATGTTGGGAGTTAATTTGATTAAAGAAAAACTCAGCTGTTCAAAAGGGCTATTTAGTAAAAAAGTCAAACTCTCTTCTAGGTAAAGAGCAGCTTTGCTCTCTATCACCATCTACAGCTTGAGACAGAGAAAACTACCCACTAGTTAGCCTGTATTGTCCTTTATTGCCCTCTATGGCTCAAGAAAGGGAGTTCCTTCGAAGACCAATGAAGAGATTTGGATAGCTTGACAGGTCTCAGGATTAAGGGAATTACTTTTTAATCAAAGCATGCCACAATGCTCCTGAGCACCTATTAAGTTCTTCAGATCCCAATCTCAAGGGGGCTCTTCACCAACAGAATATTACATTCCTTAAGCCCCTTAGGAATATCAAAGAAGAGGAGCTATCCTACTTAGCAGGTAACTGACTCATGGAGCATATTGTTCCCAAAGAAATCAAGGACATCAAAGTCTGTAGGACAGAGTCTTGAGTTATCCCAGGCACATGGGTTTACCTATTTGTGTCCTTTTCTACTTTTTTTTTGTGAGGCGATGGGATTAAGTGACTTGACCAGGGTCACACAGCTAGTAAGTGTTAAGTGTCTGAGGCTGGATTTGAACTCAGGTCCTCCTGACTCCAAGGCCAGAGCTCTATTCACTGCACCACCTAGCTGCCCCATATTTGTGTCCTTTTCTACAAAGTTTCTATATGTGTGTTGCCTATTTGTGCATTGCTGGGTGGGCATGACTGAGTTTTAGGAGTGAACTGTTATGTTTTCATAATTACTGTATGTCACCTTCTATTTAGTAAATGCTATGTTATGATCATTCTTGTATGTGCTTTCTCATTTTTTGGAGACTTTTATTTTTTACATTTATTTATTTTATTTTTAATTTATGGAATAAAACAAACATTTTCATGACAGTATAATAAAAATGTGTGCATGAAATTGCAAATTTATTATGTACAACTTGCTATTTCTTTTAAATACATAATATAGTTATGTATTTTTTCTTTTTTTCCTTCCCCTCTGCCCAAGAGACAGCTACTATTAGACACAAATGTTATACATATATTTTTTTCATGTGTATGTATATATGTAAAATTATTCAACAAGCTTGTATTTATCAGTTCTTTCTCTGTCTGCAGATAGCATCTTTCTTCATATGTCCTTTACAGTTAATTTGGCTACTTATAATAGTCAAAATGACTTATTTGCTCAATGTCATTCTTAAAACAATGTTGCTGTTACTGTATACAATGTTTTCTTGGTTCTGCTCATTTCACTCTTTGTTATTTCATGCAAGTCTTTCCATGTCTTTCTAAGATCGTTGTTTTTTCGTTGTTAAGAGTTTATTTAAATAATGTTTAATAGTTAATGGTGTCATTATGACTAATTCATATAAATGTCAAGCATATTGGTGGGGACTCAGGAGCTACAGTTATTTGTGTAGCCATTCATTTCCCCATATTCATTTTACTCTAGGACTTGAGAATTACAGTATCATGGCCACCTATGACTCCCTCTAGAAAAATCTTTTAGATCTGTGAGAGTGAATAAAGTCCAACCCAGAGAGAAGAAAAGGAAGGCCGGGGTTAGGTCAAGCAACATGTCCCACACTATATATATAAGACATTGGAATGCTTTTCTATTCATTCTGACCCTGTATTTACCTTAGAATAGAGGCCATTAAACACTTTTGTTTGTTTCATTGACCAGCATAGTAAAGTTTGTGGGCCTTTTCTGCACGCATACAATAAAATACATAAGCTTATAAATAAAATTAACTAATATTTTATTATATGCATATATGTACACATATATGTCTATACGGATATATGTGTATACGTCTGTATGCAAATACATGTATATTTCATAGCCCCAGATTAAGAACCATTGTTTTAGAATAATTTTAAAATATTTGCATATCTTAAACATATTATAGATCCCTGAAGGAAAATACTCTATTAGATACGATGAGTAATCATTCCAATGGAGCGATTTGTTAGCCTGGACAATCAATGGTTTTTTAACCATTGGATTTAGACTCATTTTTCATGTGTCTAGGAATAGATTGACCTCCCTTATTATACTGCACTACCTAATACTAACATGAAGGTTGTCATACAGGAACAGAAAAAAGGTTTACTTAACCCAGTATTTTGTCACTGATGTCAATCAGAGTGTTCTTTATAGTAAAAATATCCATATAAAGCTTCTTAAAAACATAAAGACATGGGGTGAGGTGAGAGAACTCAGCCCTTATTAATACAAACAAAGAAAAAGTGACTGAGACCTCAGAAACTGCCTATCGCTATACTTACTCATCTATATAAAATTATTGTGAGTCATCTATACATTAATTGAGAGTGTTAATCCAAAACCTCTGTCCCTGCATGCTCAATTCTTCAGCTATAGAACTTTTGGGCAGTTAGGTACCACATTGGCTACAGCACTGAGCTACAGTCAGGAAGACTCACTTTCCTCAGTTCAAATCTGGCCTAAGCTTCTTGCTGGGCAAGTGAGTTAACCCTGTTTGCCTCAGTTCCTGTGTAAAAGAATTCCCCATATGAGGTCATGAAGAGTCAGAGAGCTGGAAAATTACCTAATGACAATAGAACTCTTGCCCTGGTGTCTCACTGTCTTGATTAGGGAATACCTCAAAATTCTCACATCCATATAATTTCAGCTATGTATCACCTTATACCCTGGATATATTGTTTTGCCTTCCATCCTACCACCACATGTGTACCTTAATCCATTCAATATCTCAAATCCCACACAGAATTTTCCAGTTTTGGCAACATAATCAAATCAATACAGCTATTACTACTAGAAAGGATACATCAATTATACCCACATGGTGCCATTCATCATCACTGTAACCCCAAAACAATATGCTCCTCCCTGTCTGCAACATATATGATGAATTCTCCAATTAAAATATAAGCTCCTTCATGAAAGAGATTATCTAATCATTGGTGTTTGTATACAATTTAGCATAGTGCTGGAACATGATAAATGTTTAATGAATACTCTTTTGGCTTTTTTTTTTTGACTTTTTGGTGAAGGGATCAGGGGTTAAGTGACTTGTCCAGGCTCACACAGCTGGTAAGTGTCAAGTGTTTGATGTCAAATTTGAACTCAGATCCTCCTGTCTCCAAGGCCAGAGCTTAATGAATACTCTTTAAGTTCATTCATATTAATAGGGACAAAGGTTTTTACTAGCAATATTTATTAGATGACATCTTTATAATTTTTGATTGACTAAAATATGCAGAGATTACAAGATCCTATTATACCTATTATTTGTTGTGAAAATAAAACATTTTACTTAATTCGGCAAATACTTCCTTAGCTTGGTTTCTCTCATCCATTTGTCAAAATTACTGAAAATTACTTCAAAGAAATGAATTTGTTCAATGATCCTCTGATCATAAACATGCATCATAAATTTAGAGCTGGAGGGGACCTTAAAGACCATGTTTCAACCACCTCATATTTACAGATGATGAAACTAAGGTCCAGAGATGTTATATTAATCATCCAAGGTCACACAGGTAGCAAATAGCAAAGTGAGAACATGGACCAAAATCCCAGATCATAATCTAGCACTCTTTCTATTGAAGTACCTTGTCTCCCCATTAGATGAGGCATAAAACAGGGTATCTATCTATATCTATCTATCTAATCTATAGATTTATCTTTATCTATATATTCCATGGCTTAATGAAAAAACAGCACCATTTTCAAACAGGATCATTTCAAGAACTTTACCATTCTTGAGAAATTTCCCTTCAATTTTAATTTTATGCTGGATCTCCTCCATCACAGTAGAAAATATATTTTATTATATATCTATCTATCTACCTATCATCTATCTATATCTATATCTTTAGCTAGCTATAGCCACAGATACACACACACACACTCTCATACACATACAGATAGAAATAAATAATAGTTTTCCATCCCAATAATATACCACAATTTGTTCAGTCATTCCACAATTAATAGGCATCCCCTAAATTTCCAATTCTTCGCTAACACAAAAAGAGCTTCTATCAACATTTTTGTACAAATAGGTGCCTCCCCTCTCCTTTTCTTTCTCTTAGATATACTGGGGTAACAGTGGTATTGCTGTGTATCTTACATAATTTTGGGTATATTTCCAAATTGTTCTCCAAAATGATTGAACCAGTTCACAATTCCAGTAATAGTGTTAATGTACCTAGTTTTCCATATCCCCTCCAGCATTTATCATTTTCCTTTTCTATCATGTTAGTCAATCTGATAGATGTGATCCTCTCTATCTCTTATTTAGTCATAAATTATTCCCTAATACATACATCTAATAAATGTTTTCTCATGCTACCCTAATTTACTTATGACATTAGCCTTTATTTCTAAGTCATTTACCCATTTTGACCTTATTTTGGTATATGGTGTGAGATGTTGATCTATGCTTAGTTTCTGCTAAATTGCTTTCCAGTTAACCAAGAAATTTTGATTAAATGGCGATTCTTGTCCCCAGAGTTTGGATCATCAGTTCTTTCACTGGAGGTGGGTAGTATTTTTCATCATGGGTCATTTGAAATCATCTTGGATCATGATATTGATCAAAGTAGATAACTTTTTCACAGTTAATCATCATTATAATATTGGTATTACTGTATATGATGCTCATCTGGTTATGTTCAATTCAGTTAACTTCAGCATCAATTCATATACGTCTTCCCAGTTATTCCAAAAATTTTGGAATACTCATTGTTGTCTTCTTTAATGAATTATTGATTATTTCTATGATTTGTTTTTGAACCACTCATTCTTTGGATTGAATTATTTTTCTCTGGTAATTTTAATCTATACTTCCACAGCCCATTGTTGAATGGAATTTTATTACATTTTGGTCTGTAAAGGTGCATTTAATATTTCTGCTATGCTAATTTGGTTGTGAGATTTTTATGCTGTAATACATGGTCAGTTTTTTTGAAGATGCCATGTACAGCAGATAAAAACAAAAGTTTACTCTTTTCTATTCCCATTTAATTTTCTTCAAAAGTCCATCATATCTAAATTTCCTAAAATTCTATTAATTAATTTTTTTCTTATTTGTTTTATAATTAAATTTATGTAGCTCTGAGAGGGGAAAACTGAGGTCCCCCACTAGTATAACTACTGTCTAGCTCCTCTTATAACTCATTTTTATTCTTTTAAGGATTCAAATGCTATGCTCAGTGTATATATGTTTAGTATTAATATTATTTCATTGTCTCTGCTACTTTTTAGCAAGATAAAGATTCCCTGCTCATCTCTTTTAATTAATTTATTTAGCTTTTGCTTTGTATGAGATCATGATTGCTACCCGACCTTTTCTACTTAGGCTGAAGCATAATAGATTCTACTTCAGCCCCTTATTACTACTCTGTGTGTGTGTCTATCCATTTCAAATCTTTTTCTTGTAAGAAGCATATTGGTGGATTCTCATTTGTAACCCATTTTATGGAAATCCCATTCACATTCACAGTTATGATTACTAACTGTACATTTTCCTCTATCCTATTTTCTTCTTTTTATCCTTATTTTTCTTTTATTCTTCTGTCCTTTCTCAAAGGTCTGTTTTGCTTCTTACCACTGCTATCCTTAACTCACCCACCCTTTAATCACGCTCCTTTCTTTTATCGCTTCCCTTCTTACTTCCATGTTAACACAAATTTATATACCTAACTGAATAGGTATGTGTGTGCATGTGTGTTTTCGTGTTCCCTCTTTGAACCAATATTGGTGGGAGTGAAGTTCAAGCATTGCCTGTCCCACTTGATTTTCCCCTCCATTGTAAAAGTTCTTCCTTCAATGCCTCTTTTAATTTTCCCCATTCTTTATCTACCTTTCTCCTTTTCCCGGTGCAGCCCTCTTTCTTACTTACCCACACTTTTTTGAAATCATCCCAACATCTTCTACTAACTCTCATGGCTTTAGTCTATGTAGAGTCTTTCTGATGACTTAGTACTTTTTAGTCATTTCTGATTCTTCATGACACCATTTGATGTTTCTTGGCAGAGATACTGGAACGGCTTGACATTTCTTTCTCCAGCTCATTTTACAGATGGGAAAAATAAGGCAAACAGTATGAAGTGACTTGTCTGGGCTCACACAGCTAGCGTATGAAGCCATATTTGAACTCAGGTCTTCCTGACTCCATGCCTGATGCTGTATCCACTATACCACCTAGCTGCACAGAGTCTTCTTAACTACCTTCAAATGATAAAATTTGTAGGAGTTACATTTATCATCTTTTCACACAAGAATTTAAACAGTTTAACCTTATTGAGTATTGAGTCCTTTATGATTTCTATTTCATGTTTACCTTTTTATGTTTCTCTTGAGTCATATTTGAAAGTCAAATTGTCTATTCATTTCCGGTCTTTTCATCATGAATGCTTGAAAGTCCTAAAGGACTTTTGTTAAATGCCACTTTTTTCCCCTGGAGGATTATACTCAGTTTTGGTTGTAATCCTAGCTTCTTCTGGAAATAGCATATTCCAAGCCCTCTGCTACTTTAATATTGTAGGTGCTAAAGTTTGTGTGAGCCTGTCTGTGACTCCACAGCACCAGAATGATTTCTTTCTGATTGCTTAAAGTATTTTCTATTTGACCAGAGAGCTCCAGAATTTGGCTGCAATATTCCTGGGAGTTTTAATTTTGTGTCAGGAAGTGGATTTTTTTCCCACATCTATTTTACCCTCTGGTTCTAGGATATTTGGCTCATTTTTCTTTATAATTTCTTGAAACATAATGTCTAGCCTCTTCCTTTGAGCATGGCTTTCAGATATTCCAATAATTCTTGAATTATCTCTCCTAAATCTATTTTCCAGGTTAGTTTTTTTTTCCAACGAGATATTTCACATTTTCTTCTATTTTTGCATTCTTTTGAATTCCTTTTGTTTCTTGATATCTTATAGAGCCATTAGTTTCCACTTGTCTAAATCAAATTTTAAGGAATTATTTTCTTCAGTGACCTAATTAACCTCTTTCTTCATTTGGCCAATTCTGCTTTTTAAGTGAAATTTTTACCTTTTTTTAAACCATTTGGGCAATTCTGTTTTTAAGATGTTTTTTTTCTTCAGCATTTTTGTTCCTCTTTTACTGAGCTGTCAATTGCCTTTCCATAATTTTCTTGCATAGTTCTGATTTCTTTCCCCAGTTTTTCCTCTATCATTCTTATTTGGTTTAATTTTTTGCTCTTCCTGGAATTCTTCTTGTACTTGTGTCTAATTCTCATTTTTACTTTGATGCTTTCCTTGCGGATGTTTTGACATCATTGTCTTCTGAGTTTTGTCTTGATCCTCCTTGTCAACATAGCAAATTTTTATGGTCAGATTCTTTTTTTTTTTTGCTTTTCACTCATTTTTCTATGCTATTTCTTGACTTTCAACTTTGTGTTAAAATTGGAATCTAAAAACTGATTATATATGGTTGATAGAGAACAGTAGAAGATGACACCCAGCTTGCTACTCTAGGTGACTGGGAAGATGGTGGTACCCTTGACAGTAAAAGGGAGACAGAAAAAGGAGGTGATTTTAGGGAAAAGATAATGAATTCAGATTTGACTATGTTGAATTTATGTCTATGGAACATCCAATTTTAAATATGTAATTGACAGAGATTGAATTCTGAGGGATAAGAGAGACGTTATGAATGAGCAAGTATATCTGAGAGCCATCTGCATAGGGATTTTAATTGAAACCATGGGAGATAAGGTCAGCTAGTGAAATAGTACAGAAAGAGAAGAGAAAAGTGATCACTTTAAAGCCTTTGGAAGTCACTAGAGTTAGTGGTCATTATCTGAAAAAAAAAAGCCTGGGTTCTACAATGCTCAGATTTCCTCATAATCTAGTTCTCATAGCCATATGTTGCCACTGGAAAAACCATAGCTTTGATTATTTGGACCTTTGTTGGCAAGGTGATATCTCTGTTTTTTGTTTTGTTTTGTTTTGTTTTTAGTATGCTGTTCAGATTTGCCATAGCTTTCCTTCCAAGGAGCAAGTATCTTTTAATTTCATGACTGCGATCAACATCTGCAGTTATCTTTGAGCCCAAATGTAAAATCTTACTCTTATTCTTCCATTTTCCAGGAAATGATGGGACCAGTTGCCAAGATGTTAGTTTTTTTATGTTGAGTTTCAAGCCAGTTTTTTACACTCTCCTCTTTCAACCTCATCAAGATGCTTCCTAATTCCTCTTCACTTTCTGCCATCAGTGTGTTACCATCTGCATATCTGAGATTGTGGATATTTCTATAGAACCCTTAATTCTAGCTTTTGATTCATCTAGCCTGGCATTTTGTATCATGTACATATATAAGTTAAATAAATAAGGTAACAATAAAGCTGAGTGCCATAGAGTCAACACTTTAGGACTGTGATGCTGGAGAAGACTTTTGACGATCTTTTGGACAGCAAGGGGATCAAATTTGTCAATACTTTAAAAAAAACTTAATTCAGGTTTTCCATTGGAAAATCAAATACTGAAGCTTAAATACTTTGGCCTCATAATGAGGAGACATTAGAAAAGACCCTGATGTTGGAAAAGATTGAAGGCAAAGTGAAAAGGAGATGTCAGAGGACAATATAGATAGATATTACCATGGAAATAATGAGCATGAACTTGGACAGACCTTGAGAGATAGTGAAGGATAGGAGGACCTGATGTGCTGTGGTCTGTGAGGTCACAAAGAGTTGAACATGAATGAACAGCTAAACAGCAACAACAAAAACCTGAAAGAGGATGCAGCAAAGGTCCCAGATAAAGAGTAGCCATATATGTAAGAGAAGAACCAAGAAAGCAACGTCATGAAAACTTAAGACAAAGAGAATATTAAGGAGAAATGACTGATCTACAGTGTCAAATGCAGCACAGAAGTCAAGAATGAGGACTAAGAATTTGTAAGATTTAAAGCTTAGAATGCATTTAGTGATTAGAGGAGCATAATTTTAGAGCTGAATGGGACCTTAGTGATCATATAATCCCTTGCAATATCTTTCTATCCAGTTACCACATCCTCTACTACCTCTGAGGTAAGAACTCCTGAAGCTTCTGCTCTTGCTGTCATAGCTTCCAAGGTGCACAGCTATTGCTGTCATCACATGGGCTCTGGGCTAGCCTCCACCCCTGTATCACACACCACTCCTTCTGACCTTCTCAGTTAACTTGAGCTGGAAAAATGCCTCACCCTGACTTTTTGGTTGCTCAGAATTCAATTTAAGTTATAATCTTAAAGTTGTTTAGAGGTGTCATGAGTGAAATTCAACAAAAAACATAAACTGAGACAATTCTTTCTGAGCAAGATAACAATTTATTAATATGGTGTCATACTTATTAATAAAGAATGGGTCAGTGGCTCTGCCTCTGGCCAAAGACTCCAATCAAAAAGACAGCTCCCCTTATATAGGTTTTGGAGAGTACCAAACAAAGAACAGAACATGGTTGGCAACATCATGGGGTAGATGGAAACATGATTAGTTACATAGCTGAGGCATGGGAGAACAATATGGTTTATTAGAAGTTGGTAATGGAGGGCTAGCAAAAACAAACAAACAAACAACAACAACGAAGAAAAACAAACCAAAAAAAAAAACCCACCACCTTATCCCTGTGACTAAAAAGTGATTTTTTTTTTTAGTCCACTGTAATATAGTGACCCAGAGTTTTTGAACAGCAAACTAGGCATCTTTAAAGGATAACTTGGTGTAGTAAAAATATTAGGCTTAACTCTTATGGCAAATGACATACCCCAAGGTTAGTTAAATTCCTTGAGGCAAGAATAGAACAATGATTAATAATAAAACTGGATTCCTACATTTAACCCATTATACACCAGCTGAATTCTGAACTAAATTCAGAGACCCATGACCAAGCAGTTATAGGACAAAATAAATTAATTATAAGTAGGATCGACAAGAAAATGAAATATAATCAGTCTTTATCATTTCAGAGGGTGATGTCGAGGAAGCTCAGCTATAGTACTTCTCTATTCTGCCATCTTGACTCTGCCCCGGAAGTCCTGAGACATGTTTCTTAAATAAAGTGATGCAGAATAAAGCAAACAGAAGCAGAATAATATGTTTTAAAAATAAATAATTTAAAAAACCATGTTGTATATGAGTAGAAACCAGAAAATAATTTATAAAATAATATTTCAAAGTTGAAATTACATTGAAAGTTGTAAGAACTATGATCAATATAAGAGAATCCATGATTTCAGAAGACAAATGATATTACCATACTACCCACCTCCTGACAGAGAGGTAATAGATTTAGGGCGATACACCCACAAAGAGAGGATTTGTTTTCTTGACCATGCTACATGGATTTTTTTTTCTTGAATTTTAGCAGGATAGAAGAAGGAGGGAGTGAAAATACTTTTCTCTTAATTAAAAGATTTTTTTTTTAGTAGAGGTAGGGAGTGCTACGGGTCCTTTCCCTCTGTTTTTCATCTCTTTGGGAGTATATGCCTAGTAGTGATGCGCATACTTGCTCATATGGCATGTACATACACATGTAATAAGCCATCCAATTTGTTATACTTGGATATTGGGCAATCTGGCTCCTTCGGGACTAACGTATGCTCTAACTCAACACCAAAGGACTTGCATTTTGGGGTGTAGCAATCATTAATAGTCCTGAAGACTGGTGGAGTTGCATTAGGGTCCCAATTTCATAAGAGCTGAGTACATCTACAAATGCTTTAGTAATATCTCAGTAGGCTCTGAAACCTCATCTAAGTCCCTTCACAGACAAAAATATCAAGGCAGTTAAGTGCTACTCAAACATTACAGTACTGCCATGAGGAAACATGCACCTGCTAGATTACAGAGGGAAATATTGCCAGAAGGAGAAGCAGTGTGATCTTATAATCAGAATGTGCATATCCCAACTCCAAGCTAGTATTGTGTGGAAGGAGCCATGAGTGGAAGGAGGTTTAGTCCATAAGGTAATTAAAGAGAAAGGACCAGTAAGACTGGCTGAAGACCGAACTAAAAGTGCTGTACTCAGTATGGGAGAATAAAGCCCAAGAGCCATAAGGATTCCCCTCACCCAAATAACTGAATAAATACCTTCTTTATTTTTTGCTCCAACTTCCCACCCTTCACAGAAAGCATGAACCACATTAACCTGTGTAAAGAGGGGAAAGAGGATGGTGGTAGCATAATGGAAAGTGGTATCAGATAGGAACACTCCATGACTAACTCAAAGGAGTACTTGGAGGCATGGGATTGAGTTTTCCCATTATCTTCACTTCTTACTTTTTAACCCTTCATGAAAAAAGGAGAGGAAGTCAAACTAGGGAGAGTTGGTGGGCAGCTCAAATACCGCTCATGGCCAGATACTGTTGGGCTGCTCACACAGAAAGAGGGTAAAAAGATAGAAACGGTCCATGTCAGAAGGTGGTGGATGAAGATAGGCATACTGATTTATTGCTGGTAAAACTATGTTGATTTTTAGTAATTTTCCATTGTGTCCAACTCTTTGTGACCCTATCTGGGGTTTTCTTGGCAAAGATACTAAATGGTTTGCCATTTCCTTCTCTAGCTCATTTTACAAATGGGGAAACTGAGGTAAATGAGATTAAGTCACTTGCCCAAGGAGGTCACACAGCTAGTAAGTGTCTTAGGCCAGATTTGAACTCAAGAAGATGAGTTTTCCTGATGCTAGGCTCAGCACTCTATCCACTGCACCACTTAGCTGCCTTTAGTGTAGCTGTGCATTGGTCCAAATATTCTGGGAAAATAATTTAGGGTAAATCAAGAATTATTCAAGTGCAATTATTCTATATTCTTTCATCCAGTGACCCCACTTCTGGATTTATAACTCAAGGAGGCCAATGACAGAAAGGTACCATATGTACCAAAATATTCAAAGTAAGATTATTTGTCATAGCAGAAAGCCATAAATAAATTATACTGTCCTGCACAAATTTTGTCACTTGGAGATTTCTAGGTGGTTTATGTGTATTTTTTTGATGATTAAATCAAAGATGAAAATGGTATCTATCACCTGCTGTTATTGAATGATACGTGAGGTTTTTTTTTAGGCAATTGGGGTTAAGTGAGTTGCCCAAGGTCACACAGCTAGTAAGTGTCAAGTGTTTGGTTTGAAGCCATATTTGAACTCAGATCCTCCTGACTAGCTGCCCCGACAAATGAGCTTTTTAACTACATTATGCAACATAAGGTGATAATAAAGTATGATTTGTTTGGGAGGGGAGGGAACAGGAAAGGGAGAAATTAAGTCACTACTAGATTTGTTTTTGCTTGCTCTGTGAAGTCTTAGCTTATATACATGAGTTCATGTGTGTCCAATCAGGTGCTGAAACTCAAGTGTAACAAACCACTTTATCAGGTATATGCCAGGTGTCAGTAAACACCACACTTATTTATTCAAATGTTTTAAATTTCTTAGGTTTTACACTGACCTCATGAGCGTGTTGATAAAGTGGGGAGTTTTCTTGCTATTGTTTTGAATATGCATTGAGATAACTTTCAAATTTAAGAAATGAAACAACTCTTCTATATAAGAATCAATCAATAAATTTTTTTTAACTACCAACAATATGTCAGACACCATGACTGATGCTGTAGATTGGTAATGGCAGCTCCCAGATCAGGAATTCCCATGTATCAATGAGGAATTATACCTTCTCTATAATTATTAGGCTTAAAGAGTCTTGAGTTACCATCCTCTATAACAACCTCGTAGGTTGAGAATTGTTATAGAAAGTGTCCAAACTTTTTGGGACAGTTTAGGCTTCCTAAGATGGAACTGGTTCAGTGTGAACATTATATCCCTTTGCCCACCCCTCCCACACAAAGCTTTGTAGATGTGTGCTAGCTCTCAAACCAGCTTGGCAAAAAGGTTGTAAAATTTTTAGTATGAATTTTCAGAAATCTGCAAATGCTACAAATCATGGCTTGATTTATTAATTTGTTGATTGTCTCAACTTAAGAAAGTGATGGAGGAATGTTAATAATGGAGATTAAATTTGAGTGTCTTGTATACATTTTTTTAAAAACCAGTTGTTAAACATTTACCATCATACCTCTGCTAAAACCAACATCTTAGAACCAGAGCTACCTCTACTATACCCCCTACAGTATGCCATCCACTAAGCAGGAAAGTCTTGATTTCTTCTTCCACCAAGATCCAGTGGATTTTATGATGCAGCTAAGATTGTTATTAGGGTAGTAACTTTGTGCACTGGGGAGTTCTAGAAAGAGTTTGACAACCCACCTTACGGTTCTAACATTATCATTCCTTCCTGACTCCCAAACAGGCATTAATTTTTCCTTATTCATTGTTCAAAGAAGTAAAAATCAGAGGTATTTTATCAGAACCAATGTAGGCATCTAGATTTGAAACTTTTTGTTGTTTTGTTTTTAATAGAAGAAGAAAAGTTAAAATTAGCCCAATCACAAGTGAAGTCTTAAAAGACTACAGCTGAGCCAAACTGATTACAATAATAAAAAAATCAGGAACTATAAAAATAGAAATTACTGGTTCCGCTAACACTGCTTGAATTTGCCTCACCTGTGACAATTTTCTAGCCCAAATTTAACTTTGATTTTCAATTTAAAAGAGCTAAGTCAGGTGCTTGAAATGTACCTATTTATACACGTCAAGGTGAAAAGTGATAGTTTTAAGAGCAGGATGCTTAGACAACTTGGAATTGTAGCACAACAGAATATGATTGAAAAAAATGTGAAGATTCATCTTAAGTATAAATGCTTCCAAAAAGCATTGATGGAATATTAAGACTATGAAGAAGACACCAAAGGAGAAGATTATTGTGGCCTAAGACAGAATTATAGAATTGAAAAGGATCTCATAAGCCAACTACTCAGAGAAACAGATTTAGAATTGTAAAGCGTCTTAAGTATAATTTACTCCAATCCTCTCATTTTACAAATGAGGGAACTGACATCATAACAGCATAAATTATTTACACAAGGCCATACAGAAAATATATAATAGAGTCAAGGTTCACATGTAGATTTTCTGTCTCCAAATCCAGAGCTACCTCTGTTATAACAGGTTGCCTCAAAGAGAACTGGTCAGAAGTGAGAATAGCACTACATGCAGCTGGTTTTTGCCTGGTAACAATTTGAAAAAAGTACTCACCCCAGGCAATTTAACTTAGTGAGTAGACATCATAAGGATCTGTCTGTTATTTTTTGTGGAAGGCAATATACCTTGTAAGTTGAGGAGTCAGTCTCCAAGAAATAAAGTAATTTATCTTGGGCTACCTAATTACTCAGTATACAAGTTGAATTTATATCCAACTTCTTTGACTCAAAGTTTGTATAAGGAAACAGTGAAAGAGAAATCTAAGAATTGAGGAGGCAGCTAGGTGGTACAATAAATAAAGTGCTGAGGTTGGAAGATCTGATTTCAAATTCTGCCGTAGATGCTTACTAGCTACACCCTGGGCAAGTTAATCAAATTGTCTCAGTTCTAGCTTGTTCATATGTAAATTGGGGATGATAATAGCATTTTATTAATAAAGCTATTTAAAGAATCAAAGGAAATAATATATGCAAAGCACTTTGCAAATCTTAAACCATTATATAAATATTATTATCATTAATATGCCTTTATGTCAGACTAGTACCATATTTTTGAGGGGTTTGAATGCTGAGATGAAAAGTTTGTATTTAATTTAGTAGTTAATGGGGAGTCATTGACAAATTTTGAGTGGAAGGATTGGGGTGGTGATGATTACTTAATTATGTTCATCTAGAAAATTAATCTGGCAACAGAGTATAATATGGAATGGAAATAGACGAATTAGTCTAAGAGACCAATTAGCAGGTTTTATTTTTTTTTACTGTTAAGTATCACATTTATATACATATTACTTTTTTAGTATCTTTTTAATTTTTCCTATTTTCCAGTAAAAAGTATTTTAACCGACCTATCCCTTCTTCTACCTTCTAACTGTTCAACAAATTATAAAACAAACGTCCTTCCCTAAGTGTAAGTGGAATAAAATTCCAAATAGTAGAACTTTCACTTGAACAAATACCATAAACCTCTTCCAGGCAAAATGTTACGAAACCCATTGTCAGTTAAGTGGAGGGTGGGTTGCAGGAAGATCAGTTAAGCCCTTGTGGTATCTGCCTGTTCTAATTCATTATTCTTGTTATTTAAGCTTATTTAGTTAATTAAATGTCTGTTGTTTCTTTGCTATGGAAGTATTAAAGTACAAGAATTCTCCCAGCATCCCTAAATCCAAAGCCCTCTAAATTTTATGCCCTCTAAATCTGACCTTTAGGGCAAACTCCCAGTTGATTAATTGGCGACATCATTTCCCAGACCACTATTTCAGGAAAAGACCTAGCCATGCTTCACTCCATTCCCTTCTCCCTGGTCTCAGCAGCAACTTTGCCAATCTCTTTATGACTATGAAGATATCCTTTCCTTCTCCCGTCCCTCCAAACTCTCCTTCCCATCCCCACCTCCCATTTATGGAATTGTGAACCAATATCAAATCAACCCTGCCATTGCTCCTAGAGGGAACGTATCAATCTACGTACCCATACCTGTTACTTTTCTGGAAAAAAAGTGCCTCCCTGACCACCACCTTCCTATTTGGTTTGTTTTCTCCATTTGAATGCGAGCCTCTTAAGGGCAGGGACTGCGTCTGCTTTTGTATTCATTTCCTCAGTGTTTAACACAGTGCTTGGTACATAGCAAGAATTTAACAAAACTTTTTAAAAATTTTATTCATTTATCCTATTCTTTTTATGACTCTGTCATAGAAGCAGCCAAATTCTCTGCCCCTTAGATTCACTTTCTTTCATCAAGCTTTTTTTTGGTTAATTTTTTTTATTTTTAGGCTTCAACATTCATTTCCATGAGGTTTTGAGTTTTAAATTTTCTCCCTTTCCCTCCTTTCTCTCGCCCCTCCCCAAGACGGCATGTAATCTGATATAGCTTCTACATATACATTCATATTAAACATATTTTCACATCAGTCACGTCTTTTTTTTTTAATGAGTTGCTCTTCTTTACTTCTGTAATACAATAGGAATTTACTAGCTGGTTCCATTCTCTTACTAGAGAGAATTGTTGGCATTAAGGAAATAATGAAAAGAGTCTGGAAATTGACATAAGGACCCCTAGGTCTAAACCCTTAACTTGACACTTAACTTCCTGTATTACCAGAGGTAAGTCACTTCCTCTCACTGAACCTCAGTTACATCATCTATGAAAGGGGTAGAAAAACACTTACAGAATCTAGTTCACATTGATGTTGTGAGAAAAATACTTTTTAAACCCTCAGGTGCTATGTAAACATGAACTATCATTATTGTTAATATATCCTTATTGTTCTTTGCACAGTGGAGTTCTGACAGAAGTAGACACGGAAAAACTTAACATAATGCTGTTATTATTTTATATTTTTTTACATACAGCATCATTATTGATGTTTTATTATAATATTTCTTTTCCCTCAAAACCTGAGCCCTGAAACATTTCAATGGAGCAAAAGATCATCTCTCCCTTCTCCTTGTGTCTTTCCTAATGACTCCTGTCCTTTTGACTCACTCCAATCTTTTTAATTATCATTTTTTTGGCAATTGGGGTTAAGTGACTTGCCCGGGTCACATAGCTAGCAAGTGTCAAATGTTTCATCTGAGGTTGGATTTGAACTCAGGTCCTTCCTGACTTCAGGGCTGGTGCTCTAACCACCTTGCCACTTAACTGCCCTGACTCATTCCAATCTTGATTGCTGTCACTTTCTAATGCAGGAAAATGTTGCGGGGGAGATGTGGGGAAAATATGAGGAATGAAGAAGACAGGAAATAAGCACAAAATATCCAACATGAGCTGCTATAATGAGGCTTTCTACCCTTTATCCCCATCACAATTCATCTTTTGTTTATTTTTTCAATTTTTAAAATTAATTAATTAATTTTTAGTTTTCAGCATTCACTTACACAAGATTTCGAGTTCCAAATTTTCTCCCCATCTTGTCCCTCCCAGGATGGCATGCATTCTAAACACCCCTTCTCTTATTCTGCCCTCCCTTCTATCTCTCCTCTGCTTCTCTTATCCCCTTCCCCTTTAATTTTCCTGTAGGGCAGGATAGACTTCTATACCCCATTTCCTGTATATCTTATTTCCCAGTTGCATGTGAAAACAATTTTTTTAACTTTTTGGGTTCCAAATTTTCTCCCTTCCTCCCTCCCCACCCACCCTCATTGAGAAGGCAAGCAACTTGATTTAGGTTATAAATGTGTACTAATGCAAAACACTTTCATAGTAGTCATGTTGTGAAAGACTAACTATATTTCCCTTAATGCTATCCTGCCCCCCCATTTATTCTATTCTCTCTTTTGACCCTGTCACTCCTTAAAAATATTTGCTTCTGATTACCCCCTCCCCCAATCTGCCCTCCCCTCTATCATCCTTCTGCTCTCTTGTCCCCTTTTCCTGGTATTTTCCTGTATGATAAGATAAAGTTCCATACCCAATTGAGTGTGTATGTTATTCTCTCCTTAAGCCAAATCTGATGAGAATAAGATTCACTCATTCCCTCTCATTTTCCCCCACTTCCCCTCCACTGTGAAAGCCTTTTCTTGTCTGTTTTATGTGAGATAATGTACCCCATTCTACCTCTCCCTTTCTCCTTTTCTCTGTATAATATTCTCTCACCCCTTAATTTTATTCTCTTCATCTTCAACTCACCCTATGCCCTCTATCTATCTATCTATATCTATCTATCTATCTATCTATCTACATACATACATATTTTTTCCCTCCAACTACCCTAATGCTGACAAAGGACTCATGAGTCACAAATATCATCTTTCGATACAGAATGTAAACAGTTCAACCTTAGTAAGTCTCTTATGATTTCTCTTTCCTGTTTACCTCTTCATGTTTCTTTTGAGTCTTATATCTGAAAGTCAAATTTTATATTCAGCTCTGGTCTTTTCATCAAGAATGCTTGAAAGTCTACTATTTCACTGAATGTCCATTTTTTCCCCCTGAAGATTAAGCTTAGTTTTTTCTGGGTAGGTGATTCCAGTGTGGAGAATGTACTGTCCCAAGCACTAGGGGTTTGGTGCACCTATTTTCAGAGATACTTCAAGGGACCTGTAAATTTTCAGTTATTCTAAGGTGCTATGATCAAGGATAAGGTGTTTACTCCTTTCCTGTCCTGTGCTCTGGTCTATGAGTGACCACAAGAACTCTGGAGCAGGTCTCAGAGGACTGAATCACGGGCAGCTGTGACAGTTTCCAGGTATCTCAACCCATGAATGCCAAAGAAAACTTAGAAGGTCAGTGTCTGAAGTGCGAAAGAAGTGCGATCCCAGCCCCAGTCCCCAAGCATGGCCCTGGGGTTGTGCCCACAGACTGAGGGGAAATCAAATGGCTGATCAAAGGAGGATTATGGGATTCTCTTGTTTTGCCCTTGCTTGGATCTGGGTCACAATTCTGGGTGGAAGTCCTGGGGCAAGGAGGAGCATAGTAGAGCTTGTAGTGGCTGTGGAGAGAGTTCTCCACACAGTTCCAAGACAGAAAAGTGTTTGTGGTCATGTCAAACTGTGTTCCTCTCCCAACCCAGTGCAATATACCTTTCTGATCAACCATCCAGGCTGTCTTGGGCTAGACATTTGTTTCACTCTGTCTTTTTGTGGGTTCTGCTGCTTTAGAATTTGTTTAGAGGCACTTTACAGGTATTTGGAAAGATTTGGGGGAGAGCTCAAGCAAGTCACTGCTTTTACTCTGCCATCTTGGCTCCGCCTCACCATCCCACATTAGTTGTATCTTAAAGAAGAATTAGAACCAATGGTAGAAGCTACAGGAAAGAGGAAACAAAGTCAAACAACAAACAAAAAGCAAACAGTATGCTTCCATTCAGACTCCATAGCTCTTTCTCTGGATGTGGATAGCATTTTCCATCATGAATCTTTTGGCATTGTCTTAGATCCCTGCATTTCTGAAAAGAGTTAAGTCTGTCAACATTAGTCATCACACAATGTTCTCCTGGTTCGGCTCACTTCACTCAGCATCAGTTCAAATGTCTTTCCAGGATTTTGTGAAGTCCACCTGCTCCTCATTTCTTCCATTCACATACCCCAACTTGTTCAATCATTCCCCAATTGATGGGCATCCCCTCAATTTCCAATTCTTTGCCACCACAAAAAGAGCTGCTATAAATATTTTTGTGCATGTGGGTCCTTTTTCCATTTTTATGATCTCTTTGGGATACAGACCGAGAAGTGATGTTGCTGGGTCAAAGGGAAGCTTTTTTTTTTAATGCTTACTAAACTTAAAATTTCTGTTATTTTGAATATGTACAATTGTGTGTAAGAAGCAAAGTCCATGCCCCTGCTCAGTATCAGTACCTATCATGTCAATCACTCCATTTGAGTACCTGAGTCCCATCTATGATGTAGAATGTAGAAGAGACTGCCAAGAAATAAATATTAGGAAATTATATATATGTATACACACAAATTTGCATATATATGTATATGTACACATGCAATACATTTTATATGCTTATATAAATGCATGTGTATCTATATAATTTCATATGACAAAGCTATATCATGTATTATTAATATAATATTTAAACTATTATCAATTATTGATATATCACCTAAAGTAGGTCTAGAGGCAGTTGAAAGGTATCTATGAACATCAAAATATTTAATTATCATTTATAAACATGTTTACATACAAATTATCATATGACAAAGGCATATCCCACATCAGATGGAAATTTATGTTAGGTGGCAGCCAGAGTGCATTTTGATGCAGTATGCCCAGCCTAGAGTCCAAAATCAGCATATATTCTATGAAGATAAAGAAGTCCTCCATGTATTCCTGTTTGCAAATGACAATATGCTGATTTCATCAAGCCCTGAAAAACTCCAAACCCTCTAAAAGCAACATAAGCTCATAGATGTAGAACTATAAGGAACATTGGGGAAATCTAATTCAACCACTCATTTTATAGATGAAGAAATGAGATCTAAGGAGGTTGAGATAAGAATATATAATCACTTGAGTACTTGTCTAGTATATATAATTCAGCTTTATTCCACTACCCATGTAGGGAAAACCAAATGAAAGAAATACATGTTTTATCTAGATTATTGCATACAGTTGAGAGTTGAGCCCATAACGTTGGTCTGTTTGTATATACATTAGATAAACATGGCAAGATGGACAGTGAAATAGGGTGAGAATTGAATAAGAGGAAGAGGGAGCCAGACTGATTTTGGGGAACCATGTAGTGCTTTTAATGATGCCAAGTTCCTCTCTTTTAATATCAATATCCTTTTTGTGATACCTTGTGGTTAGTAAGTCTTAGACTGTCTCAGAATTTGAAAAACCTAAGTTGTAGGTCAGCCAAAGGCAAGGGAGTGGGTGTGATTAGGTAGTGCTTGAGAAATTTTATAAAGGATAACCAAAATAATCTGTGATCAGAAGAGGAAGTGGAGTATTCATATAGTAAAAAAGACAGATTACTGATAGACTGCATTGTTATCCTGAATTAGGATTTGTGTTTGCTTCTCTTATTCTTTAGAAACAGTATCTTGTCTCCAAATATTTTTGCTTACTTAGGCAATCATTCCACAGACCACGTCCCTTCATCCTCAAGAACCTCCCCCATTCATCACACTTTTTCTTAGCTTTTGAATATTATTTATTAGTTCTTTTTCCTTGCTTCATTTTAGATAGTTATATAATTCTCTTCTACCCTCCTTTTTTTCCTCAGTTAAGTAAAATCCCCATTCCTCTCTTTCTATTCAGCTTCTCTTGTTTAGCTTCTTAAAAATTTTTTTTGTGCACTTAAAAAAAGTCTTTCTCTCCTCTTCATTACTTCTCTTTCCTTCTCTCTGTTCTAATTTTTTTTATTCTTTAATTCATGTTCCTTGTTTTTTTTTTAATTCCTTCTTCAGTCTTCTGTTTTCCTCATGGAATTAAAGCTTCTACAATGCCTATTTTCAGTTCTCTCTTCTAAATGGTTTCTAGGTCATTACCTTATAGATCTTGGTCTTCCACTTTTTTTTTCTGTTGTGCCATACTCTTATCTATTCCTACAAGAGATATAGAGAAAAGAAATATTACCTCATGGTAGAAACTTCCACGTGTCTTTGATCATGTGGCCCATTCCTACCCCCATGATCATTTTCTTTCACAATTGCTAAGAAAATCTCCTCTCTGTGCCTATACTCTCACTTTGATTCATGCTGATTTCCCTTATGAGTTCTGCTTTCCCCTTCTGTGGGACAATGCTGTCCACTGAAGCACCACACTATCGTTGAAGTAGTGGCCTCTATAATTATTAATTTCCAGCAGATCAGACCCATTGTTGGGTCCTTATTGCTCATCACAAAAAAATAACCCTCCCCTCAATATGAATATTCTTAAGTAGGACCCCTCCCACTTAAATCAAGATTTTCCCCTTTCTTTCTCCCTGATTCAATCCTTCTCTTTGCCACCTTATCCATTCTCCTGCATCCCCTCTTCATGTGACAGTTTAGGAGATATTTCCCCTTCATTGTTTAACATTTATTTGATTAGAGTACACCACACATTTCCTTCTATCTTCTTCCTCCCTTCTCCCCCTTTAGGCTCTCTCCCATTCTACAAAAATCACTGATTCACCTGAATGCAGGATTTTGTAACGTTTTGCTTTTCTTTTTTTTTTCCAGATATGTTCATCCTCCATCATTTTTATTTATGCACTACTCTCATTTTTATTTCCTTGTGTGCTTAGAAAATGTCTTCATGATCCCTCTGTGGTTATTTTGTTGTTGTTGTTGCTGTTTTAAACTCCATAGGTATATTTCTCTTTCTAGTTTTTTTTTTTCCCCATGGTAATTTATTCCTTTATATGTCCTTTCTTTGTTAACTGTACATATTCACCTTGTGTTTCTATTATTGTTTGGAGTGCTCCCAAAGTGAATAACATGCTCACATTTTTTTTTGAGGGGGAGTTGTTCCTTTTGGTAGGAATGTTTCAAAATCTTGTATTGAAACACCATTTTTTCATTAGTGATTATGCTCAGGTTTGCAGAGTGTGTCATATTAGGTTTCATCTTGTACTCCTTTGCTCTTTGAAATACATTAATAATTCTCTTTTATGATTTCTGGTAGTTACAAAAGGGTCTCACATTGTCCACATTTCTTTTCTTTTATATGTGAAGGTCTTCCTCCAGGTCATTGTGGTGTTCGGGTGATTTAACTTGATGCATTCTTCTGGAAGACCTAGGACCATTGGGTTATCTCAATCTATCCAATCTCTGAGAATGATTCTTTTTGTTTCCATAAAGATCATGTATTCTTTTAATGTTATTGTTTTTGCTCCTCTTCTCTAAGATTAATCTTCACTTCAACATGTTTGTATTACTGCTCAGTTATTTGCTTCTTTCACTTCACTGTGTCGAGACTCACCAACCACAATGAAATCAAGGTTTCTTTTGATTATGGTTATTGTTCTAGTCTGCCTATTATTTATGCTGTTCATACTCTAATTTCTAATTGTATTATTCTTTTTTTTCTCTAAAACCATTCAGGAACATTTTGTTTTCCCTTGAAAATAAGCAGAGTCAATTGTCTCATCCCTTGTCAGTTTAATATTCTTTTTCTTGCATTATTTATTTAGAGATGAGATGTTTGGATTAATTTAGATGCCATTATGACCATCTTCCCTTGTATTTTAATAATTTCCCTAGTGTTCAATCTTCTTAAGCTCTAAGGTTTGAACTGAATTGTATTCCTCCTCAGCCCTTTCGTAATTTCTCTTTTTTTCTCCTTATATTCACCTATCACTTACTTCATGACTCTGTCACCTCTCATCACAGATCACCCAGGGCCTGGACCTTAAAAAAAGCTGTCTTACCCTCCTCCCATGTATGGGAATTCAATTTTCACTAGCCTCAGTTCCTGTCCCAAACGAATTCTGAGGGATAGAACTGATTCCAACTGCAGACCAATTCCCTTTCTTTCAGGACTAGTGCATCTCCCCACTGCACACACATACCCATTTTGTGCATATGCATGCATGTTATCCTGTGAGCTTCTCCACCAGGAAGTGCATGCTTCCCCTTTTGTCTACTTCCTCTGCAAGAGGGTTAGGCAATTCTATTGCTGATTGCCACAGAATGCTAGGGTGAGGGCAGGGCTCAGGTGTATTGGTAGAAACTTCAGCAGCAGCAGCAAGAAAAAAAATACAAAACTGTTACTAGTGCACAACAAATCCATGGAGCTGATTATGGTATTCTGTCAGTTTGTCGGGGCTCTTGATGGAGGTGATGTTAAATAAGTTTGTTAGAGTTTAGGGATTACGCTTTCCTATTGCTAAATCATTACATTGTTACTTTGTTAGGTTTCTTGTTTTTTTGTTTGTTTTTTGTTTTTTTTAGCCTGTTTAGACAGCTGCAATTACTTTATCTCTTGTGCATAATTCTCATTTTGAGTTTTGAGAATTCATGAGGACTGCAAGAAAGGTCTAATGCTCCATCTTGTTGCACATTTAATCTGAAAAGGCTTCAGTTTAAAAGGGCCAGAGTCTCCCATTGCATCCTGGACCATCTCCAGTCATCCTGATGAATGTGTGGCCACTGGACCCAGATGGCTATGGAGGAGAAAGTGAGGCTGGTGACCTTGCACAGCCCTCTCTCACTCAAATCAAAGGCAATTGCAAGTCAAGTCATCATCTCCCTGATGTCATGGTCTTCTTTGAGAATGAAGGACAAACACAACAACAACAGTATTTGGCCTAAACTTTCTGTCCTTTATTAGCCATGCAATGTCAAGAGATCCAGGATAAAGACTCACATGTATTAAATGTCACTACTATCCCCTCCACTTCCACCCAGTGAAGGATTCATATGTACATAGATTTAGAATGGGAAAAGACTCAGTGGTCCTCTATTCCAACCACTTTATTTTATATGACTAAATTTAGACCCAAAGGAGGTAAATGACTTAATACAGGTTATGCGGAGATTAAACAGCAGAGCCAGCATTTGAAATCAGTTCCTTTGACTCCACATCATTCTTTCTACTGAAACAAACAAGATAATTATGCAAGATGCATACATGATTGGGCTTAGATGCATGAGCTATATCATAATAGATCTTTTTTCATAATAGATTACCTAAATTGATAAAATCACAGACCCATTAAAATCTCAAAGAATTATCTACCACATATCCCATCTATGATTGTTTTTGTTGTTGTTCAGTTGTTTCAATTGTGTCTGATTCTTGCATGACCCCATTTGGGGTTTTCTTGGCAAAGCTACTGGAGTGGTTTGCCATTTCCTTTTCTATTTCTTTTTTTTTTTTTTAGCTGGGTAATGGGGATAAGTGACTTGCCCAGGGTCACACAGCTAGTTAAGTGTTATGTGTCTGAGGTCAGATTTGAACTCAGGTCCTCCTGAATCCAGAGCTGGTGCTCTATCCACTGTGCTACCTAGCTGCCCCACCATTTCCTTTTCTAACTCATTTTACAAATGAGAAACTGAGGCAAATGGGTCAAGTGACTTGCCCAGGGTCACACAGCTAGTAAGTGTCTAAGGCCATATTTGAACTAATGAAGCTGAGTCTTCCTGATTCTAAGCCCATCTCTATCCTTTGTGCCACTCTGTTGCCCTATCCGTACTTTATCCAAGATACCCTTTTTATTGTTTTTCTAGCATGAGAGCCTATTTTTTAGGCAAAGAAGGATTGACAAAATATTGATAAAAATATCTGCTAAATTAGAAATATATATATTTTACTATTGACACATTATTTTATGTTTCACTCACTGTGTTTTTGAACAAAAAAGGCAGCAAAGCTTATCTTTATTGTTTAGCTGAAGTGAAATAAATTTAATTATGTTTTTAGAAGTTTGTTTTGTTTTCTTTTAAAAAGCATTATGGTCCTTAGGTATAATAAGAGGTAAGACTTACAATATCCCCAAATAAAAGTTATGAGTTAGGCTTAGAAGATTTAACTTTTTGTAGTAACAGGAGATAATTTAAAGTACAATATGCATCTCCTGTGCTGAATATTTCAACACTAATAACTTATAGTTTGTAGGTAGCATAAGGGTCATAGAGTCATTGATTTGAAACAAGAAGGGACCTTACAGGGACAGCTAGGTAGTGCAGTGGATAGAGCACTGGCCCTGGAGTCAGGCTAATGTGAGTTCAAATCTGGCCTCATACATGTAACACTCATTAGGTGTGTGACTTTGGGGAAGTCACTCAACCCCAATTGCCTGACCAAAAACAAACCAAAACAAACCAAACCAAAATAAAACAAAAACAAGGGACCTCACCATCTAGTCCAATCCCTTAATTTTACAAATGAAAAACAGAGGCACAGAGAGGTTTAATGATTTTCCCAAGGCAGGAGTGGGAGACCTGAGGCCTCAAGGCCACATGTGGCCCTCTAGGTCCTCAAGTGTGGCGCTTTGAATCCAAACTTCACAGAACAAATCCCCTTAATAAAAGGATTTGTTCTATAGAACTTGGACTTACTCAAAAGTCAACACCCAAGGACCTGGAAGGCCACATGTGGCCTCAAGGCCACGGGTTCCCAACCCCTGGCCCAAGGTAATCCAATTAAGCAAACATCAGAGGTAGGATGTGAACCCTAGTGGTTCAATGATACTTTCCCCTCCACATATCCTTTGAAAATGTTAATGAAGGCAGAAAATATCATTTTGACAGAGTTCACTAACAAGTACAGGAATCACTGAGTAACAGAACTGATGTAGAGGATGTAGAAAAGTCTAGGAAAATAGTATAACACATGAGTTTAACACAGTTACTAAAATCATTTTGCTCCAGACAGAGAAGTGTTATGATCCAAATTAGCATAGTGTCTGACACCTGAAATTTGGATACACACTTTCTTTCCTGAATGAATTACCAAATTTGTCTGTCAGAGAAGTGCTTTTGTCTCCCTCATGCTCTATGTCCAATATCAAATTGATCAAAGATCCAGACAGCAAATTAAAATTCATCCATGCTTCAAAGTGGCAAAATAGTATAGTGAAAAGTACACAGGATTGAAAGTCTGAAGATATAGGTTTAAATCTAGGCTCTCCTATGTACTAATTACCTTCACATGCCTCAAGTTCCTCTTCTCTGCAATGAAGGATTGGACTAGGGTATGCCTAATCTCCTTCGATCTGCAGATTTCATTGTTCTCTAATAATTCCATCCATGATGCTTTCTACATGTGTGACCTTGGGTAAGTCACTTAACCAACTTGAACTTCAGTTTCCTCATCGATAAAATGAGGGGGGTTGAAGCAGATGGCCTCTGAGATCTCCTCCATGTCAAGAACTAGAAACCTTTTCTCTAAGATATTACTATAGGCTCTGATATTGAAAGCATTAAAGCTTAAATCAAAGGGTATAGGAAAAAATGAATGTAAACAGGAGCATTGAAGAGTGGAAGGGAAACTAGGATAGGAATCAAGAGACCCAAGTCAGAATCCTGACTCTGATATTGAATGAGTGACCAGCACTTAGCATAGTGCCTAGCACACTATAAGCACTTAATAAATACAAGTTGATTGACTGATCGATCTTGGGGAAGTTGTTTCTCGGACCCTCAGTGTCTTCATTTGTAAAATGGAACAAGGTAATGCTATCTATGAGATTGCTTTCAGCTCTTAACAAAAAAGTTTAATTTGAAATATTATCATATCCATGTTAAACATATTTGCCTGCATGCACATTTTTTAGAATTATTCATTATAATGAATTAAGGGTGAAAGCAACTATCCTAGAAAATTTGAAAAAATAGAAAAAGACACACTTTTAGAAAGACTGAAATAGAAGAGAAAATAAAAGTAGAAAGATTTGAGTTATTAAAAAAAACCCTCACAAAAGAGAACTAACAATTACTACCAATGACCCTGAGAATATTCCATTTAAAATAGACAAAATGTAAATGGTTTTTCTAGTGATAATTATACCTTGTCAAAGTGGTGTTACTTTGAACATGAGAATAGGGGAAAGACACCAGTCTTAAACACCAGAAGATCTGGTTTTGAGTACAGTTCATTTTGGAAAGTTACTTTAAATGCTTTCAGCCTCAGTTTCCTCACCTGTGAAATGAGGCTAATAATGTTTGAATTATCTATCCTATAGGGTCAATGTGAAGGTACTGTATGTCATACAATACTGAGAAAATGCCCTTTTGTTGTGTTTCCTTTTTTTTTTCTCTCTATCACAAATCCCCTTGACACCATCCCTATCCACTTTTATCCCAGTCTCTGACAACTGCACCGAATGTATGCATCATTGAATCGCCTCCTACCTTCTCTAGCACTTTGCTTCTTCACTAATACCCTTTCTGTATTCAAGTTCTCCTTTTTACCAGCTCATTTCTGCTTGCTTATAAACATATCTAAGTCTTCTCAAATTAAAAAAAAAATCTCATTATGCAGTATCATCTCTTCAAAGTATCATCCTGTATTTTTTAGCCTTTTCATAGTCAAACTCCTATAAAAAGCTGTCTCCTCTCCTTGGCTTCCTTTTCTTTTCCTCACTGACTTCTAGATTTTACTTTTGACTTATCACTAAATCAAATGTGCCCATTCCAAAGCTACAAATCTAATAGGCTTTTCTCAATCTCTAACCTTCAGCACATCTATATCATTTGACATTTTCAATCATCCTCTATTCCTGTATACCACAATTTCTCTGGGCATTCCTGACATTGATCCTTCTAACCACTTCTTCTCAATCATCTTTGTTGGTTCATTATCAATATCATGCTTCTTAATGATGGGACCAATCTGGGTTGGCCTACTCTAGCTAAAATTTCTCTCTTGAGCACCAATTTTTCATCACCAACTACCTGTTAGACATTTAAAATTTGGATGTTCCATATTCATTTCAAACTCTGCATGTCCAAAATAAAGCATTATCTCCATCCTCCAATTCTTCACGCTTTTGAACTTCCTTATTCTAGAAGAGAACACCACCATTCTTTTTGTCTTCCTCGGTTTACAATCTCAGCAACTGCCAGGAAAATACTAGGTATTTGATAACTATTCATTGATGTGAGAAAAAAAGAGTATAGTAGATGTAAAAGATTTATAAATTATAAAGTTTTATATGAATGAGATATCATCATTAGTTTAAGCATGATAATGATGATGGTGATGATGTTGAGGATAATAATAAATAACTTGAATCTGAACATATATTGATCAGTGCAATTCTATGTTACAAGAAAATCTATCACTGTTAGAAATGTTCCTTAAGTTTCAAAAAGCCTTTAAAACACAAGATCAGGATACAAGTTACTTAAATTTTATTATAGGAAAAAATGTTTGTTTTGCATTAACTTCTTCTACCAAAAAAAAAAAAATCCTACCCTCTTCTGACCATAACATTCCTTTACTTAGTAAATTATAGTGGCTTTGTATTGCTTCTCTTTACAAATAAAATCTCTTCTTGGCAATTAAAACCTATTACAACCTGGCCTTATTATACATTAACCGCATTCCTATACTCTACCCCAGCCAACTTGTCTTCTTGCTTTTTCTCAAATACATAACATTCCGTTACTCCTCTCACTACCTTTCTGCCTCTTGTCCCCAAAGCCTGAGTTATACTTCTTTCATCTACATTTTAGAATCAATTGTGTCCTTCAAGATTCATTTTAAGCATCTCCTTTTGTACAAAGCCTTCATTAATTCCACCCTTCTGTCTAATCACTAGTGCTCTCTTTCCCAAAATTATCTTATGTTAGTTTTATTTTGTCCATATTCTGTCATATGTATGTGTGTACATGCATATGCACATATGTGTATATACACATACATGCATTATATACCTATATACCTGTATGTATACACATATATGCATGTATGTATGCATGTATGTATGTGTGTGTGTGAGTGTGTTGTGTGTGTGTATGTATGCTGTCTTTCATAACAGAAGTTCTGCAACCAAAAATGTATATAACCTATATGGAAAATTGGAATCTTAAGAAAAAAATCTCTACCAGAAAAAATGGTGTTTAGAAGAAGAGATGGTGATACTTTTATGAAATGAAGAAATAAAGATCCTCATACCATTGTTAGTTTGTTTCCAAATTTCCCAATATAACTGGCATAAGACCAAATTCTTCTATTTCCCATGTCAAACCTAACTATATAAGGATTAGAATGAAGGAAACTTTTTCAATGGTTCAGTTTATGCCCATTTATCTTGTAGGCAGTTATACTTTGATTAAATATAATTTAGCTTTTGGTTTTTTGGCAAAAGTACTTTTGTAGTTTATATTGTTGACCAACCAATATTGTACATAACAATCTGCTACTTTAGAAATGTTCCATGATTTTTGATCAGGTTCTTTCAAATAGTCATAAATAGACGTTATTTTAAATATTATATTGTGGTACCAGGTTTGAGTTATTTTCTTACCTGCTGAGATCTTGCAATCTAAGCTTGAAAGAGGCTGCTTTTTATGTTAATGTTAATCAATTCTATTTTTGGCTTAAACAATTACAATGACTAGCGAGGTGGAAAAATTATCAATGCTCCTGATTGCAAAACAGAATTTCAAATGTTTTGAAGGGCTGATTTTTAAACAAATCAGCATTTCTCCTATGCCATGGATCACATCTGACTTTGTGGGTCTGAATTATGTGGCTATCATTCTTATGGGAGAATTTTTTTTTTTGTCTGACAGCTTTAGACGGACATCCAGAAATAATCATTCTCTTCAAAAATTTTATGCTGTGCTCATATGGCCCAAACTTGATCAGTTCATGAAAAGAGGGAGGACTTGGGGAATCAGAAGAAAGAAATGGAATAATGTGAACAGAAGACAGAGTCATCTAGCAAAAGGGTTCACAGCCTTTATAAAGATTATACTTATTCTTTCTTTACCGTAAAGAGATATTGTGACAATTAATATGATTGCTGTAATATATTGCATCATAAATTGATGAATTTTATACATTGCAAGTATATTAAGCTTTTAAAATATGTTAATAAGGGGGAGTTGTATGGGTAATTACTAAAAAAGGAAAGTGGCAATATGATAAAAGAATATACCTAATGAGAAAAAAATAAAATCTCCATTAAGAATCAATATGAGTTCATAGGGAACAGGTCATATCAGATCAACTTGATACTACTTCTTGATAGGGTTACTCTAGGTTTGATAGATCAAGGCTATGGAAATAGTATTGCAAGGTTTCAAAAGACACTTGGAAAAGTCCCTTACGATGTCCTTGCCAATGGGTTGTAGAAAAGTAGATTTTTTGCTTATACAGTTAAGTGGATTCAGAGCAGTTCAAAATGCACATGATCCACATGAGGGATCAATAGAAAATTGATGGGACATCTCAAGTGGAAAACAGCAAGGACTTACCTTGCCTCTTTTCTAATTAATATTTCTATCAATGATTTAAATCTACAGAAAAGAGGACCAAATGATAGAATGAGAATTCAGAAAGACCTCAATAGGTTTGAACAACAAACCAAGACTAAAAAGATGAAACAGAATAATGAAAAACATAAAGAATAATGAGGAATGTAAAGTCATACGATACAAAAGTATTTTTAAATATACAAATATGTATATAGTATATATACATAATATATGCTATGTATATACTTAGTATATACATAGAAAAATTTACATATATTTATTATATACTTAAATATGTGATAGATAATTTATTATTTTTAATTTATGGAATGAAACAAGTGTTTGCATAACATTGTACAATTTAAAAAATGATTACACACAAAACTGCATATCTACTATGCACAATTTGCTATTCCTTTCAAATATACAACAAAATTATCATGTAAAATTTCTTTTTTTTCCCTTTTTGCTTCCCTCCTCCCCCAACCTAGAGATGGCTACTATTAGACATAAGTAGATGTGTGTTTGTATGTGTGTGTATATGTGTGTGTATATATATATATACATATATATAATATATGTGTGTGTATATATACACATATATGTATATATATGCATATACATACACACACACTATGTTATATATATATATATATATATATATATATATATATAAAATGTAAAATTATTCTATATGTACTTCTTTTTCTCAGTTCCTTCTCTGGATGCATATAATGCATTTCTTCATATGTCCTTTATAGTTAATTTGGGTTTTTTCAATAGTCAAAATAACTTATTTGGTCAAAATTGTTCTTAAAACAATATTGCTGTTACTGTATACAACATTCTATTATATTTATACCATGCATATTGGGGGCAGTTAAGTGGTTATAGGGGAGAAAGTGTTCCCTTCAAGGCAGTAGGTGGCACAGTGGATAAAGTGCTGAGCCTGGAATCAGGAAGATCTCACTTCAAATCCACTCTCAGACACTGACTAGCTATTTGACCCCAGGTAAGTCACTTAACACTGTTTCCCTCAGTCTTCTCAATTGTAAGATGGGCTAGAGAAGGAAATAACAAACCACTCCAGTACCTTTGCCAAGAAAATTCCAAACAGAGTCACACAGAGTTGGGCAAGACTGAAATAACTGAATACCATACACACACACACACACACACACACGCACACACACACACACACACACACACGTACATATGTATATGCATGTGTGTGTGTGTATTACATAAGAAAGTGACCTTGAAGTTTTAATAGATTGTAAGCTTATATGAATTATCAGTGTGTCATAGCAAACAAAAATATGGTGCAACCTAAGGCTACCTTAATGAAAGCATAGTTTCCAGGATAAGGGAAATGACCTCACTGCACTTTATCACATTCTCTAAACTAACATATGTAATATTTTGTTCAGTTCCAGTTGCAACCATTCAGAAATGATACTGATAACCTAAAACCCATCCTGAGGAAGGTGACAATGATGGTGAAGGGAATGTTTATCATTTCATAGGAAGAGTGAAAGAACTAGTAATGTATAGTCTGGAGAAGATATTATTGAGGAGGGGCATGCTACAGTAGTTGAAAATTTATTAAGTGAAAGAGGGATTAGACTTGTTTTGTTTAGCTATGTGTTCCTGGTCAAGCAGTTTAACCTGTTCAGATCATAACCTCTCTCTGTTTCAGTTTTCACATCTGTCAAATAGGTATCATAAAAGAAGCTACGTCATAAGAATAAAAACCATCTCCATTAAGCAGTTTTTAATTCTTAAAACACTCCACAAGTCCCACCCCATCATTATTGCACTTGGGTAAGATATGCATGAGCAAAGACAACTTTCTCTTTCAGCTTTGTTTCACTTTGTGACTTTGCCATCATAGAACTCTGAATCTGTGGAACTGATGCTACTAAAATAGTCAAAGATGAAAATAACCAAGATATGACATATATACTTTGAATGTCACCATTGTCTTCTTGGTCATAACATTTTTCATTCCACTGATAGGAAACAAAAGCTACTTAATATCATTTTAACTTTAGGAACAACTAAGAAAAGACTGTGAGTCCTGCTACCTTCAGGTACCTCTAAAGCTCAATGTTCATTTCTAAAAATTGGGTACAGGGGAAGAGGTCTGTCTTAATGATCTCAAAGGTACATTCAAGCTCTAATGATCATAGTCTTTCCAAGGATATTAATTTCATAACCATCTAACTAAATGTCCACGTAAGCCAAATACATTCCATTTTATGGATTAAGATTACCAATTGCTCTCAAAGGCAGACTGTTTGGGGGAAGGATTTCTAATTAGAAATCCAACTTTTTGCAGGTGTAAAATCACTGGCAGAGTTTTTGAAAAGAGCTATTTGTGGCTAGAATGACATTTGGGCCCAGAGAACCTTAGCATTTGTTGGTGAGAAAAATGTGGGTTGGAAGAAAGGATGTTAGAATCACTTTTATGTGAGTAAATGGAGCCTGACTCCTGCTGGCTAGACTGGTGGGATGTGGATCTCCACTCCCCAGCTGGCAAGATGTACACATCTCAATTGATGTTAGAGTCTGTGCAATGATGTAAAACTAAGATTCAAAGAGCATGATCAAGTTTCCCCATTATCTGCACACTAATTAATCCTGGTGATTACCTACCTGAGAGAATTATCTAAGAATAGCCTTGTTGGGGTGGTACTTGGTTTTCTTTTTCATCATTATCTGTCCAGGAAAATGAGCAAATAAAGTGCATATAAAATCTGACACATTCTCACTGCAAAGTCATTGTCACAAACAGCATTTGGGTGTAAGAAGTGAATATATCTGTCTAAAAATATAGTATTTCTCCTATTTTTTCTTTGCAATCTTTTTTTATAGGACATTTTATTTTGAAACATTTTGGATAAAGACTTAATGTTTAAATAATAGCTAATAGCTAGCATTTATATAGCACATTAGCATTTGCAAAGCACTTTAAATATATTAATTCATTTGATCCTCATAACAACCCTGTGAAGTAGGTATTATTATTAATATTATACACATTTAACAGGTGACAAAACTGAAGCAGAGAGGTTAAGTGACTTTTCCAGGGTCACACAGCCAGTAAGCATCTAAGCTGAAATCAAATTCAGGTCTTCAGTGCTCCACACAATGCATCACCTCCTTGTCTAATTAAAACTCAAGGCGATTGTATGCAGATAATTCAGTCAGGTTGAGTAAATGTGCTCATTTAGTAATATACATTTGGGCCAGTATTCTACTACATAAATTCATGATCAGTATTTTCCTTTTAGTCAATTAAATCTCAAATAAGTAAACATTAGCAATCTATTAGCAGGAGAAAGGGAATCAATCAGTGGTTTCATTAGTATAGGGAATTCCCAAGTAAGGAAACTCCTACCAATGCATAACAGAACCTTCTCTGTGATTTACAATCTTAGAGAGTTGTCTAGAGTGCTTACAATCTAAATGACTTACCTGGAAGTCACACAGCCAATATGTGTTAGAGGCAGGATTTGAATGCACATCTTCCTGGGTTCAAGGCCAGCCATTTATCTGCCATACAAAACTGGCTCTCAATCTCCAGTGTATAAACACTTTTCAGTAAATCAATTTGTTGGTAGAATGAGGATTTTTGGAAAGTTTGTATCTTCGTATCTTTGATCCTGACTAAAAATTTGTTGTTTAAAATTATAATAGAATTAATTCTATTGCATGATAGTTACAGAAATGCCTTAAATAATGTAATCTTTCAATGACATTTTCAAATTATTTGGGGACTTAAGTGATGTCAAATTCCAATTTTCTACGACGTTTCTGGAGAATTGATATAATTAATTTGGGAATTTTTGGTAACCTTCTAGAGTAAGCTCAGATATATTGCCTTCTCAGAAATCTAAGGGTTTCCCTGAGGAGTCAACATGTGTCTTCTCTTTGTCCATTAGCTCAATTCCCCATTCTGATGGGGTTCCTCCATCAGTGACTAACACCCCATTTCCATTTAACCAGTTAATGTCAATTAGCTTTTACAAAAGCTACAGCAAGAACAGATGTATAAACATTTCCTCCACCCCTATTACCTTGAAGGGAGCATACTCTCCCCTATATCCACCTCAGTCCCTTAGGAGAGTGGGCTCAGACTTGACACAATTTCTGCATTGGTTTCACCAAGTTGAAATCCAACTGCGGTATTGCTACTGGAGGAGCCCTCTTCACAGCTGCCAAAATCCTATGGCTGGGCTGGGTGCCGGAAGTCATTCTTCAATCCTTGGGGCTTCAAAGCTGGATTTTCTGACTTCAAACCCCAACACATACTCCAAACTTTCTGGTGACACCCTTTTCTTATCTTAGAAAAATCACAAGGTTGTAGCCTCTAATCTATTTGACTTGAAAACAAAGGAATAAATGCCAGTGCAGAGAGATGAGACAACATTTATGGGCCACATGTCAGCCTTGAGTAAGGAGGACCCTCAATCTCTCCTCATATAGCATTGTCTCTCTCTCTTTTTTTTTTATTCCCCATAAAACAGACAGGAAGAAATCACCTGAATAGTAGGGGAAAATTAAGGGTTACTAATGATTTTGGAATTCACACCCAGTTTCTAGTTGCTAATTAAAAGGCTCCCCTTCACCTCTTGGTCAACAAATCAGAATTAGTTACAGAGTGTCTGCACACACTACTGAGTCTACATGGGAATTACAACAGCTGCATACTCTGTACATGCTTGTTAGTACCTTACTCAGTGACGAGTCCCCTTTCCCCCAAATCGATATGCCCACGGATTCACTCTAGCTAAGAGTAAGAGAAAGATCCAGTTCTTAGTTACACTACTATTCAAAAATGGGTCATCTGATAGCCATGCTCATCTTAGAATGACATATATTTTATTGTTAAAGTAAATGTTATTTATGTTTATATATTTTATTTTTTTTCCACAATTACATTGGAAAAATTTAATACCATTTAAAAAAAATTTTGAGTTCCAAATTCTCTCCCTCCCTCCCTATTCTCTTCACTCATTGAGAAGGCAAACAATTTGATATGTTATACATGTACAGTTGCATAAAACATATTTGTATATTAGTCATGCTGTGGAAGAAAACATACCAAAAAAACCCACAAGAAAAATAAAGTATATAAAAGTATACTTTGATCTGTATTCAGACTCCATTAGTTCTTCCTCTGGAATTAGATAGCATTTTTCATCATAAGACCTTTGGAACTATCTTGGATCATTGTATTACCGAGAACAGCTAAGTCATTCACAGTCGATCATCTTATAATATTGCTGTTACTGTGTGCAATGTTCTGCAGGTTCTGCTCATTTCATTTTACATCAGTTCATTTAAGTCTTTCCAGGTTTTTGTGAGAGCATCTTGTTCATCATTTCTTGTAGTACAATAATATTCTATCACAATTATAAGCTACAAATTGTCCAGCCAATCCCCAATTGATGGACACCTCCTCAACTTACAATTCTTTACCACCAGAAAATAACTGCTATAAATATTTTTGTATATATAAGTCTTCTTCCTTTTTGTTTTGTTTTTTTTTCTCTCTTTTGGGATATAGACTTAATAGAGTTATTGATGGGTCAAAAGGTATATAGTTTTATATACATTTGGGGATAGTTCCAAATTATTCTGTATAATGATTGAATCAGTTCACAACTTCACCAACAATGCATTAGTGTCTCAATTTTTCCACATCTCCTCCAACATTTATCATTTTCTTTTTCTGCCCTATTAGCAATCCAATAGACATGAGGTAGTACCTCAGAATTGTTTTAATTTGCATTTCTCCAATCAGTTGTGATTTATAGTATTTTTTAATATGGCTATAGACAGCTTTGTTTACTTAATCTGAAAACTGACTATTCATATCTTTTGACCATTTGTCAATCAGGGAATGGCTCTCATTCTAATAAATTTGACTCAGTTCTCTATATACCTGAGATATTTTATCAAAGAAATGTGCTTCAATTTTTTTTCACAGTTATGATTGATAAATGTATTTACCTCCATCTTATTTCCACCATTTATTCTATTCTTTCTCTCTCTTTTCACTTTGTCCCTCCTCAAAAGTATTTTGCTTATGACTACCGCCTTCATCAATCTGCCCTCCCTTCTATCAGCCCCAGCCCCACCCCCTTCTGTTATGTCTATCCCCTCCAACTTCCCTGCAGGGTAAGATAAATTTCTATAGTCAACTGAGTGTATATGTTATACCCTCTTTGAGCAAATTCCAATGAGAATAAGGTAAAAGAATTCCCCACCACCTCCCCCACCTTCCCCTCTACTATAAAAGCTTTTTCTTGCCTCTTTTATGTGAGATAATTTTCCCCATTTACCTCTCCCTTTCTGCCAATGCATCCTTCTCACCCTTTAATTTTCCTTTTTTTCAATCATCTCATCATAGTCAACTCACACCCATGCCCTCTGTCTATGTACACTGCTTCTAACTGCCCTAACAGCAAGAAAGTTCTTATAAGTTACAAGTATCATCTTCCCAGCAGGAATATAAATAGTTTAACCTTATTAAATCCCTCATGATTTCCCTTTCCTGTTTACCTTTTTATGCTTCTCTTGAGTCTTGTATTTCAAAGTCAAATTTTCTATTCAGCTCTGGTCTTTTCATGAGGAATGCTTGACAGTCTTCTACTCATTGAATGTCCATTACCTGCCTCCTTCCAAAGTTGTTTGAAGGAGAATTTTAGAGAGTTCATCTGATCCTTTCTTTTTCCCCACCATCTTGACTCCCCCCCCTTCTAAAAGTAAGTTTTGTTTTTGTTACGAGTAATTTTTTAAACCTTTCATTTTCCTATCAGTAATCTCTAGATATAATCCTCCCCTACCTGTTCCATGCACACAATGAGAACTCTCATAATTAAGAAAAAACAGTCATGGGCACAATAGACTTTATTCTCTACTAGATGGCACTAAATATTTTGCTGTTTATTTATTTGCTTATTTACAAAGTGATAGATGAGCTAGAGGCATTGTCATCTTTAAGAATTAGAAATGTGATCTTAATGATTCTTTACTCTGTGATGCAGGATACTGGTTCTACTATATATATTCCTTGGTTTCATACTTGGTATTCACAGACTCTTTAATGAGCTATTTTTTAAACATCCATTATGTGAAGATCTCACATGTGTTTCTCTTCTAAATAAATGGGACTATTTGTATTTTAAGTATTTTAAAAGACAAATGACCCAACTCATTTACTGACTATTGACTGCTAAGCTTCATAACGAATTTTATAGCCCTACACAGCTCTTTGAATTCTACAGTTCTATGTTTTGTGTTCTAAAGCTCAAAACTTCCATGTTCTAAAGTTCTAGGTTTCTATTTAGTCAAGCCAGGTCTTCTAATAAAATCAATCAATCAATCAACAAACCTTTATAAGGACACACTATGCCCCAGGCGCTATGCTAGGCTACTGAGGATATAAAAACAGGAAAAAACATTCCTTGCCTTTGAGGATATTACAATCTAATGGGAGAGACAAAATGCAAGCAAACATGTACAAAGCAAACTATATGCAGGATAAATAGGAAATAATTAAAGGAGAGAATGCACTAGAATTAAGGGAAGTTTGGAAAGGCTTCCTCTAAATGTTAGGATTTTATTTGGGACTTAAAGGAAAACATGGAAGGCAGAAGGCAGAGTTGAGGAGGGACATTGTTCCAGGAAAGGGTGATATAAACATTCATATGGTAATGTTGCGATTTGTGTCACTGTCTGATTCAGAATTCATGTGAATATTATGTGACTCTGCCATTGACTCTTCCCTACAAAAGTGATATAGATACTTCTAGAATCTCAAATGCAAGGAAAAGATTATGACATGAATGCTTTGTAAGTCTTATAGTTTTATAAAATGCTAGTTATTATTAAAATCTCATGTGAGGCTCTGGTGAAGAAACTAAAGATGTTTAGCTTGAAGAAGGGAAGACTTGGGGTGAACACCATCGTTGTCTTCTATTACTTGAAGCATTATCTTGTGAAAGGGGGCCATCCTGCAGAAAACTTGTTCTGTTTCATCCCAAAAGGTGGATCCAAGAGCAATGTGTGGTAAAGAGTTTTAAATTGTAAAGAGTTAAATTTTGTCTTGATGATAGAGAGAAAACAAACAGAAATCTTATTAATTAGAGCTATACAAAATTGTAATAAGCTGTCTTGAGATGTGATGGATCTCCACTCTTTGCAGATCTTCATACAAAGGTTGGATGGCTATTTGCTAAGGATTGGGTTAAATGACCTCTAAGATTTTTTTTCTGTTGTAAATGTTATTCTGTACTTTGTTAAGCTCCCCCCCCAATTTTCTCCTCATATTATCTCTATTATTTTATATTCCATGTTCTAACAGGTTCAGGAGTTCTCATGACAAGGAATGCTTGATAACACTACTGAAGACTCTTGAGGCCATTTTTAGCCAAAGTGATTGATTTATTTTGAGAGCTATTTAAAGTTTTGATAACTAGGGACAGTGTTTTGCCCTTGCCTCTCCAAACTTCATAAGCTACATTGGAAAGCGGGGAGTGTATTCACAGTAAATCATATTACCTGCAACAAACGTGAGAGTTTTAGTAACATTGGATAGAACATCCTGAATTAGTACAAAGAGAATGACCAACTATTTGATGTTTCAAGCTTTTATAGATATTTATCACAATTGTGAAGAGAGTACATCTAGTTCTAGAGCTTCTTTTTTTCTCTCTCTCCTGCTTCTATAGTTACATGTTTCCTAATATTGAACCTACTTTGTTGGCATCATGGTACAATGCTACTTTTGACCAACTTGGAAAAAAAAAAAAGGCCATGCACTTGAAAAGAAACCAATGCAGCAACAGCACTTCTAGGTCTATAACTCAGAGACAATACAAATGGGAAAAGGACCCACATGTACAAAATATTCATGGCAGCTCTTTTTGTGGTGGCAAAGAATTGGAAATTGAGAAGATGCTCATCAGTCGGGGAATGGCTGAGCAAGTTGTGGTATATGAATGTAATGGAATACTATTGTGCTATAAGAAATGATGAACGGGGTGACTTCAGAAAAACCTGGAAAGACTTGTATGATCTGATGCTGAGTGAAGTGAGCAGAACAAAGAGAACTTTGTACACAATAACGGCCACATTGTGCGATGACTAATATTGATATACTTAACCCTTCCCAGCAATACAAGGATCTAAGACATCTCCGGAGCCCTCATGATGGAAAATGCTATCCACCTCCAAAGAAAGAACTATGGAAGTTAAATTGCTATTTTTTTTCTCTTCAGTTGAGTTTTGTTTCCTCTTTCTCATGGTTCCTCCTTTGGTTTTAATTTTTACTTACAATATCACTAATGTGAAAATATGTTTTATAGGAACGTAAGTGTATGGCCTGTATCAGATTGTGTGCTCTCTTGGAGAGGAAGGGGGAGAAAGATTTTAAACTCAAAAGCACATGGAAGTGATTATTGATAAATCAAAATAAATTAGCAAAATTTTAAAAAAGAAAAGAAACCAATGACAGGGGCTTTGGGGAATCTGGAAATAATTTACAGGAAATTATAATTACTTTCTCCAGTTTTGGGACTCAAGTTACATATGTACACCAATACATAATTATATATATTCTATATGTGCATATATGAATCAATATATATGTGTATGTTGTATATGTAAAGCACACATATAATACCATATTCCAGAAGTCATTTATGGTTTTCTTTTTTTCTCATACCAATTATGTGTTTAGATAATTCTTCATATTTTATTAGAAAAGTTAAATTGGATATGTTTCTCCAGACATTGTAAATAAAATAGTTTGTTTCCTCATCCACCAATAGTACTTTAGTCAAATTGTAAATTAGTTAACAGCCTCTTTGATTTTGACAATGATTATGTAGAAATTTGCCAAATTAAAGAAAAAGAGTGTGATAAAAGAATACTGGCCTGAGGATCAGGAGATTTAAGTTTTATTTCTGGTTTTGCTAACTATCTGTATGAAGTTGTGTTTACCTTCCCTTGACCCCAATTTCATTTAAAAAAGCAAGTTTTCCAAATTCTAGTTTTAATAAATAAATAACAAACAGATTTTATGGAACCAAAAGGAGCTACCTTTCTACCTTTCCAGGGTGTTGAAGGTCACAATTATAGACAACAACTACATATGATGAGTGTTATGACAGAATATGCCATAAACTCTGTCCCTACAGTTCTCTTGACAATATGATTCAGCCACTTACTATTTCCTTAATATGATTGGTTCATTGTTCCCTCAGCAAAGATTGGACAAAATTTGGGTTTTTTTGCAAGCAGATGAGAGGTAGAAATGTGTCTCTGTTTCAAGGTACCCTTATCACTGGTATCTTGATAGATTTTCTAGTTTCTAACTTCCTGGCTTGCCTTTTCTTTTGGTTCCTATATACTAGAGTACTTCCTGGTGTCTGATTGTTTACCTAACTTCTGATCTCTAACTCTGTTTTGACCACCACCTAAACTCCTCAGTCCACAGCATCACCTATTTTTTATTTCCATCCTTACTTTGTCTCTGCCAGGCTTGACTTCCTGCCCCACTTTCATTGCCCCCTGCTCCAAACTATTCTGATGAGACACAATGATAACTATTGCAAAGATACCATGCTCACTTAGTTTCTATGAGAATATAGAATTCTCAGAATTGGACAGGGATCATAGTGGTCACTTAATTTGACCCTGTATATGAATCCCTTCTATTGTTTCCCAGATATATAATCATCCAGAATCTACTTGAATACCTCCAGAGACAATAGCTAAAGAAAGACCTTAGAAAGCAGCCTTATTCCAATGTCAGACAACTGTAGCTATAAAATTCTTTCTTCTATTGACCAACAAATACTTTCTTGTGATGTCCACACACTAACTTAAGTTTTACTCTGATCAGAGTATCCATATCAATATTATAAGCTTACTAATCAATCTGTAATTTTTAAACACCTCATATCTTTCAGACATCTGCGGTGAAATATTTGTGACATCTATGGCAAGCAAATATGGTGGCAGCAAAGAATCTCAGGACTAATGGAAGAATTGTATGTTGTTGTAAAAAGTTACCACCTTAAATTTTCAATTATATTCTGCTATCTTACAATCAAATGAATAGGTAAATAGGTAAATAGGTACCAGACCTGAAGGATGTAGAGGAGGAACCATGGATCTTGAAATGTTTTACCCTACAGAGCAAATTGCAGTTAATTAGTTTTTTTTCTGAGAATCAAGGGCTTAGAAGTGCATGCTCAGATAAGAGAATGCCCAGAACTGCTTTGAACAACATCAGAAGGGAAGAATGGATTTGTCAGGAATGAAAAAAAGAGCTTTTTTTTAGGAACTCCAGAAAAAAATTTTTTTAAGATCCCAAACTAGGATTTCCTCTCTCATCAAATATAGGGATTAAACTGATGACAAGTTAAAGGATTACTCTAAAGATAAAAAGGTCGAAAATAGAGTTAAGAAAGAAAGGACTTCTTGGTTAGAGATGAAGCCATTAAGTGGCACTCTGGGCCTTGAGGTAGCAGTACCTTCAGGTCCACCTCCAATTTCATCTCAAGCTCTGACTCTAGTCATTAGCGGGTATAGGTCTTTAGCACTGAGCTGTTTCAGAAGCTCTAGTATAACCTCAAGTTCCAGCTCCATCATTTGTTCTGGATCTCCAACCCCTTCCCTGGAGACCCAACAATAGACAACATGTGATACTGCTCTAAATCCAACCCCACACCACCTCCCAAAAAAAGGATGGAAAGAGAAAAACTCCTTCACTAAAACCCGCCACAGTGTATGTTGGAATGCTTAGTAGGATTGTAACCAAGGTAATATTTCCCACTTGGGGGGGGGGGATGCGTTCTGTGCCTAGGGAACAAATCCGCTTATCCAAAAGTCATTCATATGTGGATTTTGAAATTTTGAATGAGGCTGAGATTGTGTCACGGATAGAGAATGGTTTGATGGTCAAGTGATAACAGCCATTGTTAGACTGGCTTGCTGGCTCAGGCCCCAGTAAAGTCCATTCAGCTCTCACAAAAGCAGGTAGTCATAGCCCTTTAGGTCAGGCAGATACTATCCACATATAAAGAGAAAGGGCAACTCTTCCTAATACAGGGAGCTGCTCCAGATCCAAGTCCTCTGGATAAAATAAGGCTGCAGTTTTTACTCTGTAACTGAAATCCCATTAAATACAATATGAAATTGTTTATATGGAGAGTAGAGGAGAGAAAAAAGAAGCCATCATCAGCTAGCAAAGGACTGATGCGTTAAATATCTCCTAATCTTTGAAGGCTTCTAGACAACAAATTAAAATATTTCTCAGGACTGAATTTGGTTTATAGGAATGTTGAGGGTAGAGGATTGCATTCTATAAAAGATCGTCATTTTTTTCCCCAGTCCTGGGAGAAAGTTCACTGTTATCAACTTCTGATAAAAACAGGCTATCAGCAAAGCCAAATCAGACAGGGAGGAGATAAAAATGCCACAGCCCTCTCTTCCCAAAATATGTAGCATTTTTTTCTGCTACTTTAGAAAAATTGGATATGTCTGACACTGATGATTTGCTTTTTTGACTATTTAAGAAAAAAGACATGAACTTATGCAACTCACTCCACATCCATGTAGCTCAGGCTATAGCTGACCTTAGAGTACTCTATTTATTTTAATTTTTTCTTCTGATCTGTTGGGATTAAAATGCCTTGGAAAGCAGCATAGATTTTTCATTTCACCTCTTACTCAATGATGTCAATTATTTTGTGTATGTATATTTGTATATATATGTATGCACAAAAATCTACCTGAAAAGACACATATACACATATACATATGTATACATATGCATTTATCCACATATATGCACATACACATCCCTGTGCTTATCTCCCTCAGAAGTTGGTTATGGGCCAGTCTCTGGGTACTATTTCATAAAGCAGCTCAGCTTGCCCTTTGAGAATATAACCCTCAAGAAACTAAAAGAGTTGATTTTATGCTTTGTAAATTACTTTCTTGGCTTGTATTGCATATTCAATACTAGAGATTTTCTATATTAAGTTTTGCATTTATGCAGCATTTCAAATAATGTGTTTGTATATTTGTTGTACAAAATGTAAAAAAGTTGTATGAAATAAACCTTCAGGGTTGAACAACAGCCAAAAAAATTAATAAATGCAGAATAAATGAGACTAGATAAACGTTGTAGAAATAACCATACTTGTTTATAAAATATAAAGTAGGATATCCTATAACTGATGAATGGAAACCCATCTGTTAGGCAACCAACCCTGGCTAACTGAAATTTATTTATTTATTTTGCTAATTATAATCATTCATTTGTTCACTCATTTTTGCCTATTTATTTATTTGGTTATTTGTGTAGTTATGATTTTAGAAGAGTAAATGATAATAAAATTCCTTGATAAAAGAAAGTGAATCAAAACAGCAACTTCCAAAGGGCGTAATTTAAGCTTTGTATATTTCCAGTCCAATTTCCTATAGATTCTAGATTTACTTTTATGTTAGTGATGACCCTTGGAAATGATTCTGGCACTGATTATTCTGAGACACTGCAAGATATTAAATTTTCATTAAAGATTTCAAGTCTGTTCATTAGACTGTATTTACATAAGGCATTAAAGTGGACTTTATCCGATATTTTAGAGAGACATTTAATTGAAACAAAAGGGTTTCTGTTTAAACCTTAACATAGACGTGCACAAAGAATATCTGATTTCTCCAGGTTAGGAAATTCCAAGTCTGAAAATGAGAACTCCCTCTGCCAAGGCAAACACATATCTTGAAGTCAGTCCTAGAAAAGTTTTCCAACTTGCCAAGGCTCACATAGCTAGTAAATTTCAGAGACAAGATTTGACCCTCAGTACACATGAAGTCATGTCCAGAATTACATCCTCTACCCCACACTGTGATTTCTAGGTAACTGTAAATTATGTAGAAATTCTGTTGTCCACATATTCAATTATCCAAGAATATCCTATCTCCCTGCATTTTGGTTGAGATTTATATTGATGGCCGTCAACTTGTACCTTACTTTATCAATCTCTAAAACTGTCTTTCTTAGATGCTATACTTTATAATTGAGTTATAGTTCAATGTAAGTAATATTTCAGAAAATAAAGACTGAAAACATTTAAATTATCAACATGGAATTTTCAAGGCTCTAAAATTTGTCTTTTTGCTCCATAGTCAGTATCCATTAGTAGGCATCCTCCATTTTATTCAAGGAAAATCTCTAGGATTAGCTAAAATGCTCAAAAAGTGCTAGTGAAGAAAAATAATATGGTTTAGTAGGAAGAGTATTGTATCTGGTTGGTCAGAACACAGAAGGCCTGAGTTTGTACTCAAATTCTTCAATTTACTGTCACTTAATGTCTCTGGGCCTAATTTTCTGGTCATCAAAATGATGGAGCTGGAGTAAATTGTATTTCAAGTCCTTTTCAATTGGAAATCCATAATCCTGTGATGAAACTCCACTTGAAATCTGCAACTCATACAGAGAAACATAAAAGCATATTTTTAAGGACCAGCTAGGTGGTGTAGTGGATAGAGTGCTAGGCCTAGAGGCAGAAAGAGTCTTCTTTCTGAATTTAAATCTGGCCTCTGACACTTATAAGCTGTGAGAAGTCATTTAACCCTGTTTCCCTCAGTTTCCTCATCTGTAAAATGAGCTGCAGAAGGAAATGGCAAACTACGCCAGCATCTTTGTCAAGAAAACCTCAAATATGGTCACAAAGAGTCAGAAACAACTGAATAAAAACAAATATTCTCTTAAGGGATTTTTTTGTCCAATCAATTGAAGCAAAGAAACAACAGGTCTCATGAAATATTTGCATTGTAAATACTATCAATTATCTGCCTGCTTATTCAAGTATCTTTTTACATCTTATACTTTTCTATTTTAAACAAATGATTTGCCTTAAATAAGAAGCAGTGTGGCCTAATGAATAGAACACTGGACTTCGAGTTATTAAGCTAGAGTTCAAATCATACCTATGGCACTTAGGAGCTATATAATCATGGACAAATCACTTAATCTCTTTGAGACTCAGGCAGTTCTCTGGGGCTCTACTAGAGAGGCTATAATCTTCCTTTTATTTACTCTTTCTCATAATCTAAAGACAACTTAGATATTTACAAGAAAGAAAGGGTGTAGATATGTTGAGAAAACTGAGGCAGACAGATGTTAAGTGACATACCCATGGTCACGGCTCGAAATTGTCTGAGGTCAGATTTGAACTCAGGTATTCCTGACTCCAGTCCCAGTACTCTAACTGCTCTATGACCTAGCTGCTTGTCTCTCTATATTGACATTCTCTATATAGATATGTGCATGTATTTGTTCATTTTCCTATAGAGAATAATTCTATGCTCTCTTTTGTCTTGGGCATAAGCCATGTTTTGGTCTTACAAAAATATTTTGGCTTACAGAAATATTTAACATTTCAAGTTTTCTTTGTACATTTTTATATAATTTTCTAATGGTTTCTAAAATTTTATTAACCAAAGGCTTTTTGAGTCATTACTACTGTTACTCAATCTAATTAACTCCATTTTTTCGTCCAGTGATATTTAAGATTGGTAGACTGGTTTATTGGAAAGAATATTGGAATAATAGCCAGAGCACACAGATTACTATATTAACATTGTCCCTAACTTTTATATGACTTTTGGCAAGTCACTTCCCCTCATATATTTATCTGTATAAAGCCTTCTGTGATGTCTAAGACTCTTACCTGCAATTTTAAGATTTCACATGAACTAATTTGCATAGCCAACTCATCATGGAGGCTATTGTGTAATTGATGGGGACAAAAATGGTGTTGGCAGAGGCAACTAGGTGATGCAGCGGATAGAGCTCCAGCCTTGTAGTCAGGAGGACCTGAGTTCAAATCTGGCCTCAGACATATCACACTCACTAGCTGTGTGACCTTGGGCAAGTCACTTACCCCCGATTGCCTCACCAAAAAAAGAAAAGAAAAAAAACAAAAACAAAAAATGGTGTTGGAAGTGACAGAGTGAAAAGACTAGCCTAGATGAAGCAAAGGATCTCTAAATATTCTTAAATAACTTATTGATAAGATACCATGAATTTAGAGCAGCAGGATTGGTAATCATTTTTTTTTCTTTTTAATAGATCACTTTTGTACTTTAAAGAGAAACTCATGAACCAATTTCTAATCCACTCCAAAATGAGATGTCTATCAAATGTTGGAAATAACAGGAGGCATGCCTTTGGACAGTAACTGAGAACCAATGTAAATAATAATAATTTCCTGCAGGGGTGGGGAACCTGTGGCCTTGAGACCACATGTGATCTTCTAGGTCCTTCAGTGTGGCCTTTTGACTGAGTCTAAGTTTTGCATAACAAGTCCTTTTATTAAAGGGATTTGTTCTGTGAGGTTTTGATTCAGTCAAAGGGCTGCCTTTGGGGACCTAGAGGGCCACATGTGGCTGCAAGGCCATAGGTTCTCCACTCCTGCCTTAGAGGAAAGAAAATGGAAGATAAAAATTATATTTTGCATATAGGGATTTATAATAATACCTCATTGTTCTAAATGGAAATATTGCTCTCCAAATCAATCTTATGGATAAGTCTGATCTAGATAAATTATTGAATATGTTAGTTAGTTGAAATATTGTTAAATCTGACTATATTTTCATTTCCAACTAATTCATATTAAGGAATATAGAATGAGTGTGGTATTAGCAGGGAAAGAAGGTGAAAATTGTCTTAGATGGAAGACAGGATATCAATTTTACTATATATCTTACAATAAATTACAACAGATTTGGAGTATCTTATGTAGGAAACACCAGCTAATTTTTTTTCTCTAAAATGCCCTTTATACTCTGAACAGAAATTCTTTAATCAATTTCTAACCCAAATCATGGTTTTCTCCTTTTTGCTATAATTAGCCAAGTTTCCTTTAGTAGTCAAATTTCCTCAGTGAAAAAACCTTTGGGAAAACAGTTTGACATTTCAAAATCAATTGAATCTTCCTGGCTTCCATTTATCCAAAAAGTTAACTTTTTTCCTCAAAATTATAAAAGGTTTAAGAGGTACAATGTAGGCTTTCAAAAGCTAGGGTGTTTTGACCTTTTTATGTCAAACTGCTTTATAATTTTATTCTTTAATGATTTTCTCAACAATTTTCTTGTACCAGAAGCAAACCCCATTATCTGTAATTTCTAGAATCAATCTAGGCAATTTTGAAGCAACCTAGAAAGCATTGCAAAATATTAGACTATCTTGGAAAATGAACTAAAGCACTTAGAATGTGGGTGGTATTTCTATCAATGCTGTGAATTAAAGGTAGGCAATTAAAAAAATAATAATAATTTATATGTTGCTTCCTGTGTGCCAGGCACTGTGCCAAACACTTTACAAGCATTACCTCATTTGAGCCTCACAACAACCCTGGGAGGTACGTTCTATCATTATCTCTATTACCCCCATTATCACTATCAGCCTCAGATGACAAAACTGAGGCAAACAGTGGTTAAGTGACTTGCCCAAGATCACGCAGCAGGTGTCTAAGGTCAGATGTGAACTCAGGTCTTAATGAGTCCAGACCTAGCACTCTATCCATAATGCCAATTCAGAAGGAAAAATGAGATTTAGGAAGTGATTTAGAAGTTAAGAAGACAGTGTCTGAATTTTTTTTAATTTCAAGAGCATGATTTAAATTATAAGACTAACAGAATCTTAGTTTTGGATGAGGTACACATAACAAACACGCATGTGTATGTGCATATCTATAAATATGATTACTTATAGCATAAATTTATACATACATTTCTATTCTTCAGTCATGCAAATATGATCAAGAAGGCTTTATATCTCAAATGAAGGAGTAAGGAGTATCCTATCAGATTTAGCATGGAAAGATTAGCAATAGAGAAGAAAAACAGTTCATAAAATATAATATCCAAGAAGTAACCCAACAAGAAAATGTCACCTTAGATCACTATATAAAAATACACAAAGTATGGGAAATAAACAGGGTAATCTGTAAATCCTAATGCAAGGAAACGAATTTTACATGTCAGTGTGTCATGGTAGTCTAGGACTCCCATCTAGAATATACGTATGAAAAATTATGCCTTCTTCAAGAATAATAAAAAAGGATGAAGACAGCAGATTTAAGTTTCATTTTAAGAAGATACACTCATGTGAAGAAATCAATGAGTTGAAGTAGATAAAAATGGTATAGAATATTAGGGAAAGCGTAAGTGGAAGAGTCATTAATGGTGATGCCAACTCATAGAGAGGTTTCCCACGGAATTACCCAGGAATCTGTCCTTGAGTTTGCATTAGTCAATTTTATTAATAATTTCATTTTATTAATAAAAAATTTTATTAATAATATTGATCAACATGTAGATGTTGATCAAATTTACACATGATATGAATCTGATGTGGTTAACTAATATTTGATGACAGTTGGGACCTAAAAAGATCTTTATAGTCTATGCTAATGGACTGACCCTATGAAGATGAAATTAAATAGGGATACAAGTAAAGATCCAAACTTGGGTTAACAAAGTCAGATCTCCAAGTACCATATAGGAAGACTGGGTTTTACTGGTCAACAGCATCTGAAAAAGATCATCAAAAGAGTTTTAATGCAATGTGAATTCAAAAGTAATCAACAGTATGAAAAGGTAGCCAAGAAGGTAATAATATTTCTAGGCTGCATTAGTAGAGACATTTGGTCCTGAGCAAGAAACATGATAAATCCACTGGATTGTACTTTGATCAGACCATATCTGGAATATTTTGTACATTTCTCAGAAGCAATTTTTAAGGAAGAGCAATGGCAGATAAAAAATCTAAATGAGGGTAACCAGGACGGTCAGTGAATTGGTGATACCAAAGGAGGGTAAATTGGTGGAACTGAGAATAGTAGGCTGGCATAAAAAAAAAAAAAAACTTAGTGGAGTATACAATTACTATCATCAAAACTTTCAAATAGAATTAGGATAAGTAGAAGAATTATTATACTTTTTATACTGGCCACAGATGGCAAAATGAGGGAAAGTTGGTGAAAGCTTCAGCAAAGAAGAGGTAAAGAAAAACCACCTAATCAAATTATCTGAAATTGGAGCAGACTACTATGTGAGAGTGTGGGTTGCCTTGTGCTAGAAATTTTTAAGCAGAATCTAAATATCATTTCCATTTCATTGTCTGAAAATTTTCTGTTCATATCCTCGGACCATTTATCAATTGGGAAATGACTTGTATTTTTGTTAATTTGACTCAGTACTCTATAAATGAGGTCTTTATCAGAGATACTTGTAAAATGTTCCACCATTTTTCTGCTTTTCTTATAATTTTGGTTGCATTGGTTTTGTTTGTGCAAAACTTTTTAATTTCATAGAATCAAAATGATATATTTTACATTTTATAATGCTCTTTGGTCCTACATTCTTTCATTATCCATAAATCTGACAGATAAACTATTCCTTGCTCTCTTAATTTGCTGAAGGTATCGCCCTTTATGTGTAAATCATCTACCCATTTTGATCTTATCTTGGGATACGGTATGGGTATGAGATACTGGTCAATATATCTACTTTGTGCCCTATTGTTTTCCACTTTTTCCAGCAGTTTTTGTCAAATAGTGAGTTTTTATCCAAATTCTGGGGTCTTTGGGTTTATCAGACTATGGTATGATATGGTCATTGACTACTGTGTCTTGTGTACCTAATCTATTCCACTGATTCACCATTTTATTTCTTAACCAATCCCAGATTGTCTTGATAATTATCACTTTATAGCACAGTTTGATATTTGGTATGGGTAGACCACCTTGTTTCACTTTTTTCTTTTCATTGATTCACTTGATATCCTTGAGCTTTTGTTCTTTCAGTCGAATTTTGTTATTATTTTTCCTAGCTCTGTAAAATAATTTTTGATAGCTTGATTGGTATGGCACTGAATAAAAAGACTAATTTAGGTAGAATTATCATTTTTATTATATAAGCTCAGTCTGCCTATGAGTAATTAATATTTTTCCAATGGTTTAAATCTGACTTTATTGGTATGGAAAGTGTTTTATAGTTCTGTTCATATAGTTCCTGGGTTTGTCTTGGCAGGTAGACTCTCAAGTATTTTGTATTGTCTACAGATATTTTGAATGGAATTTCTCTATCTCTTGCTGCTGGGTTTTGTTTGATAGTATATAGAAATGCTAGTGATTTATGTGGGCTTATTTTGTATCTGACAACTTTGCAAAAGTTGTTAATAATTTCAAGTAGTTCTTTAGTTGATTCTCTAGGATTTTCTCACATCAGATCATATGCAAAGAGTGATAATTTTGTTTCCTCATAGCCTATTCTAATTCCTTTACCTTCTTTTTCTTCTCTTATTGTTATAGCTAACATTTCTAGCACAATATTAAATAACAAAGGTGATAATGGGCATACTTGTTTCGTCTCCAATTGTACTGGGAAGGCTTCTAGTTTTTTCTCATTTCGGATAAGGCTTGCTGATGGTTTTAGATAAACATTACTTATCATTTTAAGGTATGCTCCACTTATTGCTATGTTTTCTAGTGTTTTTAATAGGAATGGGTGCTGTATTTTGTCAAAGTCTTTTTCTGCGCCTATTCAAATAATCATATGATTTCTGTCGGTTTTGTTACTGATATGGTCAATTATGTTAATAATTTTTCTAATATTAAAGCAGCCCTGCATTCCTGATATAAATTCCATCTGATCATGGTGTATTATCCTAGTGATAAACTGCTATAATTTCTTTGCTAGTATTTGTTTTAAATTTTTGCATCAATCTTTGTTTGGGAAATTGGTCTATAGTTTCCTTTCTCAGTTTTGGCTCTTCTTGGCTTTGGTATAAGCACCGTTTCTGTCATAAAAGGAATTTGGTAGGACTCCTTCTTCAACTATTTTCCAAATAACTTGTATAGTATGGGATTAATTGCTCTTTAAATGTTTGGTAGAATTCACTTGTGAATCCATCTGGTCCTGGGGAATTTTTCTTAAGAAGTTCATTGATGGCTTGTTCAATTTCTTTTTCTAAGATTGGGCTATTTAAGTATTTTATTTCTTTTGATTATCTGGGCAATTTATATTTTTGTAGATCTGTATCCATTTCATTTAGATGATCAGATTTATGGGCATATAATTAGGCAAAATAGCTCCTGACAATTGTTTTAATTTCCTCTTCATTGGTGGCAGGTTCACCCCTTTCATTTTTGATGTTAATAATTTGGTTTTCTTCTTTCCTTTGTAAAATAAAATTAGCCAGTAGTTTATCTACTTTATTGCTTTTTTTTCCATAAAACCAGCATCTAGTTTTATTTATTAGTTCAATGGTTTTCTCACTTTCAATTTTATTAATCTCTCATTTGATTTTCAGGATTTCCAATTTGGTGTTTAATTGGGGATTTTTTAACTGTTTTTTTCTAGTTATTTTTAGTTGCATTCACAATTCATCAATCTACTCTTTCTCTATTTTACTAATGCAAGCAATTAGAGATATAAAATTTCCCCCAAGTCCCACTTTGGCTGCACCACATAAATTTTGCTATGTTGTCTCATCATTTTAATTTGCTTTAATGAATTTTTTTTATTGTTTCTGTGATTTGCTCTTTGAACCACTCATTTTGAGGATTAGACTAATTTCCAATTAATTTTTAATCTTTTTCCATTGCCCATTATTGATGCAATTTTTATTACATTATGATCTGTAAAGGATGCATTTACAATTACTGCTTTTCTGAATTTGATTGTGAGGTTTTTTATGTTCTAATACATGGTTGATTTTTGTGCAGGTGTCATGTACTTCTGAGAAAAAGTATATTCCTTTCTATTCCATTCCATTTTCTCCAGAGATCTATCATATATAATCTTTTTGGAATTTTATTCATCTCAACTTCTTTCTCATTTTTTTAGTTGTTTGTTTGTTTGTTTTGTTAGAATTATCTAGTTCTGAGACGGGAAAGTTGAGGTTCCCTACTAGTATAGTTTTACTATTTATTTCTTCCTGTAACTCATTCAAATTTTCCTTCAAAAATTTAAATGCTATACCATTTGGTGCATATATGTTTAGTATTGATATGACTTCATCATTTATGTTATCTTTCAGAAAGATTTCTTTTCCTTCTTTATCTTTTTTAATTAGATCTATTTTTGCTTTTGCTTTGTCTGAGATCAGGATTTCTACCCCTGCTCTCTTTGCTTCACCTGAAGCATAACAGATTCTTCTCTAGCCCCTTATCTTCATCTTATGTATATCTCTATGCTTCAAATGTGTTTCTTGTAAATAGCATATTGTTGGATTGTGGTTTTTAATCCATTCTGCTATCTGATTCTATTTTATAAGTAAGTTCTTTCCATACACTTTTATAATTATGATAACTAACTGTATATTTCCCTCCATGCTGTTGTTTATCCCTCCTCACTCACTCTCACTGCCCCATCCCTTCCCTCCTCACAAGTGTTTTGCTTCTGATCACTGCCTTCCCTGGTACACTTTCCCTTTTATCAGTCCTCCCTCCCCATTCTATTGTCTCCTCCTTTTTTTACTTCCTTATACGGTGAGATAGATTTTTATAACTAACTGTGTGTGTATCTCTTTAAGCCAATTTTAATGAGAGTAAGGTTTAAGCTTTGCCCACCACACCTCTCCATCACCCCCTGCATTATAATAGTTTTCTTACAACTATTATGTAGAATAATTCACCCCATTCAATCTCCCTCCCTTTTTCCAGTGCATTTTTCTTCCTCACCCTTTTGTTTTGTTTTGGGGGTATCATCCCATCAAAATCACCTTATATCACACCTTTTGTCTACATGCACTTCTTCTAATTGATCTTATAGTAATAAAGTTGTTAACAGTTACAAATATTATCTTGCCATATGGAAATATAAACAATTTAACCTTATTGAATTTCTTATGTTTTCTCTTTCTTGTTTTTTTCTTATCTTTTTATATTTCCCTTGAGTCTTGTATCTGAAGGTCAATTTTTTTTTTATTCAGCTCTGGTCTTTTAATTAGAAATCCTTGAAAGTCCTCTATTTCATTACATGTCCATTCCCCCCCCAAAAAAGATTATATTCACTTTTTCTAGATAGGTGATTCTTGGTTGTAATCTTAACTTCTTTGCTTTCTGGTATGTCATATTTCAAGCCCTACAGTTCTTTAATGTGAAGCTGCCAAATCCTCCTGTAATCTTCTTTGTAGCTCCATGAAATTTGGATTGTTTCTTTTTGGTTGCTTGCAGTACCAGCTCCTTGATGTGTGAGCTCTGGAATTTTTATTTTGTTCATTTGGTTTTGTTTGTTTTGTTTTGTTTTGTTTTGGCTAGGAAATTGGGGTTAAGTGACTTGCCCAGGGTCACACAGCTAGTAAGCATCAAGTGTCTGAGGCTGGATTTGAGCTCAAGTCCTCCTGATTCCAGGGCCAATGCTCTATTCACTGTGCCACCTAGCTACCCTGAGCTCTGGAATTTGCCTATTGTGTTCCTTGGAGTTTTCCTCTGGAGATCTTTTTCAGGTGGCGATCTCTAAATTCTTTCAATTTCTATTTTGCCTTCTGGTCATAATATATCAGTGCAGTTTTTGTGGATAATTTCTTGAAAGATATTGTCTAGGCTTTTTTTCAGTCATAGCTTTCAGATAGTATAATAATTCTTGTATTATCTCTCCTGGATCTATTTTTAGATCAATTGTTTTTCCAATGAGAAATTTCATGTTTTCTTTTATTATATTTTACTTTTTGATTTTGTTTTGTTATATCTTGATTTCTCATAGAGTCATTAGTTTCCACTTGTTCAATTCTAATTTTTAAGGAATTATTTTACTTTTTTTAAAAGGAATTATTTTGTACTTCCTTTTCCATTTGGCCAGTTCATTCTTTTAGGGAGTTATTCTCCTTGGCAAAATTTTATATATCTTTTCCCATGCTATTAACTTGTTTTCATGATTCTCTGGTAATACTCTCATTTCTTTTCCCAATTTTTCTTCCACTTTTCCAATTTGCTTTTTAAAGTGCTTTTAAAGTTCTTCTCAGAATTCTTTTTGGGCCTGACACCAAGTTATATTTTTCTTTGAGGCTTCACATGTAGCCATTTTGACATTACTGTCCTGTTCTAAATTTATGCCTTGATACTCCCTGTCACTTTCTATAGTCAAGCTCTTTTTTTTTTTTCTGCATTTTTTGTGTTTTTATGTGAGAGTTGGGCTCTGGTTCTGCACCACCCCAAGCTTTCTGTGCTGGGGCTCTGGGTCTTACTGCTGGCTTTCAGTGGGCTTCAGGGCTTAGCTGTTTGCTTTGTCTGAAGAGTAGGCTTCCCTTCTGTCTTATACTGGGGGGTGGGATCTCTCTGTCAGCCTCTCCTGGGTGTGGAGTTTAGCTTCTGGCCTGCTCCAGGGATAGGGCCTTGCTGCTGGGTTGCTATGGTAAGAGTCTTTCTGGTGGCTGGCCCTGGAAGAGAGATCTTGTTGCTGGTCTTCCTCCAGGGATGGGGCCTTATTGCTAGGTTGCTATGAAAACAGGTCTTTCTGCTGGTAGGCCTCAGAGGTAGGGTCTCCCTGTTGGGGAGGGTCTTGGGGGTGGGACTTCATTGCCAGTCTGCAATGGGGTCATAGCTTCCCTGGTGGCTTGTGTTGGGCATGGTTCACTGGGGTGGGACTTTGCTATGCTGCGTGACTACTCACTTGCCTAAGGGTCTACTTATTTATGTGAGGGTTGGGCCTTGCTGATGGATTTCCCCAGGCTCAGAGCCCTGCTTAAGGCCCCCTACAGTGAGGATGGCTGCTGCTGCTGCTGCTGCTCTTGACCTTGCTCCTTCCCACCCTAGTGACAGAGATCTTTCCTCCTGTTCTTGCACCTAGACCAATTCTGCGGTGGTTTTTTAGTTGTTTAGAAGGCTTCAGAGGGTTCCTTCCTCACTCTGCCATCTGGGCATGGGAAGTCCTGGAATTACCTTTTATCCTAAAATATTCCTGAAATTATTTCAAATAATTATAGTTTATTCGAGTGTCCTCTAAGTAAACCATCACATTTTCTGCAAAATATGAACTGATGCAGAGTGAATAGAAACATAAGAACAAGTTATATGATAACAACATTATAAAGACAACAAACAACTCTGTTGTTAAACTTAATAACTATGACGAACACAATGATCAGCCAAGATTCAGGAAGACTAATAATGAAGCATGATGCTCACGTCCTGAAAGAGAAGTGATGCACTCAGCAGGTGGAATAAGGTATTTTTGGGACATAACTATTATATGAATTTGTTTCCTTAATTATTCATTTTTCTTTTAAGGGTTTGTTTATCTTTTTCAAGTAAAAAATAAAGGTAAAACAAATTTACAAAGGATAGAAACAGACAACTTCATTATGTCACTAAGATTTTTCTTAACATAGACTATTGCCATATTTTGTGGATGCTATCAATTGGCCATTATTCTGATTGCTCATCTCAGTCCTGTTTGGAAGATCCCTTGGGTAGGGACATCACTTCATCTCTTATTTGATGCTATCACCTGGGTTTGGTCTTTTGCTTACAACAACAAAACCATTATAATGAACACCATCATTCCTGGAACCTACATATATTTCAATAGTTTCCTTCAATTACCAGGATCAGGTTAATTTTCCTACTTATTTCAATGATTATGAATCTCATTAAAGTACCTATATTCAAGGCACCTACATTCTATCAAGACACACACACACACACATACACACACACACACACATATTTTGAAAAGAATTTTTGAGAAGTAGTTTTCTCTCTGTTCTTGCTTGATTTTCTTGGCAATTCAACAGAAGTGTTGATTTCTGTGGGTTTACTTTATATACTAAAATAATGCGGAAGTTAATATTGCAAATGCTTTTTGGCAAGAACAGATAAAATTTTCCTTAAAATAACTACAGAATTTATGAATACACCTATGAAATAATAATTGTCCAAAGGGAGAGAGACCTACATAATCTCAGAAATATTAATTACTCAAGGCTAAATTGAACCACTATGATAAAAATAACAATACAACTTATTTATTGAATGTCATGCCAATTGAACTACCAAAGGGTTATTTTGTGGATTTAGAAAAGGAATTAAAAGTGCTTTGAGGACATAGATCATGTCATAATCTTTGTTTTATATTTTACATGCAATTATTTGGTACATGCAAATAATTTGGAGGTAGTTTTGGAGAAGCATAAGCAGGTATGGTGAATCAGGGATGATTTATAAGTTAAAAGACTCAGTAATGATCACAAGTTTCAGGCCATTCAAGCGAGAATGCCTGGAGTCTGGAGATTGAGTATTTTGTGTGAAGAACAGCAAGGAAGTCAGTTTCAGTAGAGTGAAGAGTATGTAGGAAGGAGTAATGTATGAGAAGAGTAGAAAAGTAAAGGTAAACAAATTGTGAAGAGCTTTGAATGACGGTGGATTTTATATTTGATCCTAGGAGTGATAAGGAGCCACAGGATTTCACTGAACAGGGGGGTAATATGGTAAATCTATGCATTAGGAAGATTAATTTGACAGCTGAGTGAAGAACAGACTGGAGTGAGAACTTGAGTCAGGAAAACCAACCAACAACCTATTGCAGTAGTCCGGGAGTGAGCTGATGATGTCCTGCCCTGAACTAGTACTAGCGTCAGAGGAGAGAAAGAGGCAAATAGGCAGGAGGTTTCAAGATCAATGGATGTACAATTAGAAACACATCCTTTACACTTGCAAGGGATTTTAAAAGTCAACTGATATAAGATCCTCATTTTCCTCTTTTATAATTTAATTTGTTTTTAATTTATGAAATAAAAAAGCATTTCCACAACATAGTAGAATTTTTAAAAAAAAGGTGCTTGCAGGTGAAATTGAAAATTTGTTATGTACAACTTGCTATTTCTTTAAAATATATAATAAAGTTATCTCAGGGGCTCATCATGTTGATTCTGGACTTAGTTCAGACTCTTGATCAGCTATTAGTCCTAATGTAGCTTAAAACACATGAACTTCAGTGATCCACCAGCCTCCTCAGCAGCAAAGAATACAAATGTATGTCACCATGTACACCTTGGTGATGATAAACCAACCTCATTTTCTTTTTTGACAAGGCTTCTGTCACGGTAAGTCAGGAGAAGATGCACATATACATATGTATTCTAGTAGATAGAAGGATTGCAAAAGATAGAAAGAAAAAAAAGCATATTACATATAGATATATGTATACACATATATACATATATATGTACTTATACCCACAAACTGTATTAAGAGGCACCATAACAAAAATTGACTGGGTATTAATGCAAAAAAACCTCATAACCAAATGCAGAAAAGCAGAATTATTCAATGTATTCTTTTTGACCATAATGCAATAAATTATATTCAATACAGGGTAGAAATATAAATTAAGATCAATTGGAAACTAAACAGTCTAATCCTAAAGAATGAGTTGTTTAAAGAACAAGTCATAAGAAACAGTAAATAATTTCTTTTCCTTTTTTTTTTATGGGATGCAGCAGAAACAGTTTTTTTTAAAAAAAATTTTTTAATATAAATTTATTTATTTTTAGTTTTCAACATTCACTTCCACAAGTTTTTGAGTTCCAAATTTTCACCCCATCTCCTCCCTCCCCCCACCTCAAGATGTCATGCATTCTGAATATCCCTTCCCCTACTCTGTCCTCCCGTCTATCTCTCTCTCCCCTTCTCTTATCCCCTTCCCCTTCTATTTTCCTGTGGGGCAGGATAGATTTCTGTACCCCATTTCCTATATTTATTTCCCAGTAGCATGTGAAAACATTTTTTTAAACTATGTTTTTAAAACTTTAGGTTTCAAATTTTCTCTCTTCCTCCTTCCCCACCCACCCTCATTGAGAAGGCAAGCAACTCAATATAAGTTGTACATGTGCAGTTATGCAAAACACGCCCATAGTAGACATGTTGGGAAAAACTAACTCTATTTCCCTTACTCCTATCCTGCCCTCCCATTTATTCTATTCTTTCTTTTGACCCTGTCTCTCCTCAGAAGTATTTACTTCAGATTACCCCCTTTCCCAATCTGCCCTCCTCTCTATCATCCCCCTGCTCTCTTGTCCCCTTTCCCCCTATTTTCCTGTAGGGTAAGACAGATTTCCATACCCAATTGAATGTGTATGTTATTCCCTCCTTAAGCCAAATCCTATGAGAATAAGATTCACTCATTCCCTCTCACCTTCCCCTGTTTCCCCTTCCACTGTAAGAGACTTTTCTGTTTTTTTTTAGATAATTTACCCCATTCTACCTCTCCCTTTCTTCTTCTCCGAGTATAATCCTCTCTCATCCCTTAATTTTATTCTCCAGATATGACCCCTTAATCTTCAGCTCACCCTGTGCCCTCTATCTATCTACATATACATACATATAATTTTTCCTCCAACTACCCTGATACTGACAAAGGTCTCATGAGTTATAAATATCATCTTTCCATGCAGGAATGTAAACAGTTCAATCTTAATAAGTCTCTTATGATTTCTCTTTCCTTTTACCTCTTCATGTTCCACTTGAGTCCTGTATTTGAAAGTCAAATTTTCTATTCAGCTCTGGTCTTTTCATCAAGAATGCTTGAAAGTCCTCTATTTCACTGAATGACCATTTTTTCCCCTGAAGGATTATACTCAGTTTTGCTGGGTAGGTGATTCTTGGTTGTAATCCTATCTCCTTTGCCCTCTGGAATATTATATTCCATGCCCTGCAGTCCTTTAATGTAGAAGCTGCTAAATCTTGTGTTATCCTGATTGTGTTTCCACAGTACTTGAACTGTTTCCTTCTGGCAGCTTGTAATATTTTCTCCTTGACCTGGGAACTCTGGAATTTGGCTACAATATTCCTAGGAGTTTTCCTTTGGGGATCTCTTTCAGGAGGAGATCTGTGGATTCTTTCAATTTCTATTTTGCCCTCTGGTTCTAATATATAAGGGCAGTTTTCCTTGATAATTTCTTGAAAGATGATGTCTAGGCTCTTTTTTCGATCATGGCTTTCAGATAGTCCAATAATTTTAAAATTCTCTTGCTCCTGGATCTATTTTCCAGGTCAGTTGTTTTTCCAATGAGGTATTTCACATTGTTTTCTAATTTTTCATTCTTTTGGATTTGTTCTACTGTGTCATTATTTCTCATAAAGTCATTATGTTCCAATTGCTTTATTCTAATTTTTAAGGAAGTATTTTCTTCAGTAAGCTTTTCGACTTCCTTTTCCATCTGGCCAATTTTTTTTTAGGGCATTTTTCTCCTCATTGGCTTTTTGGACCTCTTTTGCCATTTGGGTTAGGCTATTTTTTAAGGTGTTATTTTCTTCAGTATTTTTTTGGGTCTCCTTTAGCATCACTCTCGGTTTTTCCTCTATGTCTCTAACTTGCTTCTCAAAATCATTTTTCAGCTCTTCCATGGCCTGGATGTCTTTGGATGTAGGGGCTTTGACTTTGTTGTCTTCTTCTGGTTGTATATTTTCGTCTTCTTTTTCACCAAAGTAAGATAATATAGTCTGACTCTTTTTGCTGCTTGCTCATGATCCCGCCAATTACTTGAGTTTTAAACTCTTTGTTAAGGTACGAATCTGCTTCCAATGTGGAGAATGTACTGTCCCAAGCTTCAGGGGTTTGTATAGCTGTTTTCAGAGATACTTGTAGTGACCTGTAAATTTTCATTTCTTCCAAGGTGGTATGATAAGGGGCAAGGCGTTTAATCCTTTCCTGGCCTGTGACTACAAGTACTCCTTTCTGTCCTGTAACTGTGGTGAGGGGCTGCTCTCCACAACCATTACAAGCTCCACCAAACCAGCGCTCCTCCTCACCCCAGCACCGCTGCCCAGAACTGTGGCCCAGATCCAAACACGGGTAAAGCAAGAGATTCCTGCCTCAGCACTGGCAAAGAGATCCCTGCAATCCGTGTCTGATCAGCCACTGGATTCCCCCTCAGTCTGTGGGCTGGAAGCTCAGGAAGCAGCTGCCCCCCCACAGGGTCACGCTCTTGGGGAATGGAGCTGAAATCCCGCCTTCCTTTCTCAGGCACCGACAGAAACAGACTTTTTCCACTGACCTTCTAATTTGTCTTTGGCATTGGTGGATTGAGAAGTCTGGAAACCTCCACAGCTGCCCGAGATTCAGTCCTCTGAGGCCTGCTCCAAGTTCGCTGCGGCCTGAGTACCCATGTGGAGCTGTGCTATGCTCCCAGCCCAGCGCGATACACCTTTCAGATCAATCATCCAGGTTGTCTTGGGCTGGAAATTTGTTTCACTCTGTCTTTTTGTGGGTTCTGCTGCTTCAGAATTTGTTTAGAGCCATTTTTTATGAGTATTTGGAGGGGTTTGGAGGAGAGCTCAAGCGAGTCACTGCATTCACTCTGCCATCTTGGCTCCGCCCAGAAACAGTAAATAATTTCATTAAAGAAAATGATAACAATGAGACAACATACCAAAATTTGTGGGGTGCAGCCAAAGGAATACTTGAGGGAAAATTTATATATCTAAATGCTCACATCCACAAAATTGAGAAAGAGCAGATCAACTAATTGGGCATGCAACTAAAAAAAACTAGAAAAAGAACAAGTAAAAAATCCCCAATTAAATACCAAATTGAAAATCCTGAAAATCAAAGGAAATTGTAAAATTGAATGTAAGAAAACCACCAAACTAATAAATAAAATGAAGAACTGGGTTTATGAAAAAATCTAATAAAATAAACCAATGGTTAATTTCATTTTTAAAAAAGAAAACCAAATTATCAGTATCAAAAATGAAAAGAGTGATTTCAATACCAATGAAAAGAAATTACAGCAGTGAATAGGAGCTATTTTTCCCAATTGTACATTAATAGATATAAGAATTTAATGAAATGGATGAATATTTATAAAAATATGAGTTGTTTTTATTAACAGAAGAAGAAATAGAATGCTTAAATAACCCCATTTTAGGAAGATAAATTAAACAAACCGTAAATGAATTCCCTAAGAAAAAATCCCCAGGAACGGATGGATTCATAAGTGTATTCTACTGAACATTTAAAGAACAATTAATTTCAATACTATATAAACTATTTAGAAATATAGGCAAAGAAGGAGTCCAAGCAAACTCCTCTTATGACACAAATAAGATACTGATAAATAAACTAGGAAGAACAAAAACAGAAAAAGAAAACTATAGACCAATTTCCCTAAAGAATATTGATGCAAAATTTTAAAGAAAATATTAACAAGAAGAATATAGCAATATGTCACAAAGATCATACACTATGACCAGGTGGGATTGATGGTAGGGATGCAGGGCTGGTTCAATATTAGAAAAATCATTGGCATAATTGACCATATCAATACAAAAATATATGATTATCTTAATAGGTACATAAAAGTGTTTAATAAAATGCAACACTCATTCTTAATAAAAATACTAGAAAGCATAGGAATAAATGAAGCTTTCTCTAAAATAATAAGTAGTATCTATCCAAAATTATCAGAAACTATTATCTGTAATGGGGCTAAGCTAGAAACCTTCTCAATAAGACCAGCAATGATTCCCATTATCACCACTATTATTCAATATTATACTAGAAATGCTAGTTAGAACATTAAGAGAAGAAAAAAGAAATTGAAGCAATTAAAATAGGCAATGATGAGACAAAACTTTCATTCTTTGTAGACGATATGATGGTATACTTGGAAAATCCTAGAGAATCAACTAAAAATTAATTGAAACAATTAATAACTTCAGCAAAGTCTCAGGATATAAAATAAACCCACAGAAATCATCATTGTTTCTATATACTACCAACAATGTCTAGTCTCAAGGGATAGAAAGAAAAATTCCATTTAAAATAACTGTAGGCAACATAAAACATCTGGCAGTCTGCCTGCCAACACAAAGGCAGGGACTATATAACACAATTACAAAATATTTTTCACACAAATCAAGAAAGAGTTAAATAATTAGAGCAGTATTCATTGCCCATGCATAGGCCAAGCCAATATAATAAAAATGACAATTCTATATAAATTTATTTACTATTCAATGCCATTCCAAAGTATCAACAATTTAGAGAAGTAGAAAAAATAATAACAAGATTGGTTTGGAAGAACAAAAAGTGGAGAATATCAAAGGAATTAATAAAAAATGTAAAGGAAGGTGGCCTAGCAATACCACATCTCAAACTGCTTTACAAAGTGGTAATGATGCAAACAATCTAGTATTGGCCAAGAAACAGAGGGTGGCTCAGTAGAGCAGATTAGGTACACAAGCTTTTCAGTTGTTTTTCAATTATGTTTGACTCTTCATGACCCCATTTCAAATTTTCTTGGCAAAGATATTAGAGTGCTTTGCCATTTCCTCCTCCTGTTCATTTTACACATAAGGAACTGAGGCAAACAGGGTAAAGTGATTTGCCCAGAGTCACACAGTTAGTAAGACATGCCTATCAAGTTTTCAGATTAGAAAAATGAGGCGAAGATAGCTTACACATTGGGAGACAGATTCAGGATTAAATACTAAATTTATGGGCTAGAATATTAGTCCTAATTTAATCAGTAACATTTAAAAACAATAAACAGAAAGCCTTATATTTGTGTCCAAAAATTAATTTCAATAGTAAAACATAGGAGAGGCGTGGGTACGTTAAGATGGGAAAAATGAGAGTTTTAGCAGACCATAAACACAATCTGTTTCAATGTATGAGATGGCAGCCGAGAAGGCCAATCCTTTTTTTTTTTAAACTGCATTAAAACAGTCTCCAGAACCAAGAAGAGGTGAAGGTGCAAATGGTGCCCCTATACTGTGCCCTGACTTTATAACTGAACTTTTGAATGATAGACTAGTGTCCACAAGAGGGCAATCAAGATAATGAAGATCCACAATTATTGCCATGTGAAGAGCAATAGGTGTTCAGTCTGGAGAAGACAAGACATGGGGGGCATATAATAGCTGTCTTCAACTATTTGAAGGACTCCTATGTTGGGAGATGTTAAACTTGTTCACTTGGCAGAAGAAAGAAGAACTATAACCAAAGGGTCATGCAGTCACAGATTTCGATCTGGAAGGGACCCTAAATACTAGCTATTCAAACTTCTTTGTTTTATAGCCAAGTATAGTGGATAGAATATTGGTCTTGGAATCGGGAAGACCTGAGTACGAATCTTTCCTCAGATATCTACTAGCTACATGACCCTGGGAAAATAATTTATCTGTCTCAGCTCCAGTTTCATCATGTGTAAAATGAAGATAATAAGAACAACTACTCTTCCAGGACTACTGTGCGAGCAAATTAAAAAAAAATTGTATTATAACTCTTAACATGTTATATATTTGCTAGATATTTTACTACAGAAGAGAAAACTGAGACTCAAAGATGTGACTTGCCCAAAATCACCCAGTAAGTTTGTACAGAAGTATTTGAACATAGGTCTTCCTAACTCTAAATAATGTTCTCTACCCAATATGCCACACATTTATTATCTCTCTCTTCCACTGCTGATTGAACAAAAACAAAGACAAAGACAAAAACAAAAGGAAAGAATGAAACAAATATGCTTAGTCCAGCAAAACAAATTCTCATATAGGTCATCTCCAAAATTGAGTGTCTCCTGGATTTTAAGATCTTTACCTCTCTGGCAGTAGTCAGGTGGCATGATTTATTTTCATTCTCTTGGACTTGAGGTTTATTATTTTAATTGCCAGAGTCCTGAAGTCTTTCAAAGTAGCTTTTCTCTACAGTATTGTTATCATTGGGGAAATCATTTTCTTAATTCTGCTCGCTCCATTCTGCATTAGATCATAGAGGTCTTGTCAGTTTCCAAAGCTTTCATCTTTAAAAAAGTATTGATATACAGGCAGGAGACTTGTGTGTAGTCTATGAGCTATAGGCCCTTTTCACTGCTTCATCCTGACACATATTTCCCCATTTTTTTCATACTGTACTTTACCCAACTTTACCTTGAATAGTAAGTATGTTGAACAGCTTTGTAGGATCTTGTCCAGTTCTTTCTTCATAGAGTTTCTCTATTTGTTCACCACCTGCATAAGTTGTTGATTTTTTCTCTACAACTGTATTATTGGGAGTGAACTTGACAATGCTTATTAGTATAAACACTTTATGGCAAAATGACCAACTGCTTTAAAAAATGATACTTGCTGCCCTTTGTTGCACTTTGAAATCAAAATCACCAATTCGTTAAGATTCTTCCAGAAGGATAAACTGTTAATTGTGCTTCCATGTAGTTTCAATCTCTTTTTTTCCCTACAAATTGTGGTTCAAATATATTTCTATTTTTTTTAAATGTCCATTTTCCAACAGCTAGTAAGTTTTAATTAAGGCAAAATGCTAGACTTAAAACAAATAAATGTCTGGTCTTTAAATTAGAAAGGTCAACATGATAGTAATAAATAAATGGGATTTTTAGAGGGGAAGTCAATAATGATACCCTGATTCCAGTACTGATTCTTACCATTATCTGATAGCTTCTTTACCTACTGTCCTATATAGTGACTTTTGATGTTCAGAAAGATAACCCTAAGACCCTGAAAGGTTCTCAAACATTAGTGACCTTAAATATCCAAGTAGGTTCCCTAGACTAGTATTACTGAAAAACAGGAAAGTGAGTTCAAGAACTTTGGAAAGGTTTTCAGTTCCAAAGGTTAAAACACAAAGAGCTCTTTGAGCAACCTTCAATGATCCATGATAGTCCGTTGTAGAGAAATTTCTCATTGCAAGCCTCATATATGGAAGGGTTTTTGTGATTGAGATTAGAAAATTATATTTTCAGAATTTTCAAGTTCCTGACTACAACTCAATTATATTAGTTTACTGATGATGTCATTTTAAGAAGTCTCTCCCTTCCACCCTATCCTCCTCCCTCCCTATGTGTTTTTTAATACCAGTTGTCAATGTTCGATAACATCTCATATCACCAAGAAAGTATTTGAAAGGTCTTAAGTCCATTAATATTTGTACTCAGTCATTCACACTTGCCAACTCTTGAACATCAAGAATATATGATCTCTGTGCTTCTAGTATTTCTATATTGGGTATCAGGATGCTGATAATCACATAGACATATTAGATGTGAGCAGTACACTAGAATATATGAAAAATGTGGTTAAGTAGACTTATATCTTAACGTTATGGTAGCCTACAACTTTATTGATAATTTTGAATATTTTACATTGTATACTAAAGAGCCCATTATACTGTAAGGAAAGAAACATAACCTGATGGATGCTGAGTTTAGATTTCTAGATGTTTTGCAAAATCTATTCATTCAGAGTCTAGTGATCTGGACATTATAAACATACACAAAATGTTTTTTTTTACTACCATTGATACAAAGTTTTGCTAAGCAAATGTATCATTTGAATAAAATTATAGCAAGAATGTATAACTTTCTTTAATTACTATCTAATGGTTAAATTTACTCTAGTGGCACCTGTATGCATAGAAAAATAATAGGTTAATTATCAATGATTTCATTTGTCTCAGTAGAATCTGTACTACTTAATATATGGTTAACCATTAGTCTGTGTTAACATATATATCTGAAAGTAATACAACTGAATTTCTTTCTAAGGGAGTTTATAATTTAGATGTTTCACTAATTGAGACTAGTCTTTCAAAATGACTGATGGCTTATCATGCAGTGTTTGCATTACCCCAATTCAATATTAATATTACTTCATCCAAGTGAGCAAGAATTGGGAAGACAAATGAGGTAGAGATTTATAGGACTCTTTATGTAAAATACATCACCTTTCAACTACAAGGACATTCTAAAGCTCTGGTAATAAATAAGAACAAAAAAGTTCTTTTATTTCTGCACAGTGTCCTCCTACTCCCTTGGTCTCAACAATAAAGAAGCTATGACAGGCCAGAGCAATTTCATAATTATATTGAGGTCTTTTTGTTTTCCCTTTGTTCCCCATGTGATACTACAAATCTGAATGTTTTCAGAATCAAGAAGAGTTTGGGATTCTGGAATTGGCTGGTATTGCAAAGTTGTGAATTTTCTAGACCAAGTTAAATAAATCTCATTATCATTCTGTATTTTAGTCTGAAATCACTGTTTCCTCAATTGTTGTCTGAAGTATTGGAGGTTTTGAAGAAAGGATACCAGTAAACTGAGATCTTGAAATTCAATTATTTTCCTCATTGTATTACTATTATGGTAATTGTTTCTTTTCAAAAATTTGCAGGATAAGTTCATAGAGCTGGAAGGACTTTTAGAAATATAGTCCAATATTCTATTTGTACAGATGAAAAAACTGAGATAGAGAGAGAGAAGCGATTTGCCCAAATTCACTAATGCACTTTGGGACAGAGGTGGGATTTTAACCAAACAAGTTCTAACTTTCAAGTCAATGATCTTTAAGATTAACTGTGTGTACATATTTCTACGGAACAGAAACCAATACAAATCACTGGCCCATTTCAGCTTTCAGAGTGAGTGACTAGAAACGTATCCCCATTGCTATCAGTTCAACCTTGGGTAAAAGGTTATCAACATATATCTACGTCAACAGCTCTTTCAAAAGAATTAAGGATTTTTAAAAAATCCTTTCCTTTTTGTTACCGCCTAGATTTTGAACCTAACTGCTATCTGAAATGTCTTTCACTCTTCACTGTAAAATTTATTTTCATTTCATTCCTTGGAACCTGCTTCAAATTCACACCTTCTAGAACTATTCTGAGACTAACTTCAATCTCCATTGATTGTTACCTTCTGCATTCTTGTTTTCAGTTTGAACTGTTACATTTGTTCTTCATTCAACAAAAAATGTTAAGCACTTATTAGGGATAAAACACTTGCTAGTTTACTGGGAGGAATTTAAAGATAAGTGTAAAATGGAATTTTCATCTAAATAGAAGCAAACATCTACATAAAAAATACAAATAATCAGTTGCATGTATGTATCAGATGAGTATAACATGCTATAAAATTAGATGAAGTCAGTTCAAACTGGGTAATTAAAAAAAGATTTCCTGCAGGAGGTAGACTTTGAGCTAGGCCTTGAAGAAGAGGTAGTATAACAACAGGTAAGAATATGATTCTCAGAATCTCAGGAGATTCAGAAAGGCATTCTAGCACCATGGAACTGTACGAGCAAAAGTACAGGTAGAGAAAGCAAATGAAACATACAACTGTTTTCAAGTTGCTCCATGTGTCTAACTTTGGGGTCTCTGAAAAATACAGAGGCAGGAGGGCATTTTCCATTTATCCACCCCAACCTCATTAGTATTCTGTAAGTGAGGCAAGTAATGCTTGGCTGGGTAGTCTGGGGTTGGGGTGTTTTTTTTTTCTGTTGTTTGTTTTGTTTTCTCCTATTGCATTACAGAACAAAAATCTCCTTCCTATCCAAACTAGCATGGGCCCAGTTAGACAAGAAATAGGAGAGGTATAATTTGAACAGCCAAATTGCAAAGCGATTGGTCTGTGGTGATTCCTGGAGGGTCGTGTCTCACTAGCTGGTTTGCTTGCAGCTTATTCTGCTGCTGAGTATCAGGCCAGTACACTGTTCATGATTTTTTAAAGAGCCAATCTTTCTCTCTGGAAAAGTTTGATTGTGTAAAAGGGAGAGAGAAGAAGCAATAGATGAATAGACACCACCACCCCTCTCCCCCCCATCTGCAATATAGATATAAAAAACTAGGAATGTATTGGATCGTGGACTATATGTGTCAAAACTTTAAGGATTCTTTATTTCTCGGGTAGGGGTGGTTGTTCCCCTGATGCAAACAGCAACTCCTTCATACTTTTATAGATTTAAATGTATTGCTGTGGCTTAAAAGAATTTATCACCTGGTGTTGAGACCTCCTAATAAACCTTTCTGACTACAGCTAGCTTGGTACTCAAGTAATATACCTGTGGTTTTCCTGGAACTAATATTAAAAGATTTTCCAGCTCAGTAACACCTGCCAGAGCATAACCTTCAAAAAGACCCCAGGGTTTTCCACTTTACAGTAAGGCATATGGAGAAGGACTTTAGTGGAGGCCTAGATATATATTAAAGAATTATCATAGATGGATCTTTAGAGGTAGGGAAGAAGCATATTGCAGATCCATATCCTACTATCATCAAAGGCATAGATGTGAATATCAACCTACCTACCTTTTTCTTATTTATGATTATTTACTCTTTTAATTTTGTTGCTTTTAAATTTGTAAACACAAATTTTCTCACCTCCTGCCCCTTCCCACCTTTCCCATCCCAAGAGCACAGATTGCTACTTCCTCTCTCCTTCCTCTTCTGTGTTTGCACTGCCCTGGTGTGACCCACTGACCAAACAGAGTGAGGAATGAAGTGAAAGGAGGCGATGGTAGGAGGGAAGTGGGTCATGAGTGTAGCTGGGATTTAGGAAGCCCTTGAGCAGGGTTAGTGCCCAGCGCTATTGCAACAGATGACACTGTATGCCTTTCTCCTGCACCTTCCATCCAACAGGGGCCCCAAGCTCATTACCAAGGTACTTGCCCACTTGAAGCCCTGGTAAATCCTGGGCTCCCTCATCCCGCACTCCAGGACTAGGGAGCTTTTTTTCTTTTTTTCTTTTTCATTTGTTTTTTTTTTTTTGATGGGGTAGGGAGGGGGTGGAGATGGACAGGAGCCGGAAGGGTAGAGTCAGATGCCAGATAACTAAATGTCTGGTGGCAGACCGTGAGCTGCATGCATGGCTGAGGAGCTGGCCTCGTTCACCTGACACTTGGCTGGGCAGGGGCATGGTCCAAAAAGGGGACAGGGGTGAGAAAGAAGGGGAAAGTTCCCAAAGAAAACATCAGGAGAGTCACTGGTTTTCATGGCCCAGTAGAAACTCTTACCACTACGCTTCTGCTCATTCTTGGGACCATGAGCCACATCCTACCTCTCACCCACTCTGTGTATTTGTGCCCCTCCTCCTAATGCAAATGAAGGAATTTTATTACTTGAAGAATTAAAACAGCTCTCCCTCCCAGGTACCCAGGAACTCCACGGGACTGTTGGGGCAGAGCCAACCCCAGCCCATGGGGCAGTGAGCAATTGGGGTCCAAAAAGGACTTTCGAGGAGGAAGAGGGGGTAGTAATGAAGGAGAAGGAAGAGGAGACATTAGATGTCAAAGGAGTTCCCCCCTTATTCTTCTCCTGTACTCAATTCTCCCCACTCCCATTTTCGCCCTCCTCCTTTGCCCTTCTCTCTGGGAATCTCTTTGTATCTTGCCTCTGTGGGTCTCAGTGCCATCCTGCACAGCTCCTGCTTTGTGGCTACGGGGATCTACAGCGAAGCCTTGCCTACCACCCCTGCATCACTACTCTGCATTTGGAAAGGGGAGGGTGGAAGGGGTTCGGGTCCCAGAGGATGTCAAGAGAGGGGGAAGGGGTTCAGAGTGAATCTGGGAACTAACGAAGAGGAGACAAGGAGGGGAGGGGAACGAGGGATGTGTGTCCTAGCGGGGGTGCGTGTATGTGCGCGCGCGTGTGGATGTCTAGGACAAGTCCAGCTGAAGAACTTCCCTCTGCAACCTCCACTACTCTTCCCTCTCTCCCACCCATCCCTGCCCCCTTTAAGGTTTCAATCTCCCTCCCCCTTAGTCCCTTTATATCGCTACCCACCCATTCCACCCCCACCCGGGTAACTGCCATTCTCACCCTTGCCAGTCACACCGATGTAGGCACCGAAAGGCAAAATTAGTTAGAAATCCGGGCGAAAACGCAGTGGCTTTTTAAATTGCCTCTCCCTTTTCTGTATTTTCCTGCTATAAATAACCCCGAAAAGCCGTCCAGGCGCGTCACATGGTAAGAAGCCAGGACCCCAAAGCTCCTATTTCTAAGGGTATGGGGTAAAAGAAAAAGAAATAAATATCCTGCTAGAAGGAGGGAGAAAGAGAAATCTATCTTCACCCCTGCTCCTAGAAACTATCATTTTTTCCTCCTCTCTTCTTTTTGCCTGAGAAATCTAGCCGGTTTCCCAGAGTCCGCCCTCTTCGCTTTCTCCTACCCTTTTTCTACTACCTTCTTCTTCCCTCCCTCCTTTCTCCTCCGCCCTTATCCCACCCCCTAGGTACCCCTCATTCGTCAGGTAGGGGAAGCTGTTTCCAGAAGAAAAAAAAAGTTGAAACTCTCTTCCCGCCCTCCTGCAACACCCTCCCCCCTCCCTGTTCTGCCAAGCCTTATGTAGGCACTGCACCCCCTGGCTCAAAGATTCCCCTGTCCTCTCTTTTCACTCTCCCCACAACAGCTCTTCCCTCCTTTCCTAATCCTGTTCTGCACATTAAAAAAAAAAAAAGAAAAGAAAAGAAAGAAAGAGAAAGAAAAAAACCCGCAGCCTCATAGGCAAGATGAAAAACTGCCTTATCCCGTAACTCCCGAAACTCACCAGACGTTGTAGTTTAAATTACCCTAATCCGAGGACAACAATCAAAATTTACTCTTGATTCTCCAGTGGTGTGACTTTTTAAAAAATATAATACATTTCCTTCTTCCCCTTTAATTCTTTTTTTTTTTTTTAACAAGGAAATTTGCTCCATCTCCAGCAGCCACCGCTGCTCCTTTGATGTTTTGGTACGCCGTGCGCATGCGCCTCACATTAGAATTACTGCACTGGCCAGAATAAGTTGGATCTCTTCTTCTCTTCAGTGAAACCTTAAATCATATCAAAAGCTAAAGGGATGTGGAGAGTCCGGAAAAAGGGCTACTTTGGGATTTGGACATTCCTTTTAATAATAGCTGTGGTCTGTGCACAGAGGTAAGTGATCCCTTTCTTTTTACCTCTTCACTTTGTCTATGCCAGTTAATAGGAATATGTAGTGTGGATCTGATCTTGAGAAACCTGTGCATGGTGGCTTATCTATTTCCTCTTATTGTTGTTTTCTAGTGCCAATGACCCTAGCAATATGTCACTGGTTAAAGAGACGGTGGATAGACTGCTGAAAGGCTATGACATTCGTCTAAGGCCAGATTTTGGAGGTAATTCAGTTGTCTTGCAAATAAGATATTTTAGCTGCTATTCCCAAGCTCTTTCTGCAGTTTTGCTTTTCTTCTCTCTCTCTGAATATCGCTTTTTTATTTTGTTGGGGTTTTTTTGGTTGCTTGCTGTTCTCTGTGTCACTATATTTTCAGTCTGGTCCAAAGTTCCGTAATTTCCTTAGCACAGGACAGTCTTGCTGTGATCCTTGAATACTACTGAATTTTTGTAACTGGTCACTCTTGGTTATTTTTCCCCTTATCCGATTTCATATACTAGTATTTATTGCATTATTAACATGTAAGTCTTGTAAGTTTGGTTTGTTTGGGTGCAAAGTATAAATATGTCCTGGGATACAGTAAGCATTCTTGAGGGCAAGATGTGCTGACAAATGATTAGAAGATGGTATTTAACCCCCTGTGCCTGCCTACTTTTGAAGAGTTTTACTTGCCCATTTCTTTAGGCATTGATCTTTCTATTTTTATCCTTAAAGCCTGACTTACTCATTTTACCGTCCCTTCAACCTTTTCTCCCAGTCCAGTGAGCAGCCCCTTCCCCCCAAAAAAAACCAAACCCAAACACAAAACCTCTGTAGCCATCATCTTGGTACCTAAAGGAAAGGTGCAAACTCAGCATTGCTTCTGACTTGTATAGGACAGAAACAGTTAAAACATGCTTGGAGGGGGAGAGGGGAGAGAGGGAAAGAAAGAGGAGGAGGAAGAAGTGGTGGTAATGGTGATTTTCAAGACAATATATTAACCAACTGGTTTAGACAGCTTGTGTGTGTATGTATTCATATCCTGGTGTGACCACACGTGTAGACATATCTGGAACCTGTCACCCATTCCTAACACGTGTGTGCCTGTTATATAAAGAATTCCTAGAGGGAAGCCCCCAAGGCTCAGGCAACTGAAGAATCTTCACTGTTACAAATTAACATGGAGGACTCAGGGATAGAGATTTGGGGGTTGGGAAGGGAAAAGAGGGAGAGGATTGTGCTGAGACCATGGAGTGAAGAGATAACTTCCTAAGAATGAATTAAGTTCTTAGAGATCACAGTACTTGCCATCTCCTTGGTTTTCAGGTCCTCCTGTGGCTGTGGGCATGAATATAGATATAGCCAGCATAGATATGGTATCAGAAGTCAATATGGTGAGTATTTAGTTTTGTCTGTCTTCTTTCTCCCTCCGGAAGCCTCTGATGTTACTGATTACCTGGGGGTGGGGAAACGGATGGGAGGGGGATGCGCTGTGGGGGAAACAAGGAGGAAGTCAGATTTCTCCTTGGAACCCTCTGTGCAGAAGATGAAAACTCCCAGGTAAAAGAGTCAGCTCTCTTTTACCACATCTCCCTCCCCCCCTTTCTGGATGAAGCTTCTTTTAAAGCTATACCAGACAATTGTTATAAAGGAGAGTGAAAACACACACGCAGAAAACATATGCACAGCCACCCATACAAAACGCACATGTTGTTCTCCAGCGGCTTGGCTACCTGGGATTCAGGGGAAGATGTTCTCAAAGTCTCTCTTGGCGTTGGGGAGGAGGGTGGCGTTTAACAAAAATAAACCTCAAACCAAACCGTGCAACAAATTTGAATTCCTCGGGATCCTAACGCTCTTAGACACAGGAATGCCTCCTGGTACCATTTCCTTACACTTTGATTTCCTGTGATGCCTGCTCTGCGACTTCCACACACACCCCACCCCCATAATCATCAAGCCTGAGTATCCTCAGTGTCAAGCACTGAACTATATGCCTTCCCCATTTATTTCTGCATCATGACTCACCTCCGAAGCTCGTAGATTTATTGAGTGTCGTACTATTTAGTAGATACCCCTTTAGACATACAGGAAGCTCCATTGAAAGCCTTGGCACTCTAGACCCAAGGAGCCCTGTTGGGGTTTTTTGCTTCGTGCAAGAGTGCCCCCTGCTGTCCACGATGGAATACTGCTGCCATGTATTATAAATAACATTGTCCCAGATCTAAGATGCGAGGGGGGCGGGTGCTGGCGGGGGGGGGGGGGAAGAGGGGAGAGGGAGGGGAAGGTTTGATTTCCTTTTGTGGTTCCTTACTCTGGAAAGTCACAGGTATTTCAGCTATGGAAGCCACATTTAAATGCTATATACTTAAATTAGTCCCATTCCCAAAAGCCCACCTAGAAATTGAGCTTTATGACATGGAAGGATTTCGTGGGCAGAATAGAGGTGGCTGAAAGAGCGTATGATCCTTGTTTCCAATTTGGTTTAACCACACAAACAACAAGAAGACTTGGAATGCTTAATTATTTTATTAATATCAACCAGTTGAGCCGAAGACTTTGGCATCAGGCAGTCTTCTACCCCTAAGAAAATAACAACAACAAAAATAGCTGGCATTTACATAGAATTTTGTGGTTTCCAAGTATGCTGTCACATATTGTATAATTTAAAAGACCTATGTTCTTGTGAACTCAAAATATAGTAAATCACCTCTTCTCCAAGCAAGAAAGCATATAAGCAGGCAACTGGGGGGGGGGGGAATCAGGAAAGATCCAGAATTTATCTTACACACAGTATTATAATTATAAGTGATACTGATAAACAGAATACCTTCTGAATCATGAAGGGAAAATGAAATGATCATTGCAGTTGTTAAGCAGTGCAGTTAATTGTACATTAATTCTATTAAAATTGATAATCCTTATATGCCAACTCTCAACTAAACAGACCATTTGTTTAAACAGAATAACAGGTTCCTCAGACATTCTGGAGTTTGCTGAATGTGGGCAGAAAAGTCAAATTTCCCTAGGGAACAGAATTTATTTCCTATGGGAATTCTTTAGTTTAAAAAAAATTCTACTTTAGATTTCACTGAACAAATAAAACTTTTCTAGTGTGGGTGTTCCCTCAGGCTGAACAACTTTAAGTCATAAGCTATTAGGTGATCAGGATTACTCAGATGGAAGTGACATGAGAAAGAGGTGTGTTTATATATATTTGTGTGTGTGCGTGTATATATGCATATGACTACATATATGACATGTATGTATGCACACAGGTGTGTGTGCTCACACAGACACGTAGCTGAAGTCAGAGTAGTATTTCAGAACTTCTTAAAGTTTAAGATTTTTTTTTCAATTTTGCATTACAAGAACTTACAAAATTCCAGATAGATCTTTGAATGATTTTGAACTAAACTGAGGCAACAATAAGGGATTATAACAGAACCCCAATGAAAAATACACTGACTTTAATGTAGAATATAGAGTATCCAAATTTTTAGTTTTAATTTATTTCACTTCACTTTATATTCATCTATCTGGTGAATTTGTGGTGGCCACAATACAGAGATATTCTAGTTAAAATTTGCAGACAGCTAAGGTGAGATGTCTTTTCTTGACCTATTTACTGCGGCTAAAAAATCATGGGGTTTTAAAGGTGTGAGAATAATCATCAGCTTGTAAATGGGACAATATTTATTACTTTAAAAAGTGTTAGGCTAGTGATTTTTCTTGTTCTGAGGTTGATATTATACTACTGTCAAGAAGAAATTAACATCTAATTTTGGTTGGTGATTTAGTAGCCAAAAATTGACTGCTGCATTCAAAAATTACCTTTGGTGGTTGTTGTTTACTTGTGTCTGACTCTTTGTGACCTCATTTGGGATCTTTTTGGCAAAGATACTAGAGTGGTTTGCCATGTTCTTCTCCAGCTCATTTTACAGATGAGGAAACTGAGGCAAACAGGGTTAAATGACTTGCACAGGGTTACACAGCTAGTAGATGTCTGAATCCATACTTGAACTCAGGAAGATTACTCTTCCTGACTTCAGGCCTAGCCCTTTGTCCCTGAGCTGATCAACTTTGGAGTGTTTCTTAATTACAAAACAATAGAATAATAATCCCTCCCATCCTGCTCTGATAAGGGGTATCTTTGAAATGAAGGGAGAGTATTTTTTCTTGAATTGGGAAAGTATTTGTGTTATTCTTTTCTGAATCTAAAGTGTTCTGGATCACATTATTTGATTAATTTCTCAAAGAATGGCTCATTAGTCCTTCAAGAAAGATCTCCTAAATAGAGCTGGGATGCATTCTCCTTTCAAGGCTGTAACTTTTGGTTACTGCTCCTGTCTCCTTATGAACCATCTTAAATATCAACAATTGAAAATCATGAACATTAAATAATTTTAATTTGCCTTGAATTACCTGTTTGAAAAAAAGAAATTGTGTGTCATAAAATGTGGTAGAAAAGGCCCTGGATTAGGATGTTAGAGACCTGACTTCTATGTTGAGCTTTACCTATAGTTCATCATATATAACTTTGGGCAAGGCAGGTTTCCCATCTGGCCCTCAGTTTCCTCACCTACTGTATTGGACAAACCCTCCTTGATTCCTCCTCGGATTTGAACATTTTATGGTTCTGAAGTGCTGGGTATCTATCGACTAGTGATTATCTTTGGTTTCAGTATTACAGAATCTTTGTCTTCCCTGAAAACTACGAGTAAACTCGACAGAAGGGGCCAATTTTTTAAATGGCTGACACTTAAAGATGTTCACTTTAGAAGGTGCTTATGCTCTTAGTGTGATGCGTCTCAGCCAAGTGGCAGCCTAATGGAGGATTTTTTGAAGAATATTGTATTAGTCTCAATATATTCCTGTGTGAACACTTGGCTTTGAAGTAAGACAATTTTTAGATAGCTTGGCTAAATTAGCAATTTTTATTTTGTTGGACTACTTTGAGGAAAAGTTCATTTTACCAACCACAATTGGCTAGAAGGATTAGGCACTGAAATGACATCTGTCTTGCGTCTCTGAGTGATTTAAAGTTGATTCTTCACCACCTTGAAACAAACAAATAACAACAACAAAACTGCCAAACAAAAATGAAACCAGTTTTCAATTTCAAGGAAAGATTTCTAATAAAGAGAAAAACAAATGACCGTTTTTACTGAACTGAGAGAAAAGGAAAATAAATGATCTACTTCATTTCTGGGAAAAGTAAGAGAAACCACTGGGCTTCATATTGTCAAAGAGAATGCGTGCATCTATTGATCATTCCTCAGCTATAATATCTCTAAGGTTGTTCATAAGGGGTGAATTAGGCTGTGTGAACAATGAATTTTAATAAATGCCAGTTGAGAGGTCAGGTTGACTTACCAAACAACATCAGCCAGAATCATGAAGTGAAATGGCAGAATTCCAATGTCGCTGTTGTACAAACCAATTTTCTTGCCCTCCTTCAAGAAGATATTTGTAAGGAAGGCTAGACATTGGCACTCTAAGAGAATTATCAGATAGAGAGTTTCATTCTTTAGAAAAAATTTTGCACAAGAGTTTATCAGACACTTCATGATGTTGATAAATACTTGTGTAGTTCTACCTTGTTTTTCTTATGTAGTCTACTATATGGTATTTTACTATGAGTCAGAGGAACAAAGAAAGGCAACCTCTGCCTTTATTATTATTACTAACCTTTGTAGTAGTAGTAATAATGCTAGTAGTAGTAATAATGCTAGTAGTAGTAGTAGTAGTAGTAGTAGTAGTAGTAGTAGTAGAAGTAGTAGTAGTAGTAGTAGTAGTAGAAGTAGTAGTAGTAGTAGTAGTAGTAGTGGTAGTAGTCGTCGTCATCGGAACAGAGGTCTGAGGTTTCATAGAATTTCAGATTAGGAAGAATTTAAAAGCCATCTAGTCCAATCCAAAAATGAACAAAACTTTTTTCTACAACTTCCCCCATAAGTGCTATCCAACTTTGCACTGAAGAGTTTAGGTAATGGGGATTAGTGAGGGTTTTCGCAAAGTGGGTAGAATGTTAGGTCTAGACCATGGAAAGCATGAATTCAAATCTTTCCTTAGATGCTCACTAGCTATATGAACTTGGGCAAGTCACTTAGCCTCTGTCTTCCTCAGTTTCTTCATCTGTATAATTGGTTTAGTAACAGTACCTACCTCTTAGTGTTTTTGTGAGTAACAAATGAGATAACGTTTGTAAAACACTTTACAAAACTTTAAGCACTATATAAATGCTGGCTATTTATTATTATTATTATTATTATTATTATTGTTGTTATTAATTATCCCCAAAAACTTGCTCAAGTTTGTTTGAAATGCAAATCAGATTAAAGGGGAAATGATAAAGTTTCAAAAGATGTAGCAAAGCTGCAAAACTAGAGAAAGATAACTGGAGCTTTATTCTAGGATGCTGAATTTTAGAGGCTGCTTGCTGATAGCACTTCTACTTCTTTAGTAGGTAGAAATAACTGCACTTAACACCTAGTTAACATGGCTATTTAGTTAAAATAGAAAATTACTTAGTGACATGCTTCCTCATGTACCCAGGTGATCTCAGCTCTGGCCTAAATCCTTTCTATTCCCTCCCTACCTCATCAGCACCCTCATCTATCCCTGGGTCTTTGCCCATTAAGGGCCTTCAGCATTCCAAAATCTTTGTTTCCCTTCAACAGGGAAGCTAGAGGAATCTGGCCTCTTTCCATGGACACTTGTGTTTCAAGATCCAAGGTCTCTTCTTCTACTCCCTGCTTAACTGATTTTATTTTTTAAAGTAATTTGAGGGAATCTTGCTTGCCTCTTCATGTACCAGAATTCCTACTTATGGCTCTGAGAGGCAATGATGCAAATCAGAGTTACGATGGCAAAACAAGTTTTGTTATAAATAATACATAAGAATCAAAACAGTAATTTTCTCCTCTTTTTCTCCTGCTAGAAGAGCTGCTTAAAATTAACTTTAGAATTCTTAATAACAGTATTAAACATATCAAAAATCAAAGCTACCACCAAAAATGAAAAATGTTTTTTAAATACACATGGAAATATATACACACATACACCCATAATACAATAAATACTAGTGTCATTGTAGAGGAGTCTTGAAGAGTTTTGTTACATAATACCTTATTTCCAAGTATCAAGATACTTCAAAAGAAAAAAAAATTAAAAAAAGAAAAAAAAATCATCCCTATGGGTACTTCCTCTTTCACTATTGCAGAATCTTTCGTCTTTTGAATTGCTTTAAGTATAAGGTTCATTGCTTGGTGGTCAATTCTTCCCTTATCTTTGCTGGCTAAAATCCTTTCACTAAAGCCTAATTTAAGTGTTACTTCCTGCTGAATGAAACGTGCTCTGATGTGTTTTCCTAATCTTATATCCTCTCAATCCTTATCCTTTTTGTTCTCCTTCATTATGTGGCAGTATTATCAACCTTCCTCTCCGATATACTCTCCTTTCTTTCTCTCTTTTTTGTGTTGATGCTCTTTCTTTTTTCTTCACCTACCTGTCTGTTCACTCCTCAGTCTCCTTTGAAGGATCGTCATCCATACACCAGCCCCTTTCTGTGGGTGAAACTTAAAACTCTGTCTCGGTTTTCTCTTCTCTTTGTCTCTATACTGTCACAGTGATACCACCAACCTCCATGGGTTTAATTATCATTTCTATGCAGACTACTCTTAGATCTGTATATCTATCTATAATCTCTCTTTTGAACTCACCAACACTGGACATTTCCTACAGGCATCTAAAAGTCATTATGTGTCAAAGATAACTTTTTTTCCCTTCCAGAACATATCCCTCTTCCAGATTTCACCATTTCTTGCAAGGGCACCATGATCCTTCTGATTACTTAGGTTGCAACCTCAGAGTCAGCCTTAGTGGCTCTCTCATTTGGTTCCACGCATCCATTCAGTTGCCAAATTTTGTCAGTTCATTCTTTGCCCCTCTTGCATTCATGCCCTTGTCTCTATTCATACACCACCACCACTAGTTCAGACTGTCATAAGTGCCTTCTCTTTCTAATCTACACGCCACTCAAACTGCCAAAGTAATTTTCCTGAAGCATAAGTCTGACATACGACTCTTCTGTTCAGTAAAGTCCAGTGTCTTCTTATTACTTGTAGTATCACTATCTGACATTCACAATCCTTCCTTTCCCATCTTTCATTTAAAGTCCTTCCACTTTACCTTTTTAGTCTTGATGTCAATTACTGCCCTTTACATGCACATTATACAGTCAACCGAACTGACCTTCTGTCATGTTGGTCCTCTCACATGACCTTCTTCCATCTCTGCTTTTGCACAGTCTGTCCATGCCTGGAATACACTTCTTCCTTGCATTTGTCTGTTTGAATTTCTAATTTCTTTCAAAGCTCAGCTCGAAAACAACTTTCTCTTGATCTTATGATTCTGTGAGCCTTCGATCCTATGATTCTGTGGATTTCAATTATCCGTATGTTCCCTGGACCTACTTTAGGAGGGTTATTATTTGTTTGTTTTTTCATTCAAGAATGGGAGCAGGCATAAAGGAGCTTTGTCAAACAAAACTTCAAATACTCAGGTTGGTTCTTTGTACTCATCCCTGAAGACTTCGATTGGGCTTTCTAGTCTGTGCATCTATAGACATCCACTCGTACATGTTTCTGTCACCTGCTATTTATTTCTGTTCAAGCTACACCTTCTCTATAAAACCTTCCTTAATTTCCCATTCAACAGTGATATTGCTCACTTTCATTTGAATTCCTGTCAAATTTATTGTCCCAAGTTCTAGTTTGACACATCACATGATATAGTAGAAATGTGTTGTATCTAGAATCATATAACCTGGATTTGACTCTTACCTGTAGTATTTACTACCTCGGGACTTGAAGGCAACTCTAGGTCTCAGTTTCTTCATTGTAGATTGAAAGGATTGGACTAAATGACTCTTGATGCCCTTTTTAGTCCTAAATCCATGGTCTTATGATTGTGTATCAGTCATATTCTGACTTGAGTTGTTAGATTTTATTTTTCAGCATGAATCTTCACTCTCCAGAGATAATAAAATCCTTGAGAGGGAAGAGAAATGGCTTATATTCTTTGTATTCCTCCATATCACCAATGCCTTGTACATGGTAAGGACTTAAAAAAATCACTTTTAGTTGATCAGTAACTGAATTTTAGAGTCAAATAGCTCAAGAAATTTGCTTATTTTAATGTATCTTCATGCCAAAGATGATGGAGAGGTACAGACTCTGATTGACTTCAGTTACGGACAATTATTCTTTTCTCAGTTCCCTCATGGGTTTCTTTGGCTGCCAAGTTATTCCTAATATTGTGCCTAGGCTTGCTGGCCCTTTTTGCTCTTGACTTTTTCTCTCTTTTTCTTTTACCCTTAGCAAAGTTTATTTGCTTTTGGGGGCAAATATAATTTTTAATTATGTTAATTCGTTTTTGCTTATATGGTTTTCTTATCACTTTATAAACATAACTATTTAAAAAGTTGTGGGATAGTAAAGGAATTGTACAGACCACTTGAAAAAAAGTTTTTGTTAGAGAGACTTTTTTAACCTCCCTCTAAAGTTTTCTATTGTTTGTAGAATAAGTGATAAAAAAAAATGAATTACTCAGCTTGGCATTTAAAGCTCTTCTCATTCTAGCTTATTTGATATTAGGGTTGAGGGAGAGGAACAGGAGAGAGGGAAAGGAGAGACAGAGACCAAGACAGACAGAGGGAGGAAGAGAGAGGGAGGGAGGGAGGGAGAGAGAGAGAGTGAGAGAGAGAGAGAGAGAGAGAGAGAGAGGAGAGAGAGAGAGAGAGAAACAGAGACAGAGAGACAGAGACAGAGACAGAAAGAGACACAGAGACACAGAGAGAAAGAGAATTTAAGGTATTTGGGCAATTCATTTTGCCCTATTCAGTAAGTATATATCCCAGAATATATTAATCTGCTATTACCTCAGTTGTTTTCGGTTTCATAGTGTCAGTATGTCCATTACTTAGTGTGATCCTTTAATCTCCTCTTCCACACTCTATTCATTCTACATGTGATGGTAGACTTAATGAGAGGGACAACTTTATTTAACATTGGTTAACTAGAATATCCTTGCTGTATTTCTAACTTTGTGTCCTCCTTTGTCTCATGGTAAAGCAGGGAAAAGTAAAGTTATGGATCGGAATGATTACCCTGTAATATAATCACACTTATCAATAAAGTCCTTTATAGCATATTATCTAATTTATCTTCATTTTTTCTAGTCTGGGTCTTTGCTTCTTTTTATTTTCATATATTTGAGTAGAAGTTCTTATTATCTATGTCTTTCCTGGTCAGTAGCTTAGATGAATATTGTGAAATATAAATTTCACACTTTTTGCAATATTAACTATATATCATCCATATTCTTTTAAAGAGAACCTATCCATTTTCAAGCTATAATTATTTAATGATACTTTATGGACAATTTAAGTTCTTTTCAAAAGTAAATTAAGCTATATAATGTTTACTTTATTAAGCTATGTAATATATACTAATTCCACTGACTTCTTATTCTGTTTTGCTATAATTAAGCTTCATCTTATTGCATTTGGATATATTATTTTACATTTCAGTCATCAAACTCTTTATGCAAATAAAACAGTGTCTACTATGTAGCACTATGAGTGAAAAAAGAAATATAAGGACCTAACCCTACCCTTGAACGCCTTGCTATCTAGTTCCAGAGACAAAAAGAATATACATATATAACGCATTTGTAAATTACATAGTTAATTAGTTAGCTAGTTACATAAAAGGTAAATTGAGAAATAGTATAAGGCATAGATAAGTACAGTAGTTTATATTAAGTAAACCTTAATGTGAATTAAGGGCAGTCAGGAAAAGGTACATGGAGAAAGTAAGGATCAAATCATGGGTAGAATATGGAGCAAGAAAAACCATATCAGGCAACTGGTATAGCGTGAGCAGAGTTGGAAGGAAGGAAATGCAAGGTATGTTTGGAGAACAATGAGAGTACCATGGTCAGAGCAAAAATTTGTGTTGTGGAAGATAGAGATAAGGACTAGATCTGTGATTTTTTGGTATAGACAGCTCCAAGATGAGGAAGTTCCCTTTAACGATTCAGATCAATATCTTCTTGCGAAAATATTTTCTCAGAGAGCTACCTAGAACACTGACAAATCAAGTGACCTCCCCAAGGACTCATGGTTACCATGTGATAGAAAGGGATCTTGAGCTCAAGTCTTCCTGGCTTCAAACCATAGGAAAAAAGTTAATGAGAAATTAGTTTGTGGAAGGTTTTGAATGCCAAACCAAGGAATCTGGACTTTATCCTGTAGCTACTAGGGACTCAATGAAGGCTGAGAAACATGCCAAAGGACTGATTTAGGTAGAATGGGCCATCATAGTCAGGAAGCAGTCCATTTAGGAAGCTGTTGCAATATTACAGTAATGAAGCAATAAGGCTGCATAATAGGACATGTCAGCTTGAGAGTTTTTATTATTAGAATAAAATAGAGAAGATATTAATTTCATTTATTTAGCCACAATTTGTCAATAATGGGCTTATGTACAACACCATGCTGCATGCTGTGAAATCTATGAAGGAAGTGTAATACTTGTTTGTCCTTTGCCCAGATTATAAACTGACAAAATATATTTAAGTTCCTACTCTTTAAACTCTCTAATTTTATAGATGTGGAAACTGAGGCCTTAGAAGGGTAAATGGCTTTCCCAAAGTCACACAGCTAAAATATATCCTAGGTAGGATATGAACACAGGTGTTCTGACTTCCAGAGCAATATAAATCAATAAAATGCAGGATGCCCCAAAAGTCTGAGTATAGTTTTAAGCTATTAAACATTTGATAGCTTAAAACTTCACTAATATCATTTAATCTATCAAAGTTTAAAGCTGCATGAAGACTTCTGGGATGGCATTTAACCTTTTTTAGGGGGGGAGGACACTAGTGGGAGAGGGCATCAGACGATAGCTTCTTTGAGAGGGGATCACTTAATTCTAAAAGATGAAGGTGAGATAAGAGTGTATCCTAGTTATTCTAGTATCCTAGCTACAGAACAGAAAGTGCAAAGATGTGTAGATAGGACATGTATGAAGAATAGCAAGGATAATGGCTTGGCTGTAAAGTAGAATGTGTGAAGGTGTAATAAGATTGGAAATACAAGTTAGGACCAGCTTGTAAAGGGAGAAAAGGAGCTTTTGAAAGGTAAACAGAAGAGCTTATATTTGATCTGAGAGGCAATAGGTAGCTAATTGATTTTATTGAACAGAAGAGTGCCCTGCTCAAAGCAGCATTTCAGAAAAAAAAAAATTACCGCCTATAGATTGGGGTAGGGAGAGACTTGAAGCAGGGAGAACAATTAGGGTAGTTTTGCAATAGTCTAAATGATGGTTAATATAAGAGATGTTATGGAAGGAGAAGGAAGAAAATGACAACTGGTTGGTTATATGGTGTGAGGGAAACCAAGGAATTGAGGATAGGACTGAGTGATAATGTTGTGAACTTGATTTGGAAGGATGGTGGTACCTCTACAAAAATAAAGTTAAAACAGGAGTACATTTAAGAGGAAGATTAATTTAGTTTCTGGTATTTTAAATTTAGGACATCCAATTTAAAATATTCAATAGTATTTGGAGATACATGACTGGTGCTCAGGAGAGGGTCTAGGGCTACAAAAATAAATTTGGTGGCCATCTATATAGAAACAATCAATTTATGAGAGCTGAGAATGTCAGGATTTCATAGAGAATGTAGACAGAAAAGAAGAAAACCATGGACATAGCCTTGGGATGTTAGGAATTACGATATAGATGATGGCTCTAGCAAAGGAGACTGAGAATGAGTTATCAAATAGGAGGAGCACCAGGGGAGAGCTGTGCCATAAAGACATGGAATTCTGTCTCTCAGGAGAGAGAATCCAGGAAAAGAAGCTGGTCCTCCTTATCAAATGCAACAGAGATATCAAGAAGGATGAGATTTGAGAAAAGACCATTATATTTTAAAATTAAGAGTTTATTGATAACTTTGAAAATAGCTGTTTCAGTTGAGATATGAACTTGGAAACCAGATTCCCAAGGGCTGAGCTATAATGGGTATAGACAGCTGATTCAAGTTTTTGACTGTGAGATATCAAAGAATAACATGAAAGGTTAGTAGAGTCTAAATAGGATGTTTCCCCCCAGGATGGGGGAAATGGGCATTTTTAGGTAGTAGAGTATGAACTAGTATGTAGGAAGAGGATGAAGATTAGAGAGAGAAAGGGATTTTGGGGAACAATCTAAGAAACAAATAAATAGTGAGAACAAATACATACCTATAGCAATGTGACTCTATAGAGGGCTGGACTTGCTTAAAATTTTGAAGACTCATTTGACATAGAAATTCTTGGTTTGAGAGAGTCATGGCTAGTTGATTTTGGCATATGATATTAAAATGAAAGGTTTAGAAAATGCAAAGTATCTGATAGACCTTGTCCACTTAATATTTGTTCTTTAAATTGTTACTTAAGATCTATAGTTGATCACTTCTTGTTGTAAATGCACAAGTTACTTTCATCCTCAGGCCTAATGGGAATACATTGTAACTTTAGCCAAGCATTTCATCAGAATTCCGTAGTTCCATTGAATTATATGTAATTTCCAGAAGTGTAGAAAACATAGGATACATATGTAAAATTAATTCAGCATGATATTAATCACAAGTAACCTTGGCCTGTGCTCCAGGTTCCTGCCTACAGTATAAAGGCTAACAGTGCTCAGGCATGATACTTTAGTTGAGAATTTGGTTTTTCTGTGTTCGTTTGTATGGATGCATCTGGTTAGGAGACTGCTTTACAGAGATAAGTTCTGTGAATGGAAAAATTAATTTAAATATTTATTGAGAGGCCACAGGATATGGAATAGGGTCTGCTTTAGGCAACATTGTGAAATAGACATAAAATATATGTAGAATCCTGAGAATATATCTCCTTCTATTATATTGACACTTAATAGTATTCTTTTAGTTGAGTCTATTGCAATATAAGTCCTTTTCTTCTACACTTCATAATTTGTCCATAACTGCCCACTCTGGCATAAGACTTGACAGAAAAGAGGTCTCAATTTAGAAGTAAAATTTTGTCAATTAAAAAGGAAACAACGCTTACTTAAACACCTCCATTGTCAAGAACAAACTGATTGAGGAAGTGATGATTTTTAAGGCAAATGTTTTATCCATGCTTTGCTTATTTCTATGATCTTTAATTAAGAAGATAGATATTCTAGAAGGAAGACAACAGTAGATCAAATGGTAGACCTGAAGTCAGAGACACCGGGCTTAAAATCCTATTTCTGACATGTATTGTCTATTTCATACTACGGCCAAGTCATAGCCTCTCTGAACCTTGGTTTCCTTATCTATAAAATGAACTTAATAATATCTGTACTACTTATCTCATGTAACTGTTGTGAAGCTCAAAGGAAATAATGCATAATGTGCTTTAGAGACTTTTAACTGTTCATAACTGTATTACAATAATTAATAATAATAAAAGGTGCCTTTCAACAGTAATAGTATGCATCTATCAATTCAAAAGAATGAGAAGGATTTGGAGTTTTGAGCTATCCCAAATCTGTCATCCTTGCAGTGAAAGTTTCTATTTGCCTTTGCAAAGAGTACCATTTTGCATTGATACTAATAAAAGATAATTCTCTATAGTAGATCATTCTCTATAAAAAGCCAATACTAGTTATGGAATGCCAAAGAGACATAAGGAATACTTAAAGGTAACTGTTGTAATCTGTGAATACAGTGATATTAGCTTTCTCTTACGAGGAACAGGTATATGGAAGGAAAAGTTGCATTATGTGGTTTATTGTTTCTCCCACAAATACATCTTAGGTATATCTGTGATTTAAATGCTTTAAGCCATAGGTTTTTAAATGATGAAGCAATTTGGTCATATGGAGGACTGTTAGCTATCAAAACAGTAATAGCTGGCTTTCTCTTTATTATGTACAATGATCATCTCTCTATAGGAATGTTAGTTTTCATAGCTTGTGCCAGTTTTTGTTGCAGCTGTAAATTGTTTTACTGTCACAAGGAATCTTTTCTAGTACCTTGAAAAGGGTGTATTATTTACTTAGGAAGCAAAGAAATTATTGAGTCCTGAATAAAACATATATTTAGATAGGCGGAAATGATTGGATTTTTAATTAGCATACTTGTGAAATTAAATGGCCATTCTAATCTACATCTTGTTACTCAAAGAATGAAATAGATTAATGACATGATGATTTGAAAGAAGAGGTAGTGACTTGGATTACCATAATATATTACTCTATAAACTGAGAGAATTGATGTCTATTATATAAATTTACCCTCATGTTTGTATTGAAAAACATAGTTGAGAGTTAATAGATCCACCAGCTCCAAGAAAGTTGCTGAAGTTCACTGTGCAGACATCCTTTTACACTAAGAACTCTGATATGGCATCCTCTAAGCACTTTCGGTATGATTACGGCTGGTTGTATTAATCTGTTTCAGGGATGTGAATTCCAGGATCATTCAAATATTCATTTGAATCAAATTACTATTCTTCTGTGGTGAATATTTTTCCCCAACAAGTATTATGTATAAAAACTATAAGGATCCATCATTTCATACCTTTTCTCTCCTCTTACACAAAGTGTGCCCCTTGCACAAAGTATGATGCTTTTATGCCTCATGAATTACTATGGCCTAAAAAGAATCACCTGGTAGCATCCAGTCTTCTGTTGATGAATTCCAAAATTTACTGGGGCTCATCCTGGGATGGTGGGCATATAATCCTCTGTGTATTTCATGTACTCAAAAATGACAGCTTAGTCAAACCTGTCTAGGCTTACATTCAATTTACATGGCTTTCTAGAAATCAAAGTCCTCTGTATACCACAATAAGGCATTGGAGTAAAACTTTCATGGAGGCTAAGATAAATCAACAAGGGATCATTAATTTGTTTTTGTTTTAAAAATCTAATATTAGGAATAAGCAGTAAATTGCCATAATGCTCCCATATTCACCTCCAAACAACATAAAATAATACCCCAAGACAAATCCTAGAAGAGCAGAACCAGCAAAGTATCGGGTAAAACAATCTTTGAGCCCAAGAAACTTAGAACACCAGGAAAGGTCTGTCTCAGTCCAGGACAGGAAGTGTCCTAGCAAGCCAGTAGCAAGCTCCACCTCAGCAAAGCAGCAGGAGATCCTCAACCCCAGTGCAGCAGAGAAGGCAAAAGCCAACACCAGGACCCTGCCCCGTTCCTCCGTCCTCCACCCCATAGGCCTCATCATAGCCAAGTGAATGGGCATACTCCAATTTTGAGAACCTCCATATTCTTCAGTATAGCCCTGGGCAAACAGGCAAGCTACAGCACCCAGACCTCCATGTGTTTCAGTGTATCCCTGGAGAAATGCAGAAACACGCCCTCGAACCTCAGCACCACCAGGACTTGGGCTCAGCACCAGGTAAGCTGACAGGCCCTTATAGCCTCTAGTAGCACTAGCCACCCCCCCATCTCATCCCCTCAGCACTGCACCAAACACAAGGATCCCCTATGGGCCTCAGAGCAACAACAGTGCAGCACCAAGTAAACAGCCAGGGCTGTTTGGCACGAGAAGCCCGAGACAGTGCCCCTTCTGCCCTGGGAGCAGAGATCAAATTTAAAAGAAAGGGAAAAGGTGACAAAGATGAGCAAAACAACAACAACATTGAAAGAAGAATCTGACCATAGAAAGTAATTATGGTGACAGGGAAGATCAAGACACAAACTTAGACAAGAAAAACAATGTCAAAACATCTGTGGGCAAAACTCCAAAGAAAAACGGGAAGTGGTCTCAAGCCCAGAAAGAAGTCATGGAAGAGCTCAAAAAGACACTTAAAAATCATATAAGAGAAGTGAAAGAAAAATTGGGAAAAGAAATGGGAGTGATGCAAGAGAATTACGAAAAAAGAGTCAACAGCTTGGGAAAAGAAAACAACTGCTTAAAAAGTAGAATTGGCCAAATGGAAAAGGAGATACCAAAAAACCAATGAAATAAACTACTCCTTAAAAAGTACAATTGGCCAAATAGAAAAGAAAGCACAAAAGCTAATTGAGGAAAACAACTCCCTAAAAGTGAGAGTTACACAAGTTGAAGCTAATGACTCTATGGGAGATCAAAAATCAAACAAATTCAAAAGAATGAAAAAACAGAAGAAAATGTAAAATATCTCATGGCAAAAATGACTGATCTTGAAAATAAATACGGGAAAGATAATATCAGAAGTATTGGACTACCTGAAAGCCATAGTCAAAAGGAGGACTTGGAAAGCATCTTTCAGGAAATTATCAAGGAAAACTGACTTGATATGCTGGAAGCAGAGGGCAAAACAGGCATTTAAAGAATCCACCAATCACCTCAGGAAAGAGATCCCAAAATAAAAACTCCAAGGAACACTATAGCCAAATTTCAGAAGTAGCTCATCCAGGAAAAAATACTGCAAGTGGCCAGAAAGAAACAATTCAAATATCAGGGAGCCAAAATCAGGAATACACAGGCCCTAGCAGCTGTAACATTGAAAGATCAGATGTTCATGGAACATGATATTCCAGAGGGCAGTGGAGCTAGGACCACAACCAAGAATCACTTATCTGGTGAAATTAAGCATAATACATGAAGGGGGTAATAGTAATTCGATAAAATAGAAAAATGTCAAGCTTTCATAAGATCAGAATTTAATACAAAATTTGGTCTCCAATATTAAGACCCAAGAGAAGCACAAACCAGTAAAAAGGGAAGAGAAAACATAAGGGACTCAATAGAGCTAAACTGTTTACATCTCCACGTGGGGATGATACTTCTAATTCTTAAAAACTGTATCACTAATAGTACAGGTAGAAGGAATATGTATAGACAGGGTACAAGTATGAGGTGAATCTGAGGGAATGACATAAAAACATTAAGGAATGAGAAAGAGGCGTGCACTAGGTGCAGAAGAAAGGGAGAGGTAGAAAGATAGAGGCAGAAAGGTCACATGAAGAGGCATGAATGAGCTATTACGGTGGAGGGGAAGATGGGAGTGGGCAACAGGCATTGCTTGGACCTCACTCTCATCCATATTGGCTTAAAGAGGGAATACAATACAAAATCAATTAAATAGAGGAATCTATCTTACCCGATGGGGAAATAGGAGGGGAGGAGATGAAGTAAGGGGGTGCAGGCCTTACAGAAGGGAGGGCAGATCAGGGGAGGTGGTAAACAGAAGCCAAACACTGGTGAGGAGGAAAAGGGTGAAAGGAGAGAGAGGACAAACAGGAGGAAGAATAGGATGGAGGGAAATAAACAGGTATTAATCATAACTGTGAATGTAAATGAGATGAACTCTCCCATAAAACAGAAGCAGCAGAGTGGGTCAAAAAACAGAATCCTGCAATATGTTATTTACAAAAAAACACACTTGAATCAGAGAGACATAAACAGAGTAAAGGTAAGGGGCTGAAGCAGAATCTTTTATGCTTCAGCTGAAGTAACAAAAGCAGGAGTAGCAATCCTGATCTCAGCCAAAGTAAAAGCAAAAATAGACCTAATTAAAAGAGTTAAGGAAGGAAGCTACATCTTGCTAAAAGGTACCATAGATAATGATACGATATCAATACTAAACATATCTGCACCAAGTGTATAGCATTCAGATTCTTAAAGTAGAAGCTAAGTAAGTTATACACATTATGAAATGTAAAATAGATCATTTTAATTATACTAAAATAAAAAGCTTTTATAAAAACAAAAGCAATGCCGCCAAGATTAGAAGGAAAGCAGAAAGCTGGGGAACAATCTTTATAGCAGGTTTCTCTGATAAAGGCCCCATTTCTTAAGTACATAGAGAACTGAGTCCAACTTAAAAAGAATACAAGCCATTCCCCAATTGATAAATGGTCAAAGAAATATGAAGAGGCGGTTTTCAGATGAAGAAATCAAAGCTATCTATAGGCATATGAAGAAGTGCTTTAAGTCACTTTTGATTAGAGAAATGCAAATTAAAACAACTCTGAGGTACCACCTGACAAAAGGGAAAAAAGGGAAAAAGATAAAGGTTGGAGAGGCTTGGGAAGACTGAGACTCCAATGCAATATTGGCGGAGTTGCAAACTGATCCAACCATTCTGGAGAGCAATTTGGAACTCTGCCCAAAGGGCAACCAAACTGTGCATATCCTTTGATCCAGCAATATCACCACTAGGTCTGTATCCCAAAGAGATCATAAAAAAGGGGAAAGGATCTACATGTGCAACAATACTTACAGCAGCCCTTTTCAGGTTGGCAAAATATTGGAAATTGAGGGGATGCTCATCAACTGGGGAATGGCTGAACAAGTTGTGATATATGAATGTGATGGAATACTGTTGTGCTATGAGAAATGATGGACAGGCAGATTTCGGAAGAAAAAAACCATGGTGAAACGTGTACAAGCTGATGCAAAGTGAGATAAGAAGCACCAGGAAAACATTGTCCGTATTATTAGCAACACTGTGTGATGATAAGTTACAAATGAGTCAGCTCTTCTCAGCAACACAATGATCTAACACAAGCACAAAGGACTGAGGAAGGAAATGCTGTCCACATCCAGGTAAAGAACTGATAGACTCCGAGTACAGATCAAATCATATTGTTTTCATTTACTTTATACTTGTGGTTTTTTTTCCTTTTGATCTATTTCTTCTTTTGCAACTGTGACTAATATGGAAATATGTTTTACATGATAGCACATGTATAACCTATGTCAAATTGTCTACCATTTTCAGAAAAGTGGAGGAAATGAAGGGAGAGAGGGAGAAAAATTTGGAACTCAAAATGTAGTTAAAGTGAATGTCAAAAATTTTCCTGACATGTAACTGGGAAAAAATAAAATATTATCAAAAATAAAAATATGCAGTATTTATGATTGCTTGGTCAAGTTTTAGCTGAAATACCTTTAAAGCTATTTACGTCAATAAAACTGTAGATTTTTGTTGCTTGCTTTTTGGTCTCCATAAGTTAAATGAGTTTTCAGATAACTTCCATCCCAAAATAAATGTACAAAGTGGTTTCAATTTCTTTGATTTGTACAAGGAATATAGAATATACAAGGAGAAATGGTATTCAATAATTAGTCATGGAATCCATTGAAGGCTTGTTAGGTCTAGTTGTTCTCTTGTTATTTAAATTAGATGGTTCCCTGGATCATAGTTTTAAAGTATTTCAAATGTATTTGCATACCAAGCATTTTCCATTATCAAGTCAAATCAATTAAATGGGAATTTGCTTAAGCAAACTGAATTGTCCCTGCTGCTTTGACATAAGCAGGCTGGTTTATTTTAGATCAAAGGGACATTATTTTGATTATTTCTTCATTGTTAAATGTCAAATTATGATTAAGAGATTTCTAAGAAAAGTCTCAATCCTAAAAATTTGAATGTTCTTGCTTTATATTTGTAATGACTTATTCCATGGAAGGAGGCAAAAAGGATATTTCAGTACCAAAAATACATATTTTAAAGTGTCTACTGTGTTTCAAGGAAACCTATTAAGTGAATGTTCCAAATGACAAAACTAGTAATCATTTGTATTATAAAAAGTATTCTTCAGTCTACGAAGGAATCTGCCATAGACATTCTTGAAATCACCTTTTGGTGGACCAAGACTTCAACGACTAGATCAATGATCAGACTTTTAATTATTTGGCATGTTTCAATTCATACGGCACACCTGTTCCAGAAAAACGGTATATATAAATTACATTTTTAAGATAACTGTGTATTTAATTATATTCCAAAATCTTGCTATTTAAGAATAATGGTCCCTGGAAAAATAGCCATTTAATTTCTTTATTATCTTCCTTAACATGTAATCACACATATTAATACTTGATAAATGCACATGTTTATGATTACATGCAACTATACATAATTTTATTTTTATAACTAAAATTATTTAACACAACTGAAATAAGAAAATTATGTCATGATTTGCCTGTATAAAATTGTGATGCTTGCTAGGAAAAATAGGCACAGATCAAAGTAGTGAGTTTTATATTCACCTGAAAGACAGGGAAATATGAGTCAAGAATAATTGTACCAAAAAAAAAAAAAGAAAATAGTCATAAAATTGAAATTTGGAAGTGAATAAAAATAATTGCTTCTTTTTTCTTGAGATTTGATATTTTTTTATTAACTTATTTGGATTTATCAACAATCACTTCCATATTCTTTTGAGGTTAAAATTTTTATCCCCCTTCCTCCCCACCACCCTCCCCAAGATGGTGCACAACCTGATATAGGCTATACATATAAATTCTTATTACACATATTTTCACATTAATGATGTTGTAAAGAAGAATTAGAACCAATAGGAGGAACCACTGGAAAGAGGAAACAAAACTCAACAGAAGAGAAAAAAAATAGCAAATAGTATGCTGCAATCTGCATTCAAATTCCATACCTCTTTCTTTGGATGTGGATAGCATTTTCCATCACGAGGCCTTTGGAGATGTCTTAGATACTTGTATTGCTGGGAAGGCTTAAGTTAATCAATATTAGTCATCGTAACATGGCTGTTATTGTGTACAATGTTCTCTTGGTTCTGCTCACTTCACTCAGCATCAGACCATCTTTCCAGGTTTTTCTGAAGTCAGTGTTCATCATTTCTTATAGCATAATAGTTTTCCGTAACATTCATATACCACAACTTGTTCAGCCATTCCCTAATTGTTGGGCATTCTCTCAATTTCCAATTCTTTGCCACCACAAAAAGAGCTGCTATGAATATTTTTGTACATGTGGGTCCTTTTCCCATTTGTATGATCTCTGTGGGTTATAGCCCTAGAAGTGGATTGCTGGATCAAAGAGTATGCACATTTTTGTAGCCCTTTGGGCATAGTTCCAAATTGCTCTCCAAAATGGTTGGATCATTTCACAACTCCACCAACAATGCATTAGTGTTCCAATTTTCCCGCATCTTCTTCAACATTTATCTTTTTTTTGTCATCTTGGCCAATCTGATAGGTGTGATGTTGTACCTCAAAGTTGTTTTGATTTGTATTTCCTCTAATCAATAATGATTTAGAGCATTTTTTACATATGACTATAGATGGCTTTAATTTCTTCATCTGAGCCTGTTCATATTCTTTGACCATTTATCAATTGGGGAATGACTATAAATTTGACTTAATTCTCTGTATATTTTAGAAATGAGCCCTTTATCAGAGAGACCAATTGTAAAAATTCTTTCCCAATTTTCTACCTTCCTTCCAATCTTAGTTACATTGGTTTTGTTTGTGCAAAAACTTTTGAGTTTAATGTAATCAAAGTTATCCATTTTGCCTTTCATAATGTTCTCTATCTCCTGCTTGGTCATGAATTCTTCTGTTCTCTATAAATCTGACATTTAAGCTATTCTTTTCTCTTCTAGTTTGCTTGCAGTATCAGCCTTTATATCTAAATCATGAACCCATTTTGACTTTATTTTGGTATATGGCATGAGATTTTGACCAATGCCTAGTTTCTGCCATATTCTTTTCCAGTTTTCCCAGCAGTTTTTTTCAGAGTGGGTTCTTTTCCCAGAAGCTGGGGTCTTTGGGTTTATCAAATAATAGATTACTATAGTCATTGACTACTGTGTCTAGCGTATTTAACTTATTCCACTGATCCACCACTCTATTTCTTAGCCAGTACCAAGCAGTTTTGATGATTTCTGCTTTATAATACAATTTAAGGTCTGTAGTGGCTAGGCCACCTTCCTCTGCATTTCTTTTCATTAGTTTTCTTGATAATCTGGATCTTTTGTTCTTCCAAATGAATTTTGTTATTATTTTTTCTAACTCTATGAAATATTTTTTGGTAGTTTGATTAGTATGGCACTGAATAAGTAAATTAGCTTAGGTAGGAATTGTCATTTTTATTATATTAGCTTGGCCTACCCATGAGCAACTGCTGTTTTTCCAATTATTTACATCTGACTTTATTTGTGTGAAAAGTGTTTTATAATTTTGTTCATATAGTTCCTGGGTTTGTTTTGGGAGGTAGACTCCTAAATATTTTATAAGGTCTGCAGTAAGTTTAAATGGAATTTCTCTTTCTATCTCTTGCTGTTGGGCTTTGTTGGTAATATATAGAAATGCTGATGATTTATGTGGGTTTATTTTATAGCCTACAACTTTGTTAATGTTGTTTATTATTTTAAGTAGTTTTTTACTTGATTCTCTATGGTTCTCCAAGTATATCATCATATCATCTGCAAAGAGTGATAGCTTTATTTCTTCTTTGCCTATTCTAATACCTTCAATTTCTTTTTCTTCTCTTATTGCTAAAGCTAATATTTTCAGTACAGTATTGAACAACAGTGGTGATAATGGGCATCCTTGTTTCATCCCTGATCTTACTGGAAATGCTTCTAGCTTCTCTCCATTATGTATGATGCTTGTTGAAGGTTTTAGGTAGATGCTATTTATTATTTTAAGGAAGACTCTATTTATACCTATGTTATCTAGTGTATTTAATAGGAATGGGTGTTGTGTTTTGTCAAAAGCTTTTTCTGCATCTATTGAGATGATCATGTGGTTTCTATTACTTTTGGTGTTGATGTGATCAATTATCCTGATAGTTTTTCTGATATTGAACCAGCCCTGCATTCCTGGTATAAATCTTTCCTGGTCATAGTGTATTATTCTTGTGATAAATTGCTGTAATCTATCAGCTAATATTTTATTTAAAATTTTTGCATCTATATTCATTAGACAAATTAGTTTATAATTTTCTTTCTCTGTTTTGACTCTTCCTGATTTAGGTATTAGCACCATATTTGTATCATAAAAAGAAATTCTTTTTTTTTCTTAAGATTTCATATTTTTCTTGAGTTTTGAATTTGCAAAATATGTATGGAGTTAAATTTACATTCTTGCTAATGTTCAGACCTGTTAATTTTCACATAGATTTCTTGGTGACTTTATGGCTATATAGCAAATAAATTAAGTACGTAGTGGAGATGCAACACTGTTTAATGAGAGTTAGTATCTCTGGTTGGAGTAGAGATGGTTCAAGATAAGTGAGCCACTTTTGACTATGCTACATCAGAGTTGACCTTTTATGGTTGAAGATTTTTTCCCCCTTGATTTCCGGTCACATTTAAGAATGAATAGAATCCTTTTCTGAGATTTGTTTGTATCAAACTTAATCCATACTGAGGAAAATTGAGTGTAGAATTTAATTGTGATTTTCTTTCTCATTGGATTGATTTTTTTTTAATCACTCCTCACCACAATGTGATACTTGATATTGTTATAATGAGGCATTTGTGTTTTATTGTTCAATGAACTGATGTGCTTATATATAAAAACAGTGATATAGGAATTGGCGCATAAATATATATATATATATATATATATATATATAGAGAGAGAGAGAGAGAGAGAGAGAGAGAGGAGAGAGACATCTGTATTTCTAGATCTAGATTCCTAGAACAGATTTAAAATATCTAGATACATAGATATGTATATGTCTACATATGTCTAGATACATAGATATTAATCTCTACCTATATATTTATAGCCAGATACTGGAGTTTAAATCCTTGTTCCACAATCTTAACTCATAACATTTGGTAAGTCAGTTCACCTCTCTAAAGATCATTTTCCTTAGAGGCAAAATGAGAATGTTAAACCAGATGATCTCTAAAATCTTCTTCAGGTCTAAAGTTTTATGATTGCATGATGTCTTATATTACCAATCACTGAATCATTACCATTGAAACAATTCAGAGTCCTTTTTTTTACATCAGATAATTCATAATCAATCAGTTGATAAGCATTGTAATACTTTGAGTATTTCTGATTTCATAAGTGGTTTGTTTTGATTGTCCTTTTAAAGTAAGATGTCAAATCATCTGTATGTCTAAAGAATCAAGTATTGAGAACTAATATGTTGGCTTTTGTTTATAAAAAATTAATTTTAAGTCGTTTTGGAAACATGCAGCTCTAATAATCATTTACATATTTGGTCAGAAGAATAGTACAGGGAGTGGTCAAAGCTCATTACAACTTGAGAGAATAAAAGTGAAATATCATCTACATCAATTAATGTCTAAGGACTGCTCAGTACAAGCATGGTTAAGCATACTATTCCTAAAACTGGTCTATTATTACATTCTAATAATAAATCTTGGAATTTTAGAGTCAGAGAGGATCCGCAAGTCAACTAGTCCAACTTTTACTTGAGTATTAATTAAAATCAGATACCTCCAAACTAAAACATTAGAACTGGTCATAAAATTATTTAATGTGTTGATATCATATATTATTAGCCCACCAACAATTAGGTTTGCCAAGTACTCTTACTTTGTTCTTTAAAAACCCTGTATCCTGCACAAATAGGACAACAGTCATTTGACATTCCTTCAGTGTTGATGAAGAAAGAGTAGCGTCATATGGGCCTATCATCTTCAATGTAGAATTTTTTAAGTTTAAATGATTTTTTTGTGCATTTTAGTGTCATCTTGGCATATCTGGAAAATTTCCAAGTAATGTTTAATGCATGCAGAACTTCTAGGTCTTTTTTTAACAGCACTATCTTATTTTTGTGCATTTTATGGTAATTCTAATAAGTATTTTAGTCAAAGTTTACCTTACAGACCACAATTAGAAAATGTCCTAATAGTTAAATAAAGAAATATTAACTCCTAATAACATTCTATGAAAATTAAAAAGATTCATATTTTCATATACTTATAGAAGACTTTAAAAAATACTGTCCAGTGATTTTGGTGATCTGTCTTAATTCTGATTTACCACTGTTGGTTAAAAGACAAATTCAACTTTAGGATAGTAACCAATGTGTAGCCATTACCCTATAAAACAGAAATTTCTATTTCTAGTAAATTAAACGATCGCTGAAGAACAAATACAGGGTATGTCTTCCTTACCTTCTGTCAGGATTCTGTTTCATCTGAGAGATATGTGTCCAAATTATAAAAGGATTTTATTGAAACCCAGGTTTTACAAAACATTCTTTGTTATACTCTACAAAATGCTAGGAGATTATTGACACTTAACATAAGAAAATGTGGTTAGGAATAGATTGAGATAAAAGTGTAAGAGCAATCAAAGGAAGCATGAACTCATGAAAATAGCAGTGGATTTGGATTCAGAAGATAAGACTTCTGTTCCAAACTTAGACACTTAACAAGTTCTGTAACCTTAGCAAGTCACTTCTTTTGTCTCTGAGTCTCATTTTCCTTATCCATAAATGTGAATGATTAAACTGGTGCTACTTATCTCATAGGTTTTCTTGTCTTCCCCCTAGGAAAGTATTTTGTAAAATCTTAAAGCACTGCATGAATGTGTTATTATTTTTACAAAGTATTCACCTTGTAATGAATAACCTGATAAAGATTGTATCCCCTCTGTAGGGAACTTAATGTGCAAGCTGTCTTTAGCAGATTCTGTGTCCAAAAAACAGGAAAAAAAATGACGGGCAGACTTCTGGTAAGAAATGAGTCTGTCTAAAGTTACAGAGACTGGTCTTCAGACATTTTGTAACATGGGAATAATAATGACACCTATTTCATGTGGGAGTTAAATACAATATAGCTAGGGCCCTATTAGTGAGAATAATGAACTTCCTGAAGTGGTGAAATACAATTGAATTCCCTATTAATTATATAAAATACATTAATTGGTTCCAGCCCAATGTAAATATGTAACGTAGATTCAAATAACGCACTTACAGCAGGGGATTCTTAAATGTCACAGTGAACAGAGCACCAGCCTTGGATTCAGGAGGACCTGAGTTCAAATCTGGCCTCAGACACATAATACTTACTGGCTGTGTGTCTCTGGGCAAGTCACTTAACCCCATTGCCTAAAATAAAATAAAAAAATCAAAGCTGTAGTGTTAACTTTGTATGATTTTATCATTTACAAGGTTCTAGTTCAGGTTTTACCTCAAGTTGCTTCTGTAGCTACCTCAGTTTTCTTATTTATAAAAAATCTCTTCTAGATGTAAAATTATAATCAGATTTATTAATTTATTTTATTTTTAAAGAATTATACCAGAAAGCTAAATCCCAGTAAGGATAGTAAATAAAACTGATGATGATATCAAAGAGAACAGTAAAGGAGAATGCTACTTTAGCAATACTTTCCCATATGACATCATATGATAAATACTACTTTATGAGAGGCCCAATTGTATGATGGATAGAGCTCTAGATTTGTTGATAGGAAGGCTCGAGTTCAAATCTTACCTAAGCTAACTTACTGGTTATGTGACTCTGAGTGAGTTACTTAATTTCTGAATCTTTTTTCTTTATCTATAATATGAGATTTGAGGACCCCTGAGGGCCCTTCAGTACTTAATTTATGATCTGATGACCATTTTGTGTTTCAGAGAGTCATAGTATGTCACCTACATATTAAAGCTGAATTCGACCTTTATGGAAGCCATATTAATGTTCTCAGACTTTCAAGAGATGATTAGAACAGAAATCAGAAAGTATTCACTTAATTTATAGCAGACTAATAGTGTAAGAGAGTGAGTGGAGTTTTTTTTTTTCAAATGAACAATTTGCTCCATAGATATATATATATACTGCAGAAGGGAAATGAATCTCTGGGTCGCAAACCTTTGAAAATAGGACCACTCTTGAGATATGTACTTATCTCTTGTATGAAGGAATGAAAAACAAAATAAAAATAATGTTTGAGCAAATATTCTCACTTCATAGGTTTCTTTTGAATTTGAAATCATTGTTGGGCAGAAATGTTTATCATGAATATCAGTAAAATTTTCATACCCAAATCTATGTCCATTTTTAATAATCCTTGTCCTCCTTTGCTTTCATTCTTAATAGCTTTGGACTATTTTGACCGCTCTAGTCTATTTGAAGGTTACTTCTGCTTTTTTCTTTTAGGACACTGTGGTCTCCTAACTTTATTTCCCTTTCACTATGTGATCCCTTTCTGCTCCTATGATTCTTACTAGGTTGCAAGCTCCTTCAGGACAGATGAAGTCACCAAGAAAGAGAATACAGAGAAGACAGTCCAGAATCATGTGGAACACATGGAGTTAGGAAGAGTTAAGTCAAGCCTAGCACATAATAGGTGCTTAATAATGCTTGTTGACTGGATTTGATTTTTCCTAACTATAGGTGTTTTGCATAGTTCTGGACTCTGCCTTCTCCATATTCTCTTTCTTGGCTATTTCATCTACTCTCACAACTTAAGCTGCTATGAAAGTGACTTACAGATTTACATCTATGGTTTCACATTGTCTCTCTAGCTCAGACCCATGTTTCAAACTCCCTGCAGCACCTTTACCCCTGTACCCTACTGTCATATTAAATTCAATATTCCTTAAACAAGCTGTTCATCCTTTTAATAAAATCTGATAATCCTGGCCTTCCTGTTTGTATTAGTATTAGTACCTGGATACAATGCTTTTTTAAAGTCTGGCTTAAAATTATTTTTGGCTGCCATATCACACTTTTGACTCATTTTGCTCTTTCATTGCTATAAAACCTGTAGATTTTTTTTTCAACGGACAACTATCTGATCACAAGTCCTCCATATTGTACTCAAGAAATTATTATTTCTTTTTTTGTGTGAGGCAATGGGGTGAAGTGATTTGCCCAGGGTCACACGACTAATAAGTGTCAAAGTGTCCGAGGCCAGATTTGAACCCAGGTCTTACTGAATCCAGGGCTGGTGCTCTATCCACTGTGCCATTTAGCTGCCCCAAAATTATTATTTCTTAAAAATTTTATCTTACCAGTTCCAGCTCAGTGTTATACTCTCAACATCTGTTATTCAAAGGGGTTTCATTGTGTATTTTGAAGTCTGAGTATGAGCGTAGAGTTTATTGTTGAGAGGAAGACAATGAACCATGTCCTTAAATCTTAAAGAAATAAACCCTAAAGAAGTGATTGCTGAGTGATAATGACAAAGAGATATTCGGGAAGTGGCAGTGATAAGCAAGGAGTTTATTTTTTTTTCTTAACTATTTTGTCAAAGGATATGAAAGAAGGAACATATAGTACTAAAGATTGTGACTAGGTATTGCTTATCTTATGATGGAAGTCAAGATTCTGTTCATACTAGGAGTCTGAAAGAGTATGAAGTGAAGTGATCTAGGATGGAAGATTTCATCTTATGGAGGGGTGGAGCTAAAGTGGATGGGGAAGGAGTAGAAGGTATGTTTGTCTCAACTTATAGCAACTCTGAATCTCAGGGACAAGGAAAACAGGAGCTTAAGTTTTGCCATAGGATTGGGACAAAACCATTTCATCCTTTGATGACTGAATATCACATAAATGAGGGAGCAGGTTTCTTGGACTGATTACTTAAAATACATGGGTTCTGGAGGTGGATACAGAAGTAGGAGGTGTCAGGGAGTTCTGTCCTCGAACCTGATTTAAATAGATGATGCTCATATACCTCAGTTAAGACTGTATTCATACTCAGCACCAGTCACATAGTTCATCTCAAAGTGACAGGAAGTGAGGCACATCTAGAAGATGCCATGAACATGAAGAAATCATTCAGCTCCCAATCTCTGGATCACCAGGAGCCTAGGCCCTCTAAATATCTTTGGTGCTATGGGGTGCAAAATCACTAATGCATCTGTTTAGGATCTTAGCCAAATTTGAAGCCACTACCAAACAGATCTTCTAGTGTTTCTGGAACCTCAAGGCTCAGAAGTTTTGAGGGAATATGAACTTCCCTTCAGCACAAGCTCTCTGGAGAGACAATATCCTCAAATATTGAGAGCATTAGACTTGGAGTCAGCACAGAACTTTGTTCAATTCCCCCATTTTATGCCAGCTGTGTGACCACAGACAAACCCTCTACTTTTTCTGAGCTTCAATTTTCTCATACTTTAAATGGGTATGTAGCACAGAAGCTTTCATACAGAAACATTTACTTTCAAAGGTGTGATCATAAATGTACAAACTTATACCCCCAACATGTGGAGGACAAAATCGTCCTCCCTACCTGCTCTACCTTAGCCTCTGGGGAAGAGAGGGCAATAGATTCATAGATTGGCTTGGTTCCCATAGAGCACAGTCTCACTTCTAAGCCCAAACCAATTTGGACCTGAGTCCCAGGTCACTTGGCTTCTCAGGGCTTCCATGCAGGGTTGGCTGGCTGCTGTACCCTCCCACCTGCAATACTCATTCCAAGGTCTCCATGGCTCAAACTCTCAGTCAGTAGAGATTAGCTTGGGCATCAGAAACTTAGGACAACCAATAAGACAGGCCCATTTCAAACAAACAAGCCTCAGACTCATTTCTTATAGCTGGGGTAAAAAAGAGGTAGCAGGATAAGTTCAGTTCATGGCATCCACACCGGGTACAGTGGTAGACAAAAGTGACCAACTCAGTCTCACCAGTTTGAAAGATGTAGGCAGCCAACCAAAGAGGCTACCCTACCCACATGTTAAGGGACCACAAGGGGTGAGGAAGAAGGTAGAGGCTCCAGTTAGGGAAATGAGGTATGTTCAAAAGTGGGATCACCCATTTAGTAATAACTGTAGTGGCTACTTCACAGGGCTGTTGTGAGGAACAAGTGAGATAATGTACATACAATGGTTTGCAAACTTTAAAGTGTTATGCAAATATTAAATATCATCATTTCCCAGGAGCTTATACTATTGCTCCTAACTTAAAATTCTAATCTTGAAGTGCCTCCCTCAGGTAGATGTAACTCAGGGTTACTAGAAACTTTAAACCTCTCCTGAAAAGTCCACATGACTCACAGTACCAGTGGAGATCAAAGTCAAGGTATGCTCCTTGGTTGTGGCTTATACAGCTCCAAGTTTGACTCATGTCCTAAGAACTTTTTTGTTTTGTTTTGATCTGCTGGCTGATGAGCTCATATCTCTCCAGCTTCTGAGTTGGCCAAAAAAAAATATTTACCATTTCACTGATGCCTCTTGTATACTAGGTATCTAGGAGCACATCATTCCTTGGGAGGCCATGTAATTTCATGAGCCTCATTCATGGTCCTCAGAGAAACTCTGTTCCTGCATGTATTCCTCTATGCTTTCCTAGACACACTCTTTCTAATTTTTGTAACTCTTTATTGCCCAAATTAAAGGCCATGTTTAAGAGTACAGTCAATTTGTACAAACCAACTATGAGGCCTTTGACTGGAATCCATCTTACAGAGTTTTTAGAGACCTAACATCTTGTCAATGAGATACAAGGGAAAGAAGGGACTTCTGTAGCATTTCAGAACATATATGGGTATAACTGCTACGTGTGGCAGCTGAATGGCCTACTGAAAGCTAGTGATGGACTTGGAGTCAGGAAAGCTCTGAGTTCAAAATCTGCCTGAAACATTTTCTAGCTCTGTGACCGTAGGCAATTCACTTAATTTCTGTGGACTTTTGTTTCCCCATCTATAAAATTAATTACAAGAAAGGACTTATATCATACGGTTATTGTGATACTCAAATGAGATGATATATGTAAAGAGCTTTGTAAATTTTAAAGCACTACATAAATGTTATCATTAGCAATATCATTATACATTGCATCATTCTTATTTATGAAACTCTTCCTCCTCATATAAGCTTCTGAAAGTTAGGGACTCTTTGTATCCCCAATATTTAGCGTAGTGTCTAATTCATAAGTAAAGGCTTAATGAAACTTTGTTGACTTGAACTCAGTTTATAATCCTTTCAATAGTGTTTGTGGCTCTTAGTGACTCACAGTGGATTGAGGTCACAATCACAAAGCTTTCAGCAGAAGAGGAGATATAAAGCTTAACTGAAATTGTGAGGGAAGCATCTTCATTATTACCTTCATCCCAAAGTCATATGGAGGCCTAGCTATCAATGAAGGCAGAAACAAAATTCCAGACAGTTTTGGAATTTACCTTGTTTGTGAGATAGGAGCTCCATCTGTCATCTTTTGGCAGCTGTCTTTCATTTCTGAAACTCTGACATTGAAATGTAGGTGGGATTAAAGACAGCCTAAAAGCTGAATAATACAGATACACCAGATTGGAGAAAGAATGAGGTATAATTATAATGACTTAACAATTAGCAAATATGTCAGAATAATTCAGATGTAGAAAAGCAAGAAAATATCATGAACTAATTTAACCTACTAGATAAATAAACATAAGTTGTAATCAAAAGCTTTGAAAGACTTTATTAATGTCAAATGACTCAGAAATTTGTTGAAATATATTTACAATTTACAGCAACATAAACTTCAATTTGTATGACTTGACTGGTAGTTTAATGAATTGGGTTGAAACCTCAATAACAAGTTATGGAAGTTGTTCTTAAAAATGACATCATGATCCCATTCAATAATAAGGTTTTTTTTTTCCCTGAAATTTGTTCCATAGTTGTTTTTTATTTATTTTTATTTTTTTACCTAATGCAATAATACTTAGATTTAATATTCTCTGAAATTTTTGGTATAGAGACACACTCAATAAAGTAATTATAATTTCACAAAAATATCAAAATACCTCCAAAGCAACCATATCCATGATTTAGAAGTGGTAGCCAATTTAATAGACAGTTTAATTGACATGTCCCAGAATGTATATAGTCAATGAAACTCTAGATTTTGAAGTCAGAAGAATTGGTTTTGATCCCCAGTTCTATGTGACCTTGAATGCTTCTTTTAACCTTTCCAAGCCTCAGAGTACTGTGTATAAAAGGAGAATAGTACAAAGTATGTGTGCCACCAATCTCAGAGAGTTATTTGTAATATGTAAAGCATTCCATTTAAAAGACTTTGTAATGGCAAATAATAATAGCTAATAGCTAGTATTTATATAGCACTGTAAGATTTTCAAGTCCTTCAAGTTTTTTAAATACTTAAAGATCAGACATCTTTCTTCCCTTTGTCTTCTCTTACTCAGGCTAAATGTTCTCAGTGACTTGATTCATGGCTTTCAATTCCAGGTGAGACTTCCATGATTTTTCCCTGGTGCTTTCTCCATTTTTGTGATGCTCTCCCTCTTCACTTCTGCCACTCTGTATTCATAGTTTCCCTCAAATCACTCCTTTTTTCTCAATCCTCCAGTACTTATTCGTTGTTTGGAGGTTAACAAAGTAGCAAACCTCTTCGTTTTTGCTTTTGTAATTTCACAGCAGTAGTGGGTGGCAAAGCCCCCTTCATCTCCTGTGTCATGTTTTCCTTGCAGAATTTTCCCCCTGATAAATATGAACTCTCCTATTGGTGCTCTTTATTTGCAGGGTTCAATTTATTAAGTCCACAATCTTTCAGAGATGGTATGACCAATGAAAGGGAAATGGATTCTTTAACAATTTTTGCATTTGTCCAGCATGACGCTTGCTTAATAGTTTTAGATATGTTAACTGAGGTTTAACTGTAGGTTCATCTGCTGTTGATAGATCAGCTGTAATTTGATCTTCTTTCTGCACCATTATCAGGGCTCTGCAGTTATATTCATGGCAGAAATTCTCAAGAGTAGATATGTTCCATGTGCATCCATCTTCAAGTTTTGTGTTCAAACAGTGGAAAATGCTTTGATGTATTCAACAAATAATCATTATACTCCCAACCAAAGCAATTTTGAATTGCAGCAGAATTAAAATGAGCATATGACTTACGTGCACCCCTGTGTACACATCTATGTGTATTCTGCTTTGAGAGCATAAAGAATTCAGCTGTGGCCCATGATTTAGAGAAGTAAAGCTTAATTTGCCTCTTCTTTTCCTCAATACTAGCAGGAATAAAATGTAGTTTTCAAAATGGTGGCCTTGAACTCTAACCTTTCCCTGTAGCTTCTGAAATGGTATTCATGAAAATGCTCGTGACTACTTCATGAGCAGTGCCTTAAAGCTAAGTGCTAGCTTTTTAACCTTATAAATGCCAAATGTAGCTATTATTGTATTACTGACAAAAAACCAGATTTAAGAAGTCTTTGTTTAAATACTATACCTTTATAATAACAACTTAGTACTAAAATTTGACAACAATCTTCACAATTCAATAGCTGCTTTTGCTGCAGAAATAATTCTCATTTTGTTTTTAAAATTTTAGTTTATAATGCTCCTTTACCCAAATTTGAAAATGATGCTTTTGAAAATCAGTATAGACATAGCTATAGATATATTGCTTTGATATTTTTTTTTCTTTTTCGTGAGGCAATCAGGGTTAAGTGACTTGCTCAGGGTCACACAGTTAGTAAGTGTCAAGTATCTGAGGCCGATTTTGAACTCAGGTCCTCCTGACTCCAAGACCAGAGCTTTGTCCACTATAACACTGAGCTGCTCCTGCTTTGATTTTTTTTTTAATATGTGTTCTAGATTTTTGCTTTCATTTGTTTGGAAAACTCTGCATGTGAAAAGTACTTCCACAAATGCAGCTCAACAACTTAATGGTAGCTTATGGTGTCATATAGTCACCTGGGGCACTGAGAGATTAAGTGATTGTCCATGATCACCTAGCTAGCTACGTCATATGCAGATCTCAAAGCTAGGGCTACTGACCACAGAGCCAGTGCTCTCTTTTCTGTACTATTTCTTCCTATTTATGAATATCTGTGTAGTAGGCTAAAGTGTCTTTTAATTTGGGACTTAAAGAAAAAAATGATTTACAGTTTCACATTTCTTAAACACTCAAACATCTACATAGAAAGTACATTTTTTGGCTTGAAACTCCTATATATAAGTCTCTTGGGAACTACAGAGATTATGTCCCGAAACAAATAGGATGGTTAACTGTTAAAAGTCTAGCATTAAAAATGGCTTTCCTGTCATTTCATCCTCAGTCCTCTCATGGAATCTCAGTCATCAACGAATAAGTTGTTTTGGAATAGAAACCTATAGAGTTAAGGAAAATAAAAGTCATTGCCAAGTATTAAAGCACAACTATGGCTTTGAACAATATCAGAAAGGGTGTTAATGGAAACATTATAGGCATGGTTGACTCGGAGCCTTAACCTTAGCAAAGCCCATATATGTCAGAAGATGGATACCAAACTCAGATCTTCCTCATTCTGAGGGTGGCTCCCTATCCCAGATGACAAGCTGCCTCTATGTGAACTGTTATTAATGTACCCAGTGTCCTTAGAAAGGTAGTATGGTATAATGGAAAGAGTGTTGGACTTCACTCAGGAAAGATTACATTTATATTTTGCCTCTAGTATTGATCTGTGCATGTGAGCACAGGCACGTTGCTTAATTTTTTTGAACTTTAGTTTACTCATCTGTAAAATGGGGAATAATGATGGTCATGGAGATAATGAAGAGGGTGATTAATAATAAGGATAATAATAAAGTGTAGTCCCCTTTTCAGAATGTTATGGGGATCAAATGAAACAATATATGGAACATACCTTGAAAACTTTAAATATACACACACCAAACAACACATGTTTAAATAGTTTTCCAACTAACTTTGTTCTACTTATTTCTTCACTCAGCAGAATGCCTTCTATTCAGTATGGTACCTCATTAGAATGAATGGAAAAAATAGAAGCCTTTGGTGAGGCTTCATTGAGATAATATTTAAATGGAACTATAATTTTTCCAGAACAGATATCCTTTCCAATAGTACAGTTCCAAACATCTCCATTGCTTCCTGTGATATTTTGATCCAGATTCTTATTTGATTTCCTCTAGAAATTTCACCCAATGTGCTGAAGAATTTCCTTTATTGAAAAAAAAAACTATCTCCAGAATACAAGGCTAGTACCCAAATAATCTTTTTCTCTCGTTTTTGCCACATGAACAGACTGGAAGTGTTTTGATTTCACTGAATATCCTTGGTGTGTTATTAAAAGCGAAAAGAACACAAGATTGAGAACTGGGTGTGAGAGGTGGGTTCTAGTCTTAACTTTTCCAATATCTCCTATTTGACCTTGGGTAGGTTACTTCCCCTCTCTGGTCTTAGCTTCCTCTTTTATAAAACTGAATGGATTGCTTAGATCAATAGTGCAAAATTCAAATAGAAATGGTTCTTTGAGGTTGCATATAGATTTGAAAAACCACAAATTAAATATGTTGTATTGTATTTTGTAGTAATTTTATTAAACATTTCCCAACTGCATTTTAATATGGTTCTTAGTAGTTAGGAGTTTTGTTTAGATGACCCTTAAGATGAGTCCCAGGTCTGAAATTCAATTATTCTGTAGCCATTATGAGAAATCAGCTTAAACCACATAAAGAGGAAGGCCTTTGTTGACATGGATATCATATGAAATTGACTTTGAGAATCACTAAAGATCTTGATACTGAAATCTATTCCATTCATTCAAATATATAATAGTCAAATAGTATCTCTCTAATGTCATTATTCTCCCTACTTTCTGGTTATCTTGATTTTTCATGAAAGGAATGGTGGTATCTTTTTGTTTTCTACTTTCCTAGGTCCTTTGCCATTTGATAGTGACATTCACCAAACTGTAATTTTTGATAGCATGAAAGCAATTCTTGGATCACAGCAAATCAGTTTTTAACAAGTTTACTGAGAAAGTGTTTAGAGCGATCAGAGTTGTATGGTAGTACTTGGAGAGAAAACATTTTCTATAACATGCTCCTGTATACTTTCTTTGAAACTTTCTTCAATACACTGTGCAGAAATCATTTAGTATTATTAAGGTAAATCAAATGAACCCACATTAGCAGAAAATAGAAAAGTCCTGTAAGGCTTTCCCTTTTAATTTTTACTTTTAAATCTATTTCAGAAGCTTCCATAGCATTGGGCTGTTGTATTAAATGCCAAGACATTGGCCTCCTCAACACTTGCTATGTTGCTGTTCGTTATCTTTTGCTAGAGTAACCAACATGCTCTCATTTGAAAGCCTGTGTAACATAGCCCCCAAAACAGGAGAAAGAAAAGGCTCATACAGTCATCTAGCCTTTCTTCAAAATATGAGTTCAGGAAGAACTTAGGAATGCCTCTGCACAGTAATTAGAAAGCATGTTAGTTTAGAGGAACTTGAATCAAGTTGGGAATTAGCTAAATACCTGAAGCATTAAAATCTCAACTTTTTATCTAATTAATTTGTTCAGTAAAGCAAAACAAATCAGAAAATGCATCATCAATGTCTAGTTTCTCACAAGTACATGTATATATGGTGAAATACTCTTTCAATTTACCAATTTAAAAGATTTTCTATTTGACCATTATATGTTTAAATGAATAAAATTGATTTCAGTATCAAGATCTTTAGTGATTCTCAAAGTCAACTTCATATAATATCCATGTCAATAAAGGCCCTCCCCTCCATGTGATATATGAGCTGATTTCTTATAATGACTACAGAATAATTGAATTTCGGACCTGTAACTCATCTTAAAGATCAACCAAAGACCAATTTAAAAGATGGTCTTTGGGGTGGAAAATAGTACTGCTTTCTAAAGTGTCAAATTCATATTACTGAGAAAAAAATGATTTAGATATTTATTTAATTTTTGAAATTTTAAGAGGGAAAAGTTCCAAACACATTTCTTTAGCCTATTACATATTAAATATAGCTGTGGCTAAAATTTTTAAAGATTTGACATAATTTTCACAAAGTTTATTCAATAATAATTCTACCAAGATTAAAGTAACTTCATTTCTTCTTTAGGGAAACCACAGGTTAGGGAGGAAAGCAAGACTAGATTAATGAGAAAAATTTGATGTTTTTGTCATTCAATTCTTGCCTGGTAACATAGAGCCAATCATGTCTTCTCTTTTACAAAATGAGAGGAACAGTTTTCCACCCTGCTGACTGCCAGTATGGTGATAATCTGTATAATCCTGAAAGCTTTAGTTAAGCAGTCAACAAATACATTAGCACACACTTCATACAAGGTATGTGGCTAGGAACAGGGTGACTTAGTGTCTTAAGAAAGCGCTCAGATTTCCCTTTGAAATCCAGATTTTATTATATTATTGATTTACCTCTACTTAAAATGCATATACTTTGAGCTGCACTTTTTAAGAGAAAAGATTGAATAGCAGAAGAAATTATTTGAACCACACAAACACATTGCAATGATAATATCATCATTATCACTGTCACCAGCAATAATAAATTTATTTAAGCAGACATATACAAAGCGCCCTTTATGTGAATGGTCAAGAGGCTGTTTTGGTGTAGTGACTTCAGAACCAGTCAGAAGTCCTGGGTTCAGGCCCTGCCTCTAACACATGCTGGCTATGTGACCTTGGACAAATGAATTAACCTCCTAGTGCTTTAGAAAACTTTTTAAAAATTTTTTTAGTGAGGCAATTGCGGTTAAGTGACTTGCCCAGAGTCACACAGCTAGGAAGAATTATGTGTTTGAGGCCAGATTTTAACTCAGGTCCTCCTGACTCCAGGGCCAGTGCTCTATCCACTGTGCCACCTAGCTGCCCCCAGAAAACTTTCTAAAACTACATATTGCAGAGAAGATACCAATTTGCATTGGTGCAGGGAGCTTCCTCATGAATTCTCAGTATCAATGAAATCACAGATTTTTCCTATCCCCACCTCCATCCCTATTCCTATGTAAAAGCCATTGTATTATGTACTAGAGCCACACAGATGAAATATGCCTCAGTCCTTACCTTCAAGAAGCTTACAGTACAGTCAGGGAATAGAAGGGGGAGGTAATTAGCAAATAATAATAATAATAATAATAAATCACACTCACACAACTCTTATGTGCCGGGTACTGTGTTTTATAATTATTATCTCATTTGATCCTCACAACAACCCTAGGAGGTAGATACTATTACTACCTGCATTTTACAGATAAGGAAAATGAGGCAAAGATTAAGTGACTTGCCCAGGGCCATACTGCTGGTAAGTGTCTTAGCACTCAGAAGATTTGAATTCCTTCACTCCTGGCCCATTCTCTGTCCACTGGGCCACACAGGTACCCCTAGCCTACTTATTCAAATAGTGTTCAAAAACTAGTATCAAGCAATGTTTTCCATCATTTTAGCCTCATCCTCAAATTTGCAAGTCATTGGCCATTTGCAATCATATAACTTTTCCAGAATGATGGAAGTATGCTTTAGAGTGATTAGGGAAGGGTAGGAAGTGAAGAAATGCTATTCCTCCTCGAGAGATATTATTCAGTATTTGCAAATGCCAGGATAAACATATTTGGTGACATGTTTGTGTGCCTGTTATAGAAATATAACATTATGTGCTAGGATCAAACTATCTTTGACATAGAACAAAACCTATTTTTTTTAGTTTTTTTGAGTGTACAACTATGTAAAAAAAACTCATTTCAACTGAGATGTTAACAAATATGGTTTAAAATAGTAAAAAAAATACCAACATAATGATGAGAGGCTGAATTATAGTGACAGATTTCTTCTTGATTATAACTTCAGTATTAGAAAGTTATACATACTTAAAATTAACTGTCTATTATAGTGTTGTTTTATTACTGGCCATTTTGGAATGAGTTCAGTAGTTCTACTCCCTAGGGGATCATAGAAACTGAATCTTCTTTAAAGTTAAGTGGTTTGTAATGAATTGCAATTTGAAATTGAATTACATTAGTGTGGACATTTTGACCATTGATCATTGACGAGAGCGTTGCACTTGTACAAATAATTGAACAGTGGTTGGGCTTTTTCCTTACCGTTAATTTTATGGTATTGAACCTCTTGAACGTGCAAACTGCTCTTTATGTTTTTATTTCTTCATTCGAATGATAAACATTTTTACATTCATTCTCTGCTCTTAATAAATGATTCTTGAGTTGCTATCTTTTCAGGAGGTTCGTTTGTGCTCCTCTCACTCATAGCCCTTGTCTGGACCTCTTAATGATAAGTGACCCTAAAATCTTTAGCTGATTTGTGAAGCCATTATCCCCTCCTCCCTCTCTTTCCCTTGATGAGGCAGCATGGGAGACAAGCCAAACCATTCCTAGTTCCTGTTTATAATAGCTTAACTCCCTTGCCCTTTACTGTGTAATCAACCACATCAAAGATATACACGTCCACACATGCACATATATATATATATATGTATGTATATATCCAACTGAAATGCTTTTTTCAATTATCATCATTATTTATCATTAGTTCTATATGTGCACTGTGAATTAGATAATGTCTATATCTCTTGGAATTTGAGATTACATCTATAAATATAAATCTACTCACAAATCTAATCATATTCTCTCTTCAAATTTCCTGACACTTCTCCAAATGCCTGTAGGACATCTCAACTCGATTATTTCATCTGTTTAGGTCACTGCTATAGGAAGAGATTTTTAGATACAATTGTACTCCATTTCTATCTACTAAAATATCGTTGAGCAGGGGACAAATAATAAAACTGTCAGAATCCCACTGTATAAAGTTTTTTTTTCTTTGAGAGATATTTGCTTAAGGATGATTGAAAAGCATATGAATTTTAAAGAAATTTCCAGATCAGTAAAAACATGAAAATTGAATAACATTCTATGAATTGAGAGGACAGTTCTTCACAGTAACTCTAATGACACAAACACACAAAATTTTCTGCTGAGAATGGAACTACATTATCTATTGATAACTATTCTTTAACTCAGATGCCAGAGAAGAGCTGAAGGGGAGAGCAGAAACCTGCTGCTAATTTGCCCCTCAGGAAGAGAATGGAAGCAAACCTGATGCCTGTCTCTGTCTATGAACATGCTCAGAAGACCTGTGCATTGTTAATCCCTTCCCCACTGTTCTTTTGCTCTAGTCAAGTCATGCATAATTATTTTCTTTCTAGCTAGCATTTCTATAGGCTAGTCTTCAGCATCCCTTACGGGTTGGAGGCAATATACCTTCTGTGTTTCAAACTCAATACCAGTTAAATCTTTGAAACACTCAGGGATATTAGGCCTTTGCAAGGCACCACCATTTTGAATTATAGAGGCTGATCCCTAACTTTCTAGGCTTTTTTTGTTTATTATTGCCTTCCATCTACTTTAGCAAACTGGATAACTCTCTGACCATTGTGATTTCCTGAATCTGTGCCTTGTTCCAAGCATTCCCTGTCCTAAGAAATCAAATGAGCTTATTACTTCATTTTAAATAAATAATGGACAACAGAAATGTCCGACATTTCCTCCACTTTATCCTTGAATGCCTAATAACATGTTAAAACCCAGTTTAGAGGCCATGTGGGTCAGGAATCCTCCCCTTAATCATACATATTCCTCTTAGATAATGACAGTTTCCCCATGGTACTTAATGGGATATTTTATACTCCTCTAATGCACTTATTTGGTGTTGTATATTGTACTCAACTGCATCTTATCCCCTTACTAAACTCTGAACTTTATGTGGGCAAGTAGCATGGTTTATCCAAATGTTATGCCTTTCCTAGCATCTATCATCATTCTTGGTTTGGAGCAGATGTTTAATAAATGTTTGCATAAATGAATGATTTAATCAACCAATCGGTGAAAGGGTAAGCTCAAGGAAAAATGAATTCATATTATTTGAAAATCTCAGAGTTTGTGTGACTGTTACCTGAATATTGCTAGGAGAATAGTAGGGATGTCCTTTTATCCTGCATTTGATTCTGTGTGTATATTTGCATTTGTGTGTATGTGTGTATGTTTGATTTTTAAATCCAGCACAAAACACCAAAATCTTCTGATTGTGCAATCACAAAGATTATTTTAAAATAATCATATCTTCATTCTTTATTCTCAGTATCATATAGCTATAAAAATAGCAACAAAAGTATTTTTTGAGCATTGGCTCATCTTACCCAAACGGGTGACATAATTTAGTGTAAAGAATTGAACCTGTAGTCAAGAGATGGAGGTTCTAATAGTGCCTCTGACACTGTATGCAAGCTGGGTGATCATAGGCAAATCATCCAGTCTCTCTGAACCTTAGATTCCTTATCCACAAAATGGGGACAATTCTTCACTCACTGTATTGCTGTGAGGAAAATACTTCGCATATATCAAAATCCTATGTAAATGAGTTATTATTACTACAACTTTCTATATTGACTGTGAAAGTGTATCAGACATTAGTCATGCCTTATTCCACTTAAGTTGCTTTCACTCTGACTCATGGTGAATGGATGAAGGGAAACCCAGGACTCAATTCACATTGTGTCACCTCATTTCCTCACATAGCTTTTTGTAATGGTATTAAGTACTGCTAATTTAAGAATGAACCACAATACCTCTTGGAAAGAAAGAGCAGCTTTGAAGAAATTGAGTTCTGACAAATTTAATTCCTCATTTTTCACCAATAAAGACTTTTATGTCTTTCTTTTATATTATGGTATGGCCCCACCATATACTCACATCAGGGGCAAGGATAACAAACGCTGTTGGCTTGTTCTGTTATAGTGAAAGAAAATTGTCGAACATCAGCAGGGATACAGAGGAAATGGTTTGGCCTGCAGTAGAATTGACACTGTTATAACAGGGTACTCTGTAATGGATTTTTGCTGTTCTTAATTATTTAGATTCCTATTTTGGATTTTATTAGTTACTGCATGAAGAGGACGGAAAGTTGCGTCAAATGTTAATTGTCTTACACTGAACAGATTCTTAGATTCAATAGATTTTTGTGCCATGTGAGTTGATCCCTTCAGTTAAAATTACCACGGGAAACCTGCCTCCCTCAAGAAAAATAATCACCATTTCAGAGTCCATCAAGATGCAGTATAGTTTTGAGAGCTGATGACATTTTCATGGTTTTTGGACTAGACATAATAAGAAGTCATCTGGTTTCATTTTACACATAAGAAAACTGAAAGGTGCAGGGAAGCTAAGTGACAACTAATGTCACTCAAGTTGTAAATAGCGGTGCTGGGTTTCCAGCCCAAGTTTTCGGATGTTCTCTTCAGCATAAAAAATGGCATTGTTTATGTTTTTCCAAGACGAAGCTTATAATGATTGATTGAAACATGAGTTCCTGATGATCAGTCACACGTTGATTGTATGGTTTAAAGGAGATAAATATGGATGAGAAGTCAGGAACCCTGAGTTTTCGCTGTGTTGTTTTCCAAATTCTATCACTTATTACTGATATGATCATGGGTAAGGGCGGCTAGGTGGCACAGTGCTGGGCTTGGAGTCAGGAAGAATCATCTTCTTGAGCTCAAATCTAGCCTCAGGCACTTATTAGCTGTGTGACCCCAGGCAAGTCACTTAACCCTCTTTGCCTCAGTTTTTTCATCTGTAAAATGAGCTGGAGAAGGAAATGGCAAAACACACCAGTATGTTTGACAAGAAAACTCCAAATAAGTTCACAAAGAGCTGGACATGACTGAAAACAACTGAGCAACAACAACAAAATTATGAGAAACTTATCTCTTTAGGCCTCATCTCTCAGGGAGCAGACTCTGTGATCTTAATGTATCTTTAAAATGAAGACATTATATTACATAATCCTTTCCATCTCTAAAATTATTTTATTGCAGACATTTTATAGATGTCTATTATATGCCTAACAATTTTCTAGCCTTTTTTTTTTTGGAGAGGGGTATGTAAGGATATAAAGCATGGTTTCAGAATTGGAGGAGCTTATAACCCATCTGGAGGGATGCTTATTAAACATGAGAAAATTGAGGAAAAGATATAATATAAGCAAATACTAAATGGAATTTAAATGTATAACTGTATATTTTGTAGTGAATCATCAGGAGATCTAGACAGTTTAAAAAGGCTTTAAGATTTCCTAGATTTTAAGATTTATAGCTTTACTTACTTACTTAGTAATTTAGACATGGGAGAATTCAGATTTTCCTAACTCCCAGTCTATTGCTTTTTTCATTACACCTCCCCCACTTAATTATGTTTTTCTGTTTAAGAAAATATAATCTGAGTTCCTGAAAGAACTGAATGAGAAGTGAACTTTGGAATAAGCTTAGTTTGAGAGTGTGTGTGTGTGTGTGTGTGTGTTGTGTGAGAAGGGGGAAAGGGAAGTATAGTCAAAAGAGTGAAAAGAGGGCTAAATATGCCATTAAAGAAGGACTGGTTGCAAATTCTGTCTCTGTTGTTTACTATATGTATGACTTCATGGAGGTCAATTAATTTCTCTGGTCCTTATTTCCTCACCTTTAAAATGAAGAGTTTGGACTAATCACCTCTAATGTTCCCAACCCCTGCATTTAATAAAATCTCTGATCTTATGAAATGTTTGTAGTAGGCTACATGAAACTACAGTTCTAGCACCATACACAATGCCAGAGCATGGGTTCTTTTTTTCCTCATGTAAACTGCATTACTGATGGCAGTGAATCAGTAAATACATATATGTGTTCCTTTGAACTGAATTCCTTTGAATGAAATGAGAAAAATCTAACACTCTTCCAAACAGAATTAAAAAAATTTCCTAAGACAACAAGTCTTTTCTGATCTTTCTTATTTGGGAGATATTTTCCCAGATAACTTTTGACATGTCCAACACAATCATTGTGTGCATTTATATATCCACATGTATTTGTATATATAATGAAATATATTAATTATACATGCATTATATTTTACAAGAAGCAAAGTACCATTTAAAAATAATATGAAATGCTATTATTTTAAAATTTTAATATTCTACTCTTTTAATCATTTCTTTTTTTTTTACTAGAATAATTGAATTCATGACCTAGCAAGATTCATTGTTAAAAAAAGAGGAAGGCTGTGTTTGATGTTTCACATTCTAATGTAGGAAATATGTTTATATCACAATGATAACATGGTACCATATTGGGGGATCTAAAATGTAAGGGAAATATTTTATCATTGAATAATATTTTAAATTGTATATATGTACAATATTTTATGTATCATAGTTTGATTCAAGTTTCTTATTATTCATAGAAGCAAATATAGATTCTTCTCAACTCATTCCACTGGGCTTTTTAAAATGCTCTCTTAATTTAGATCATTCTTTTAAAATACAAATGGAAAAATTTATCCTTACTAATCCAGATCATGGGATAGGTTTCATATATGGATTCATGTTTGCATGTGTGCATGCACACATGTACCCTGAAATTGACAAGATTCTTTTAGACTCTTACCACTTGCAAAGGATATTGAAAGAATAATCACTTCAGAGTCTTAGGAAGGTAAAAGTCTTTAGGAACTGGAAGAAGGAAAAATAGTCCAGTTAACATTTTGGAATTATAAAACATGTAGAAAGGCTACTGAAAATATAACTGAAAAATGAAAAATTACATTCTACTTAAAGATATGTGGCTGAAAACTTAATTAATTCTACCTTCCAAAAGGCAAATTCTTTCTTTAATCCATACATAATGTCTATGAAGTGCTTTTGCCACAAAGACTTGAAATGATCAAATTTTTAAGTCTTAAATTAGTTGAATGCTTATGCTTCTTAGAATGGATATAGAATAGTGATGCCTGTCATTTTTTGTTGTTTTCCTTCCAATGGAATTTTATTACCAGTAATATTATAATTTTGATCCTCTTTGTCAGGCAGCTCTTGACAAGCTTTTGGTACCTTTATAAAGGTTTCCTGGATTTTGTTCACATATCCTCCATTTTCTGGATGGCCTGTATCTATTTCTTTTCAATTAAAGTAAAAGAAAAAAAAAAGGAATTAAGCAAAATAAAAGTTGTTGGCTTTGGTAGTAGGTATGGGGACTTTCATTATATCCCTTAAAATAATTAGAGATTCCTTGACATGTTACAAAACTGGGAATGAGAATTGTTAATTAATGTTCTTCCTTGAACAGTTTACTTTCCATGGTATTAACTATGTAGGACCCTGATTCCACGCATTCAATGAAGAGAGTATATCTTATAGTTTGATGGTTTCTTCAACTTGGTTCCAATGCATTTCACTCACTACCTGCAAGGACAGAAATGACAATGCAAACATTATCAAATTACTCCTAGAGATGATAGACGAGAAGGAGGAGTTCAGTATACTTTTTCTAAGTGATAAAAATCCTGTTAGGAATTTGCGGAAGTTTAAAAAAACCCTACATCAATAATGTATGTTTATCTTACATATTGAATTTTTAAAATCACATTAAAGTGGTATTTTTTATCTCTATATTCAGGCTAATTGGTACTGGAACACAGTACAGTTAAAGTGAATACATTTAAAACATTTCATAGTAAATTGTAAAAAAAAGATTTTATTGGCTTGGTTGGGAATTTTTCACAAAATAAAATGAAAATGTCTAAAATAAGTTTATGCTGTCCTATATTTAACAAGAAGTCTGAATTTTTGGAAGGAGCAAAGGATGAATCAAGTATTGATTAGGGGGAAAGTCAGATATAAATTTTTTCTGATAAAATGATACGATAATGACATCATTAATTAACATTTTTGTTTCATAGTTTTCTTTATAGTTGTTGCAAAAATATATATGTACTTAATCAGTTTTTCCAAGGGCCTTTCTTAATCTTTTAATATGCACATATGCTTTCTTTAGAAGAGAAAGAACAACAGAAATGGTGAGGGAGAACTAGATCAGTGTCGAAAGGAGGAATGATTGAGATGGATGTGATTTCATAACTGGTCAGTTGATCAGGGAAAATGTTTGTGTTCTGATAACATTTATTCCTTCCAAAATCTCATAGGAAAGTAAATTGATGTAATAGAGATCTGTCCTCAGATGTGGAAGATGTGTTCAGATTTAGTCTCTAGTACGTACTGGCAAATCCTTTAACCTCTCTTTTCTTATGCAACTCTAAAACTCAAAATACATAACGCGGTTGCTTATCTACATAAGCAGAGAATGTCTCCTTTCAAGAAAATCCCAGGTATGGCACCAAAACAAAGTGCAACCTCAGAACTGCTGGGACTTGGAAAATGAACACTCAGAGAAAAGAGACATCCTAAGATTCATGGCATGACTCTTGAATTTCCTGTGTTATCTGCAGTGCTACTTTGGGCAGTTGGGTTTACTTTTCAAACTATGAAGTCTATGTTCATCACAAACTGTAAAGGACTATGGGAGGACCAAAAGACAAAGTAATCCTTGTGCTTGCATGTTCCATATTTAACATCCTTTTTCTTTAGATTTTAGTTAGTCGATAAACATTTGTTAAGTGCCTACTGGGTACCAGACTCAATGCTAAGTGCTGGACATGTGAAAAAGGACAGTGTAATAAGAGAAAATATGACAACTATGTGCCATCAAGCTATATGCAGGACAAATAGAAAATAATCAACAGAGGGAAGCCATGCTTTTGTTTCATTTATCTGTTAAGTGAAAAGAGAGGGCTTAAACTGTTACCTGAAAGCAATAAAGAAAAACTATTGCTTGTTTTCCTCTAGGATTCTTAAGAGTTGGCAACCTATTAAGAGTACCATATTTTACTGATTTCTTGGAGTGACATTTGGGAACAGTGGAGAGAAGGAAGGAGGCTTTGGATGTTAGCAACATGTTTTCCTGAAAACATAAACTCTAGTATGGTATCTTTCAAATACTTAGGAAACCTAGAGTTGGAAGGAATTAGAGATCATTTAGCTCAAGGCCTTCATTTTGCAGAAGAAAAGTAAGGTGAACTACCCTGGGTCATAGGTTAACTGGTAACATTTTTAATGGGTTCCAAAAGGTGTAGATTTTAAAGGAGATGAAAATATAAAGCTCTGAAGCTCAAAACAAAGGTATGCTTTCCCACACTTTATTTTTATAATGAATTTTGTTTTACCGGGGTTCTGAAGAGCGTCTTTGATATTGGTCTACCCTTTAGGCCCTGGGACATACCATATGTTGTAGTGGATACACATCAGATATTGAGTCTTGTTTTCCTTTTTGCCATTTTGAGTTATCGTTGGGAGATTGCCATGCCCTGGCTGCCAAAGATAAGAGGGCATAGGATGAAAGGAAAGAAGCATTGCCTGTTTTCTATAGATTATCATGCATGATTGATGAGAGAATTCTTAATGCCAAATTTAAATTGATTGAAGTGAAAAGGCACCAAAGAGAGTACAGATGCAAGAAAATATTCTTTTCGTTTATACCAAAATGCCAAAGAATTTAGAAAAAGATTATTTTTGCTGCCAACACTATGTTCTGTTAATGAGAGCAAGGCATGAGCATTATAAAATGAAAAAAAGAAGGAATAATGAAATGAAATCTGTTTTAAGTCAGAATTAAAGAGTCCTAATTGTCAAGTGATCCTTCACAGATAGCACAGAGAGATGGCCAAATGTATCTATAGAACTCATATTTACTCAGGAGCTTCAAAAGACCCATTAAACACTATTTTCCAAGCTTCAATTTGGATGATATTGAAGTTCTAATTTAGGTAACAAACCATAAATGCTCTTTTTGAAGGCCTTTGCAGTTTTTGTGCTTTGTACATATTTGCTTAATGATGCATAATAAATCCTAATGAAACTTTAGAGACAATTTCAGCCTCACAGGTGTGAAGTACCGTGTTTTCAAGGTCATTACTTTGTTTCTTTTCCAAAGACCATTTCCAAATTTTATTTAGAGCACTACTTTATGATTAATAATAACAATAATAGCCAACATTTATGTAGCACTTTAGGACTGGTAAAGTACCTTACACACTTTATCTTATTTGGTCCTCACTTCAGAGTAAATAGAAGCTGGATCTTAAAGTCAGGAAAAACTGGGTTCAAGGTGTACCTTTGATACATATGAATTATATGATCTTGGGCAGCTCACTTAATTTTTAGTGCTTTAGGCACCTCTCTAAGTGTGGTCTAGGGTTGCCTGTGGATCCCCAGGTCTCTTCCTACTACTTCATAACAATACAAAAACATTTTCATTTATGTCATGATAAATGTCAAAAACTCTTTGGGTGGGGGAAAGGGTGATCTTCAAAAATTCTTAAGAGAATAAAAAAGTCCTGAGACTGAAAAAGTTTAAGTTCCACTCTTCTAAGACTATAGTTTCCACTTCAGACCTGCTTTGTTAGAGGAAGCTTCCTCACCTGGGAGTGAGGAAAGTGATACTGATGATATCATAAGTCTAATTCCTATCCCTATCCTTTCAAATAAGAAAACTGAGACCCAGTGATGCCATCACTTGTTCACGGTCACACAATTAATAGGTTCTTGAGGAACCATTCAAATCCAGTCTTCTGTGTAATTCTTCTTGATTTAATCTCTTTTAAGGGTTCTGCTTGCTGACCATTGCATAAACATCACAAACTCAGAACCTTGGGTGGAGAGCAGTGGAAAAGTATCCCCTAACCTAATTCATAGCTGTATTCCAAGAGCTTAGTACAGTGCCTGGCACACAGTAAGTGCTTAATAAATGCTTGTCAATTGACTGACTGAAATGTGAGAAGCAGGGAATGGACAAAGATTAGTTTTACCCCAAAGGTAAAAAGAGTTCTCTTTAGACTTTTTGATGACATGGGCACTGTAGAATGTCCAAGCTTTGGTGTTCCTAAGAGACAAATGACCACAAAAATCATATTCATTCCCTTAACTCTGTCCCTACTATTTTTGTACTACTATTTTTCTCTTCCATCCAATAACTTGAAAGGGGTTATTGAAAAATGTAATAGGACATATACACATCAAGAATTTGAACTTTGAACTATTATATTTCATAGAGAAAAGTTGCCTTTGGCATCATTACCTGGATGATTATTTCTCATTAAGTCAGTATGTAAGAAGGCAATGTTAAAGTGGCGATTAGATATATGTATCTTCAGTCTAAATGGCCCAGCACCAGAACAAATATTTCCTTTTATGGAGCATACATATTTTGCTTCCTTGGGAAGCCAGTCAATCTACCCAAATAAGCACAAATCACATTCTTTAGTTTAAATGAACTCCTTTCTCAACTTCCATATTGTAGAAAGCCAGTTTTATGGTTTGTTGGTTTGGTTTTTTTTTTTTTTGGAGACAGGAAAGGAATAAGCATTTATATAGTTCCATGTGCTAGACACTGTGAAGTAATAATAACTTGATTCCATAGAAATATGAAGTGGCATAGTCAGAATGCTAGATTTGAAGTTGGGAAGACTGAATTTAAATCTTGCCTCTGACTTTTAATAACTATGTTACCCTGGGCTTCAGTTCCTCCTGTGTAAAATGAAATGATAATACCTAGAGTATTTTACCTCATAGTTCCCTGAGATTATGATAGTATAAGTTAAGTGCTTTTCAAACCTTAAAGTGCTCTATAAAATATGCTTGACTTTCATGTATAAACATAGACACTGCCAAACACAAGCTAATAACTGTGCTCTGGGTTAAGAGGAAACCAGGTAGTGCTTGTTAAGTATATTCTTTCTAATAGCAACTGCTGGCATGTATCCCTGAAAGAACTATATAATTATGTCCCTAAACCTTCTATAAGATTGAAGTAGGACTTGCCTAGCTTTGCCCTTAGTTACAGTATAAGCCATAGGCTCATTGATCTAGAAAAGATCCCAAGAGGGTCTCTGATTCATCCCTCTGCCCCTTTGCATCTCTAAGCCTAAATCAGACTACTTGATTACCTTGTATTTTTAAAGATCTCCCATGGAGACTTTACAGCCTATACATCTCAAAGGAAGCTCAGTTGACATACAAAGAGACCAAGAGATAGATTTTCCCCCCATAGGAAGATATTCTTTGATTGTTCACAGAGGGTCAGGGAATAGGGCCCAGCAGCAGCTGCAGGAGGTAGCTCAGTGCCTGTGCCATAGATGGCACTTCAATAACTTGGCTGCCACCTGACAGTACCATCTAGAAAGGGAGCAAGTTCCATTTGCTAGTGGCAGATCCTACACCTGCTATTACTACCTGACTTTTCTTCTGTATTGAAGTCAGTAATTCTGGCACAGTGGGGAAAATGCTGGGCTTTGAGTTGGAAGCCCTGGCTTCTAATGTTGTTGTTGTTATTCAGTCATTTCAGGCATGTCTAACTCTTCATGACCCCATATGGGGTTTTCTTGGCAGAGATACTGAAGTGGTTTGCCATTTCCTTCTCCAGCATGCTTTATAGATGAGGAAACTGAGGCAAACAGTGAAGTGACTTGCCTAGGGTCACACGGCTTATAAGTGTCTGAAGCCAGGTTTGAACTCAGGAAGATAAATCTTCCTAACTCCAGGCGTAGCACTCTATCTACTGTACCACCTAGCTGAACTGGCTTTAATACCAGCTCCTGCCCTCACTAGCTATGTGACTATAGGAAAGTCATTCCATGTCTCTGAACCTATTTTCTCTCGTCTACAAAATGGCAGAAGCAGTCTTTGAGTTACATGGCTCATCTTTCTTTGAGGAAAGGATTTTTGAAAGCCTCAAAGCCCCATAAAATATGAATTGTTAGGCTGATATGAGAGTAGAGAGTACAAATGTTTGTGGGACTGTTAGCAGTAGACCAATGACCAATGCATCTTCCTTGCAGTCTGATCGGTTAAGAAAAAAATGTAAAGAAACATTCCAAAAAACCAGAGATAAGTTCAGTTTCAAGAACCAAGTGACTACATATCACCAGCATGTAAGAGTTTTGGCGTCTTCCTTTGCTGGCTAGCAAATGTCCTTGGGAGCACACCACTTTTCTTAACTCAAAGAGTTAAGCTAATGTCACACAAACCCTGGAAGAGGACTCTTCCCTTTTTAACCACAGTTTTGGCCACTGAGCTTTGAATCTCATCCAACTTTGAAGTACAAATGCACAAAGAGAGAGCTATTTTGAGATGTTGAAGACTTATTTCTCTGGAGGATCTTGATGTAACAGAATTTGAAGATGATTCAGGACAAGCAGCTTTGAATTCACTAAAAAAAAAAAACTAGCTAAAAACTATTCCCTAGAATCAATATGCAGTTTAAGAAATAGTCCTCTTTCCCTTTAATGAATATTAATAGATAGTTTTGTTCGCCTACCCTTCTTTATTATATTATAGATATAATGTTTAGTGACACAACACTGCTAGGAACAGAATTTGAACACTTCAAAAGACCAGACAATTTTTGTTTGAATTCAAATACTTGGTCTATTTGTAACCTTGTTTTACTTGTAATTGTTACAAGTAAAACAAGGTTACTAACAGACCAAGAGCTAGGAGGAAACTTAGGTATGACCTAGTCCTACCCTCTCTCTGTCTCTCTCTCTCTCTCTCTCTGTCTCTCTCTCTCTCTGTCTCTCTGTCTCTCTCTCTCTCTCTGTCTCTCTGTCTCTCTCTCTCTCTGTCTCTCTCTCTCTCTCTCTCTGTCTCTCTCTCTCTCTCTGTCTCTCTCTCTCTCTTCTCTGTCTCTCTCTCTCTCTCTGTCTCTCTCTCTCTCTGTCTCTCTCTCTCTCTCTCTTCTCTCTCTCTCTCTCTCCTCTCTCTCTCTCTCTCTGTCTCTTCTCTCTCTTCTCTTCTCTCTCTCTCTCTCTCTCTCTCTCTCTCTGTCTCTTTTTTTTTAATGAATAACAACTCCTAGAAAAGAGAAGTAATTTCACTAAGGTTGCATGGTTGACAAATGGCTCTTTCCACTTCCATGACTACCATGTGTTTCATAGATTCTTATATAAACTACATTTAAGACACATTTTATTTAATAGATAAGAGGCATTATGATATAATGGATAAAGTGCTGGACTTGGATTCAGAAAGACCTAGGTTCGCATTCCATCTTTGACATTTACAAGCTGTGTGAGGTTAGTCAAAGCGCTTTGTGTCTAAGGCAAATCTCTAGGACTTAACTTCTAAGTCACAGATAGGTCATGATCTGTATTGGTTGAGGGAGTTTCCATATTTGGAATTACTGGCCTGAAGAAATCATAAATCCTTCCATTATATCTATTTAACAACAACAACAAAAAGTTCTCTGTTCAGTGTCAGTGCTCTAATAAACTAACACCAGTTCAATCATTGTAACAGAGTACAATCTCTGAATGAATTTAAAAGTGTGCTTAAGAGCACACAGTCCTTTTTTAGGAAAAGTTATTTTACCCTTGGGAGTTGTTGAGTGCTGCTGTTATAATGTCAGAATCCTGACATTTATGGTTTAGTCCATTGAAAAAAATACCTTAAACCAAGGGATCATCTGTAAACTCATTAAAATTTTCAATGACATACCACAGGGAAAGATAGAACTGGAAGTAATGAAAAGGATTTGCTTTGTGAGCTTACACTAGTCATATATATTTATAGATGCTGATGGACATGAAACATTCCCTAGGAGGCATGATGATAAATAGTTGTGTTTGCTTACTGATCTGGACTTCTCCCTTAATCGGCTTAAAATGAAAGAGAAACAAAAACACCAAGGAACAATTAATAGACTGAAGGACCAGATTAGGAATCAGGAAGTCATCTTTAATAATGGTTATACCACTAGCACTGTGTGACCTTGAGCTCATTTCTCAATGTTTCTAGGTCTGAGTTTTCTCTTTTGTAACATAACTGGGTTGGGCTTTAAATCCAAAGTCCCTTCCAGACTGCCTGCGTATTCGGTAGGCAGCATTGAATCTGATTTCATTTAGGAAACTATTCCCATCTGATGCCTCTTTACCTAGGGAGCACACTGTACTTTCTGTACTTCAAAAGACACTAAAAAAAGTGCAGCTGATGTTAAAAAAAAAAGACAAATAGTGAGGAGAGGCTAAAATCCTAAATCTATTATGAGTAGGAAGCCTGAGTGAATAGGTACATCTTTGCTTTTTCTTGAAGTGATGCAGTCTATATTACAGATTAGGAGGCATAAATTTATAAAAATGGGACAAGGTGCAGTGGAGGTTTCTATGGCCTGCATTCCAGCCTGGAGGAGTGGCAGTAGCAGTAGATGTAACTTAAACTTAATAGTTAGTACTCAATTTTTACAAAACTCAGTTAGCTTTCTGAAATTCTGCATTCTGCCACCAATTTGCTGACATTTCCAGGACAGAATATAACAATGTAATAATGCCTCTGTTAGGGCAAGCATCTATAGCAACAAAATTTCTGCTGAGGAAAAGCCAAACCAAACAAACAAAAATATGAATTTTGCTTTGGGAAACATACACATTTATTCTGACAGTTTCCTTATGACCTGGCTGCCTGTAGTTGAGTTCTGAGTGATCTAAAAATATTTGATGAGTCTGACTTCCTGATAGAAGATGTAAGCCTTTAAAAATTTATATATAGGAGGGCAGCTAGGTGGCACAGTGGATAGATCACCGGCCCTGGACTCAGGAGGACCTGAGTTCAAATCCGGCCTCAGACACATGACACTTACTAGCTGTGTGACCCTGGGCAAGTCACTTAACCCCATTGCCTAGGTAAAATATATATATATATATATAGGGTCAGAGGATCATAATATATAATATATAATATAGAGCTAGAAGTTATGTTAGAGGCTATCCAGTCCAACCCTTGAATTTTAAATATAAGGAACTGAGATTTAGATTGGTTAAATGACTTGCCGCTGGTCACATGGCCAATAAGTACCAGAGGCAGGGATTTGAATGGAGATATTCTTGATTCCAAACCTATGTGTGAAGGGAAAATAATTTTTTTAGGCTCTTAGTCAAGCCATAACTTCCTAGTTAAACAACCAGGCTCAGAAACAAGAGTATAAACAAACATAATCCATAAAGTGCCTAATGACAAGAAAACAACAACAACAACAACCCAGTATTATAAAGAAAGAGCAATGACTGGAGCCAAAGGACTTAGGTTCAAATCCTACCTTTAATGTTTATCTTTGTGACATCAGCTACAGTCACTTACTAGTTGGGTGATCAGACCAGCCACTTTATCTCCTATGGGCTTTACTTCTTCCTTTCCAAAATGGGAATTATGACATCTGCCTTTCCTACTTAATAAGAATTTTGTTAGCATCCAAAATAATGATGTGTATGTAAAAGTCCTTTAAACTTTAATGAAAGTATGCATAGTATGTGAAGTATAAAATCTGGAGCTATTTTCACTGTTGTGGACATTGGCTAGTAACCAGTTTCTAATCATGGAGTCAAACTTAATTTCTGTATCTTATTAATATCTAATAAAGACCTTATATTCCGCTTCTTGACACTTTTATCTACTTTATTCAGTGGTTTCCACTAATACCATGAAATATGTCTGAAAAGATGAAAGTAGTATGAATCAAAGCAGGATTTTGCATCTAGGAAGTAGAAGTACTACTATCTCTTGAAGTATAGATTTTTGTGAATTTTATGTATATAGTCAAAGGATTGAGACCTGGATTCAATAAGCAACTATTATATGCAATTGAGAGAAATTATGTAAATAATCTGGTCTGATCAAAAGAACAATAGATTGGGAGTCAGATACACAGGACACTGGCTCAGCCACACTACCTTTGTGACCTTGGACAAGTAACTTCACTTGTCTCAGTTTTTTCCTCTATATAAATTAATTATCTCTATGCTATCTTGTAATTCTGATACTCGGTGACTCTAAGAAATGTATAATTGAACATCCGTAATAATGCTATGAGTTTTTGTGACAGCCTACCCTAACCCTTATAATAGATTGCAATTTCCTTCTGTTACACTCTGGGTTCTGCAGGGAAGGAAGGGAAGGGAGGGGAGAAGGAGGGAAGAAGGAGGGAAAGGAAGGAAAGAGAAGAGGGAAGGGAAGGGAGAAGGGAAGGGAAGGGTAGGGAAGGGAAAAAATTATTTCCTAGAGTTTCCTCATGCCACCCTTTCATTCTCTAGGATGAAAGATTCTTGAGCCTCCTGTTCTCATGAATGCTGTGTATATTTTGGGGAGAGTACATCTCAGTTTTATAGGGAAAATTGTAACTTTTTCCCCCTTTATGCCATCTTAGTAAATCACTTTACTATGAGTTAAATGTAACTACTAGTGGACTGTTAATAGGAGGTACGCCTTTGGAGGCTCATGAGCTGTTGCTGCTGCTGCTGCTGCTGTTTTTCCTTTCTTCTCTAACATCAGAAAGGTGATGCCATGACATGCAAGTAAATTGGATTTAAGTTGAGGAGGGCTGTGAAAAGTCATCAGCCTCCCTTTCACCAGAGCCATCTGGGTCCAGTGGCCAGATATAGATCAGGACAACTGGAGATGGCCCAGAATGCAGGGGAAGGAAGGAAGGAAGGAAGGAAGGAAGGAAGGAAGGAAGGAAGGAAGGAAGGAAGGAAGGAAGGAAGGGAAGGAAGGAAGGAAGGAAGGAAGGGAAGGAAGGAAGGAAGGAAGGAAGGAAGGAAGGGAAGGAAGGAAGGAAGGAAGGAAGGAAGGAAGGAAGGAAGGAAGGAAGGAAGGAAGGAAGGAAGAAAGGAAAGATCATTGTTTTGGGCCCCAATTGGCTCAGAATGAATGCAAATAACAATTGTTTTGGTTCTGGCCAGAAACCCTGACCATCTTCCTCTCCCAGATCTATTTTTTAAGAGGCTATTCTTTGCTTCATTTCTTATTAAGCCTTAATCACTGAATAGGCTTTGCCTCAGTCAAACTGAGACCAGTTAAAGATTTAGCTTGGAAAGGCCAAGGACTCCCACTTCATTTTGGGCGGTCTCCATTTATCCTGATTTATATCTGACCACTAGACCCAGATGGCTCTGGTGAAAGCGTCTTCCCCTTCCAGGTTTGTGAACTATAGTGTTAGGAGTATCCACACACAAGATGTCTTAGAGCCCAAGGTAGCAGTTGTGTTCTCAGTTATGAAAACTACCAGTAAAATTTTGGGGAGCTGTCCACAGGAGATGGTACACAGATTTAATTGTTTTTGTCTGCTTCTTTTTATATTTGAATGACAATTATTTTAGTTTCCCCTTCTTTTTCCTCCCAAGAAAGAGGCCTATTAACAATGCAAACACATTCCTTTCTTCAGTCATTCTAACTAATGTCAGCTCCACATGAATCACCTTCTTGATATTCACAGGAAAGAACTTTTTTGTCTACCATCTGCTTCATAGTTTTCGTTTTTATTACATATGCAATAACATTTCTATTTTGACATAACTCACTAGAGAATATATTTTGCATTTAAGATAAATGATTAAGAGGGGGAGAGTCACCTGCTCTCTGGGCATTGTGGAACCAGCACTATGAAATATCAGTATCCATGCTGGCTTCCCTGGATAGATCTGCTGGATCTCTGCCAGTGTTTGTTGTCTCTAACCTGGAAATTTCAGTGAAAGGATTTTTAAAAAATAACAAGAATATTTACACCAGGTACATAACATTTTAAAGTTTGCAATGTGTTTTGCATACATCATCTCATTTGAGCTTCAAAACAACTTTATGAGTACAGATATTATTTCCCCTATTTTATATGAAACTGAAGCTTAGAGAGAGGTTAAGTGATTTGTTCATCCTCAAATATTGTGTCAGAGATGGCATATGAACCAGGTCTGCCTGACTTCAAATTCAGAACATGTTCTGCTTTTTAGAATGTTTTAATAATGTTTGTGGATGTGGTTTATAGTACTGTCCAAAGCCCTTGTAGAATGATATTGGAATTGCAAAGTAAAATACATATATGAATATATGTTGAATTCCTTCTAACAGTTAGTTTGATATATATGAGAGATCACAAAGCAAATGGCAAAGAATTGAGAAGGCTTTTTTGTTTGTTTGGTTGGTTGGTTGGTTTGGCTTCTTTGTGTGTGTGTGTGTGTGTGTGTGTGTGTGTGTGTGTGTGTGTGTGTATGTTTAAGACCCCTGGATTGTGGGTCTTTCTGGTAAAGTGGAAAGGAAATGTCAGTAGGAGTCAGTCTTGTCTGACTTCTAGTCCTCGCTTATACTAATTACTACTGTAGACTATAGGAAAGTCATACAACCTACCTCTCAATCTTTAAAATGGGGTAATATATATTGCTTTAAGTCCGAAGTTGAAACACGATGACCTCTTGAGACTTCTAATATTTCTATGGTCTATTGTTTCTTATAACCCCACAGTGTGAGACATATAGTAGGTGATCCATCTGTCATTCAACATGGTCACTTCAAAGTCCAAACTTGATAACATGATAGTTCATTTTAGAACAGTATGGGAAGAAATATTTTCAGTTTAGAGTTTATGAATGTTGGAGAGAGAATGGAAGATGACTCAAACTCATGCTTGGTTGGCTGCATGATTGAAAATAAAAGCACATTTGCAACAAACCAACTGTTTTATGGTTAAAACAACCAGTTCTTTTGCAGGGTCAGACTTTTAGTTTCTTAAGTCATTAAATTTAGAGCTCCCACTTTATCTATAGTGAACATGCAGGAAATACAAAGATGTCCAGCCAAGGTGTCAAAATACACTATCCTCAATTAGTAAGAATGGCTTATTGATGCATAGTTCTTTATTTCCTAGAAGGAGTAGTGATTGCACTGAGTGATCTATGATCTCAAAATCATAGGTTCTTGCTACAAAGAGAAGCTAACTGGCTCATAGAGTATAATAAGCTTAGGCTTATTTCATTGGGTAATTCTCACTGGGTTACCATCTTGATTCACTGAAGTAGAAACTTTTGTGCTTCACAAAACAGATCCTGCTTGCAAAAATAAATAAGTCAATGTATCTTTAGTTTCAATGTATAATTTTCAAAAAATGAGCTGGTCACTTGGCAAGTAGAAAAGGTAACCAATAGATAGTGTATTTACTCCATGGGTATCTTTGGGATGTTAAAAGGACATGATGTATTACTCTAGTATGCTGGATGAACCCCTTATGGAAAACTTGTGGGAGGACAGAATCAAAAGTCACACAAGACAGTCAGACATGTATGATTTCAGTCTACGTCATTAGAACAAGTACTCCTTTTTTGAGATGACCAATGCATTTGATATATTGGATTGCTAAATGCTGAGGGCAGTCACTATGTCTTATTGATCATCATATTATCCTATTGCTAAAACTTTATATCAGACTCGTGGTTCTCAAAGTATAGTCCAAGGATTCCCTAAGATCTTTTCTGGTGGTCTGTGAAATCAGAACTATTTTCATAATAGCATTGACATTTAAATTTATAATATAGTAAATGCTGATAGCTATAACATATATAATTTTAAAAAAAAACCTCTCTGGGGTGTCCTTAATCATTTTTAAGAGTGTAAAGAAGCCCAAAGACCACAAACCACAGCTTTGGATAATGGACCTTCAAATAGAATATACTGAATTAAATGATTGATCTGTGGTAATCCCTAATCTGGATTTTCATTCATTTAAAAAATATTTTAAATACCCATCATTTGACCATTATAAGTATTCTATTAATGCAGATCATGACCCCTACACATTTTAGCACACATTTTCATGAATTGTTGTTGCCATAAAATTAACCATCTAGTGACCAATCTTCTGGTGGTGGGCCTTTCCAAACTTACGTAGGTTGGAACAGTCCATTATGGAGTCTTTACTCTAACCCTTTCCAACTTAATTTGATGATTCAGAGTTTGCACCTCACGGCATATCATTTGGGACCCAGAGACAACCTTCTGCCACAATGGAGTAGATAGTATCTTTGGATCATAGATTTAGAGCCAGAAGCAACCTTAAAGTTTATCTTGTCAAATCCCCTAGTTTTTGTATGTGAGAAAACTGTGGCTCAGGGAGGTTAAATGAATTACCCAAATCACACAGGAAGGAATTTCCTGTGGTAGAATTGTAATCCAAAACTTGGTTGTGTTTCCCTATACACGATGTCACTTTGCCTTCCATCTACTCCTTTCTACCCCTAGTGCACCTAAAGCAAAATAATAATTAATAATAATGATAATAACAACAATAATGATAATTATAATGATAATTCATAGGGCATTGTTGATATTTATTTTATCAAGACTCATTATTTGCTTTTACTAATAACTTTGACATTAGAATGAATGGCATACATTTTCTCAATACTTACTCGTGATCTGGTGTAACATTAAATGCCCTAGAAGTTCCATAGAAGGAAAAGACTGTTGTTACTGTGTCATTTCATTCATGTCCAACTCTTTTTGACCCTATTTGAGATAATCTTGGCAAGGATATTGGAATGCTTTTCCATTTTCTTCTACAGCTCATTTTACAGATGAGAATACTAAGGCAAACAGAGTTGAAGTGTCTTGTCCAGGATCACACAACCAGTGTGACAGATTTGAACTCAGGTCTTGCTGACTTGTGACCCAGCGCTCTATCCACTCTACTACTTAGCTGTTCAGGGAAAAACCACATCTCAAATAAGGAATTGATTCTGGGATTCTAATATTTTCACACTATATGCTGACATAAATATTTATAGCCTACACCTTGATAACAAATACTTATCCTTTTCAACACAATTCTGATTCATGAAGTTGAGAAATGATCTGTCCTTGCTGTGATTGTTAGCTGCATAGTGTTTGACCATAGCATATGCACAAATGTATACAGTTTATAAGCATTTGTTACTAGTGTAAGGAATTATCCACTATGAATTGCGATGCTCAGATAAATATTTTTTCCTCCAGCCTGGAGGAGAGCTCTCTGGAAGAATACCAAATAGATTAAACACAATTTAGACAAGAAATTAAATTTAGCGCTTGGTGTGATGCTAATAAAAAAGATAACTCTATTGAATAGATTCATGCATTTAAGCAACTGAGAGTCTGCCTTAAAACGCATGGTGTAATCAAAAGACAATAATCATAAAAAAGTAACAGAGGCTAGCTCCTTCCATCCCCAAAGCCACATATGTAACTTATCAACCATGAAATAGTATTTACACTTTTATTTCCCATCATAACTGCATTGTTAAAGCGAAATAACAAAACAATGTTAGAGCAGAATAAATTAACAATGTTTGAAGCTATACAAATGTGAGAAAAATACTGTTATGAGAGGGGCAGTGTGCTAGAACAAATGTTTCTTCTTGGTTAGGCCTGTAACTTGCTGTGTGTCCTTGGGCAGGCCACTTTCTTGCTCAAGACCTCAATTTCTTCTTCTCTAAAATGAAGGAGGTGGACTCAATGATCTATAAGGTTCCTTTTGGCTTCAACTTTCTATGGATGAAAATTAAGAAAAGATTTGAAAAAAGCAAATTCTTTACCCTCCAATTTAACCTAAACCAGCTCCATTTGTCCTAAACCATTCTCGCTGAGGAAGCGATCGCCATTGAGGTGAGTCAGTGATTGAGGGCAGTGAGAAATGCAACATGTGATCTTTTCCTCTTTGCATAAGGATAAATAAACTAAATCGCATTGTTATTTCTGATAGGAGAATATGTAGCTCCTCACTCACTGCATTGTGGAGTATTCCTGTAGGCTGTAGTTTCTGCGTGACACGGACACCTGTAAGAGAGTAGATGTCTAGTGACTGTGCTTTGGTAGAAGCTTTTCTGCACTGTACATGGCTTAACACTTCTTTCACTCACTGCTTGGAAGAGTGAAATGAGAATTTTTTTCCCCGTCTTCTCTCATAAATAAAGAATAAAATGAAAATTGTCAAAATTCCACTTTTAAAATGAGAGTCATATGATATTCAAGTTCTGTTTACACACAGCTACACAAGAAGAAACTTGAATAATTTTCCCAATCACTTCACTCTTGATCTGTTCTTTTTATTACCAGGCAATTTGTGTCACTTGCATAGTCATACCCATCTTTTAGGAAGTTAGAACAATCTACTAGCATTTGCTCAACTTTGTTACAACCTTTCTTCCTTGGGAAAATCCCATTATAATTATGGCCTCACCCATAACACAAGGAAATAATTAATCGTATAGCCTGAGCATTTCATTTCTTATCCATTTTGATAGTTCTTAAATGTTTTCATTTTTCTTTACACAAGATGATTTCACTTTGAGACATGGTGAAAAAGTAAGCAAAGAATTGGAATCAGCCCATTTGTTGTTGTTGTTGTGGTCGTTTTGGCACAATTCTGTGATTTCATTCACGTTGAAACTCTTCCAACTGCTATAGTTTTGCTACTAATCTGTAACTTAGAGTATCAGGAAGTTGCCAAGGTAAAATGAGAAGTGAAATGACTCACACTGGAGGCACGTATCAGAGACATGACTTGAGGCAGAGGATTCCTGGCACCTAGGACAGCCTTCTATATACTATGCCTCATTTATCAACTGTGTAAGTCAGGATCTAATTAAATTTTCCTTCATGTTTTTATTGCCTCATTTCCCTACCTATAGGTAGATTCCTAGAGTTTAAAGTGCCTTATATCACCTACTTTAAACATGTCATTTTATGCATGAGAACAATGAGAACCAGGGAAGAAAAATGACTTATCCAAAGTCATGCACCTAGTTAGAAACAAAGCCAGGCTTGAAATACTCATTTCTCAGTTCTTTAAAACACTGTGCTTTCCTTTGACTATTATGCCTCCTGTAAGAAGCTACCTTAACAGATTTATGATCTCATTGGTGTGGGTATGTTTTCCATCAATGGAAATTATATCCTTCCATTCTCTCTCATCTCGTATAATTACTGTCTATGCTTTTGCATAAATTTTCCATAAAAGATCTACCCACCTTGCTGGAGGCCTTCCTCTGGTTTGTGTAAGCATCAGTGGAGTATTCATACTACCCTCTTGGCTATGTGACTGGCTCACCTCCTTTTATGTTCACGTTTAATTTAGGATGGCCATTTACCACTTCTTGAAGTCAAGCAATTGTTGGTGAGATGCTTTCACCTACTTGTACCTACCATGTGTCCTTCTTTCACTGTTTGGGTTACCTGGAATTTTTATTCTCATGTAATCATCATATTCTGTATTTGTGTCCATTCATCATCAACAGGGGAATTCACATGTGGAGAAACAAGGGTTTTGTAATTGGGAGCAACTTGGGACCATAGAAAACTCTGTACTATTTCCTCTCCCATATCATCCTCTCATTTGGTTTGTAGCAGAAATCATTATCCTTCTTTAGAGGCAACTAGTGGCACAGGAATATAGCACTGAGTCTGGAGTCAGGAAGACATGAATTCAAATTTGGCTTCAGAACTAGCTGTATGACCCTGGACAAGTCACTTAACCTTTTTTTTACTTCAATTTTCTCATTGCAAAATGGGGATCATAATATCACCTACTTCCTAGGGTTCTCGTGAGGATCAAATGAAATGACATTTGTAAAGCACTTAGCATAAAGTGACACATAATAGGCCTTAATGTTTCTTCCTTTCCCCCATTTGTCTCTGTCCAAGGTATGTGTGCTGATTGAACTATCTTAATAGACTGTCCATACAACTTAATGTCATAATAGGAGCAATATCATTCTTTAAATACTGGGATTTTCCCATATAGAGTACTAGACTCATACCTTAAGAGGCTATGAGATCTCAAACAGGAGTGTCTGCAGGATGCCAGGCATGATTTACTAAAATCATCACAATGTTGCCTCCCAACAGAAGGATCTGTAATACCTTACCATCATAAGGGATTATCCTTCTAATAGTACTTCTCCCTCTGTGACATTGGAAGACAATTTTGATGAGCACATGCCTCAACAGAGAAACTGCATCTGGGAAATCAGTCATAGATTTAGGAGGGAACTTAGAAGTTCTTTATTCCAAATAGCAAGCTTGTGGCACATGTTTCAATTTTCCAGCAATTTTCTTCATACTGAATCCATTATGGTGACCTCAGTGGCACTCAGAGGCTGCAGAGTTTCATTATTGATGAAGCACCCTTTCAAATGAGGATTTATTGGTCTTAGCAACAGAGGAGAAGACTTGGCAAGATGATGCTGGCCTGTATGGGGAAAAGTAAAATGAAAAAGAAATGTAGCTGTCCTTTACACAGTACCTTGGAAAGGCACTCAGTGGATTATAAATGTATACATTACAAGGCTGAATTAATCTGCCACAAACCAACGTGCTTCAAAATGATGTGTTCTAGTCCCATGCTGACCTGTTGTGTATACTCAGGCAGAAATTCAGTAGAGTGCCTGCACAGACACAGATAGAGCATGGAAAGGATGGCACCTAGGGGAGCTGGTATCTCAATACATGATTCAAAACAACAACAACAAAAAAGTTTAGGAGATTGAAAAGAAATCACTTAGAAAGAGGTAACAGATTTCCATAAATGCCTCTCCCAGCACTTTATAACATCAGAGGTCAGTGTGTCAACTTTGTGATACTGATGGTGCTGGAAAAAGCTGAGTTGACCACAACAGGGAATGACAGATGCATTCATGCTCCCTTCTAGTCCTTCAGCTAACTAAATCATGTTCCACCGAGCTCTTTCTCGTCCACTTAAGTTCCTAATGAGTTCCTTTCATGCTTCTTTCCCCTCCCTTCTAATATCTCTTAGTACTTATTGTCTCAATAATTCATTTGGCTTAGTAAATATAGTGCATCCCCAGCAGATCTAAATCACACGACTTAAAATACAAAAAATGTAGTATTTTTCTCACTGAATAGAGTGATAATTGGAAATGAAGCGTTGGTTTATGCACTGCTTAATAGTCATTTCTACTTTGATTATCGGTGATTTAATAATTTGCATTATCTCTCCCATTCTCTAACATGCACTTCCCTTTATTGTCCCATGAACATACTTTGTTCCCCTCAACTTCAATGTTTTCCATCATGTCTGTCATTGCCCAGAATACCTCCCCTTTCCCTTTTCTCTCTCTCGATCCTAACTATCCTTCAAGGTCCATCTTGAATTCCATCATTTCTGTGGAGCCTTCCCTGTCACTTGCTCCCATTCCCTCCTTTCTTTATCAGAACATTGTCTTATCAGTTTTCTTCCTCTCTTGAATCTTCACCCTCTCCCTAATCAACTGTTTTCCCCCATTGCCTTGAAATGTGCCCAAGTCAATCCATTCTAAAACTTAAAGTAAAAGCAAAATGAAATAAAATAAACATTTATTAGACTCAGTCATCTCCTCAAACTATCACCTTATATCTCTGCCTGGATTCTTAGAAAAAGTCCTTGAAATATGTGTGTGTGTGTGTGTGTATTTGCTTGTTATACTTCCTCTCCTCTCACTCTGCAACTCTTTACATTGTAGCTTCAATACCCAAATGAAATGACTCTATCCAAAATTGCTGATTATCCATTAACTGTCAAATCTGATGGTCTTTTCTAGGTACTGGTACTATTCCACCTTTTTTTTTTTTTGCATTTAACCCTGTTGCTTGGACAATGACTTCTTTTTATCATGTTTTAATCTTAATTCGCACACAAAGAAATGCTCAATTTTAATGGACAATGTCTTTTACTGCATATGAAGACTAAATTTATTATTTTGACTGACATGATCAGTTAGTTGAGACAAGCAGCCAGTAGCATCAGATTTTAAAAATTGACTTTACATTTTCTCCAGAAATGATAGTTACTTTACCAAATTGGGTACTCTTAGTACGAGATAGGCATTTATATTTTCCCAAGTGTCAAATAGGAAATAATGTTGTCTACTTTGACCTCACTCTCCTCCCAGGAGAATGTAAGGTCCTTGGTGATAGGACTATTTTGTTTTTGTCTTTGTATCTTGTATTATGTGTTATATACAGTAGACATTTTATAAGTGCTCATTGAATTAAACATATACTCTGTAACATTGATTTCACTTGTATTTTGGATATGGATAATTCAATTAGCATATTGTTTTGGTTCAGTAAATTATTTTCAGAAACTCTATAATATTTCCTGAGATTCATTCATTCAGTCAGTCAGTAAGCATTTAGTTAGTGCTGACTATGTTCCAGGCACTGTGCAAAGCATTAGAAACAGAAAAAGAAGCAAAGGACAGTTCCTGCCCTCAAGGAGTTCACAATCTCTTAGGTGGGGGGGAGACAAGCAAAAATATGTGTGAACAAGCTATGTATAGGATAAATAAGAAATAGTTAAATGAGGGATAGTACTAGAATTATGAAGAGTAGCTTTTTTTATAGAAGATGGGAGTTTAGGTGAGTCTTGAAGGAAGCCAGGGAGCTAGGAGGCAGAGATGAAGAGGGAGAGCATTCCAGGCACAGGGGATAATCAGATAAGATGTCTTGAGTTGAGAAATGGTTCATTTGGATGAATTGATAAATATATTTATTGGATAGGAGACAGAATTATAGAAGGCCTTTAGGAACATGCTAGATGGATTAGAAGGCACCAGGAGAATATTAATAAATTTCTCCTCTTCTTCCTCATGTCTAGTCTTGCTTACCAAAGGGATTGCCTTGAAAAAGAGATTAATATAAAATCCTATTATGAAGCCAGTGAACAGAGATGATCAAAATGGCAGGCACTTCTTTCCTCTCATTTTCTGAATGGAGCATTTAGCACATAGAGAATATCTGCATGTCTTCTGCTTTGGCACTCATTCAAGGCTTGCCATACAGGATGTCACTGATCCCTAGCCCTACCAACTCTAGAAGGTCTGCCCAGAATGATGGCACAGTGAAAATTTTTGTGGCCTACCAAGACAGAAGCTATTCAATTCTGGTATGAGGCAGGTTTAGGAAATGGTACCTTATGCATCTCATGTCACTTAAGCCTCCATTTCCCTTTAGAGCTGGAGGCAAACAAAACCTGCAGAGCAGAATACAGGGGAAATAGCATTTGATAGCAAGTAATAGATAGCATGCTGTGGTAAATTTAGCTTTGTAGTTAGAGACAAGATCTGGATTTAAATTTTGATTTCGCTACTTTTTATCTGTACAGCCTGTCAAGTCATTTTACTTTGGGCCTCAGTTTCCTTGTCTGTAAGGTAAGACCATTGTATAGATAATTTTGAAGGTCCCTTTTAGCCAGGGGTGTACTGATAAATGTTTAAAATGCATAACAAGATACACTTTTAAGTTCAATAAACATTAATAACATTGTATTTATGACCTTAAGTGTAGACAATCAACAGACTAATAAAAGCTAAGTCTTGATTTTTAGCATTACTGATTTCCATGGCATAAGTACTCAAACTGGAAATTTCACAATCACCTCAGCCAGTACAAGCTGGCTCCAGTACACCACTAGATTAAATTCTGTGAACCTATACACAATTGTCTATACTGTATTGAGAGGCCTGTCTGGCTGTCATACCTCAATGTGAGAACCTAAGCACTTGCTTTGTATACTTACAAGCACATATGAGGGCAAGATAATGTGAGTTTGTGTGGGAATGAATGAATGTATGCATGTATGTGTGTGTGTGTGTGTGTGTCAGGATGGGGGAGAATGGCACAAAAAAGTGAGTACCTCAGTACCAGATTTACTGGCTAATCACTGTTGTAAATGTATATAAATAGCATTGAACTGACAAGGAAAATGTAAAACAAAAAGTCAGAAATGGAGGGCAATGTTGATCACAAGATTAAAATAAAAGAATTGGTTTTTCTTGCAAAGGGTGATAATGCACATTTCTTTTTCATCTCCACACATCAGATATTCTCTTAGAAGCACATCTCTATACTAAACATATTCTCTTTGCTGTAGTATTGGCCTGCAAATTGGACTTCCTGTCAGCTTCTACAAGCCTGTCAGATAAATTAAAGCAGTGATATGTACTTATTTTAAATTGTCCTTTTACTTCAGTACTATCAGATTTCTTCAGAGCCTGTCACTTCAAGAGAAAAGACACTGAGCACATGCTATGAAAGGGAAAAAAAATAGAATTTAAAATTTGAAAAAAAAGTTGAGGCCTACATGACATGTCCATCTCCCTCAGAACTTTGCTTAAACTATTCACTGTTCTCAAGAAATCATTTGTTCAGATTCACGGATTTAAAAAAAGAAGAAGAAATTTGTAGTACTTAAAAATGTTTGTTGAATTGAATTAAACCAAAGCATATTTAGTTGATCCCTTTCATTGGAAATATGTTCATCATACTAATAGTAAGTTTGACATAGACCTTTACATGTATTATTTATTTTGTTCATCATAGTAATTCTATGAGCTAGGTGATATTATCCCTATTTCATAGGTAAAGAAACTGAACCTAAGAGAGATGAAATGACTTGCCCAGAAGTTGCATAGTAAGTCTGAGGCAGGATTCAAATTCAAATCTTCTTGACTTCAAGTTGAGCCCAGTATCCACTGCATAAACTGTGTTGTAGTCTACAGTGATTCATAAATCATTAAAGGCATGTATTTATGGGAAATTTTTTCTTATCTTTTAAAATTTGTTCTTTCTTTAAAAAAAAAAGATAGAAAACTCCTTTTCAAGGACATCCATTGGCTATTAGGCATGTATTTACAATTATAAAATATTTGAGATGATAGAGACTTAAGGTCATGTTGCAGAAGACATAACTTCTCTGGGTTCCAATTTCCTCATTTGTAAAATGAAATTGTTGGACTTATGACCTCTAAGATCTCCCTAAGTCTTAAAAATATGATCTTATAATTCTGTGATTCCGTCTTCCACCACACACTCTACACACACACACGCACACACACACACACACACACACACACACACACACACTTCATTGTACAACTGGTATCTAGTGAAGGGAAGGATTCATTATAGAGTTACTTTAATTAGTGACTTCCAATAACTCACCTTATAAAAAAATTAGTTTGACATAATTTTCTCATTGATTCATCTTTTGTTAGAAGTGTATTACTGCTTTGAGTCATAAGCTTGGTCCTCCATTTTTTCCAAGGAGGTGTCTGCTTTTTTGGGGAGAGGGGCAGGCATGAGGACATCTAATTCTATTCCTCCCCATCCCCTAGCTTCCCCTTGTTAGGGACAAAAAACCAGCTAATATTTACCCCTTAGCTTCATTAAAAAGTAAAAAGTACTTTCTTTAGAATGATTGTGTCTTGAGAGGAGGAAAAAGTGATGAGCATAAATTTGATTAGCCAGGAATTTTTAGACTATTTAATGTTACTACTAGATGAGTGGGGACATTCCATAGGGAGATTCCCATATGGATGATTTAGATAGAGAACTGAACTCCTAGAAAAATAGGATATACCAAGGTACACTTAGTTTTATATTGTAGCCATTACCATATTTGAAAAAAAGTTAATTTTCAGTGTGTCTAAGGAGAAAGAAAATTACTATATTAAAAACTAGATGCAGTGTTCTTTTAATAACACATTTCCCCCACCAAAAAACTGAAATGTTTCAGGAATTTTTGAAAATTTCTAAGGGGACATGGGAACAACCAACAATAACAAAAGGAAGAAAGGATAGCAGAGCAGTTAGCTAACAAAGATTATAGGATCATAAATTTAATGTTTGAAGAGACCATAGAGTCTGTTTGATTCTATTCAGTTCAGTGAGGATGAGGCTGAAGATTAGAGAAATTAAGCATATTTTCCCCTGTCCTATGGCTGATGCATAGAATTTTTGATTTAATGTTTTAAGGGATCTTAGGGGCCACCTAATCCATCTCTGTCATTACCAGACGAGGAAACTTCAGACAACAGAAATGAAGTGACTTTCCCAATATCAGGGAAGTTATGCAGCCAGAATTCAAACCCAAATTCTCCAGCCCCAAATCCAGCATTCTTGTTTTTGGTTTTTGTTTATTTTTGGGGCAATTGGAGTTAAGTGACTTGCCCAGGGTCACACACCTAGTAAGTGTCAAGTGTCTGGTCTGAGACAGGATTTGAACTCATGTTCTCCTGACTCCAGGGCTGATGCTCAATGCACTGTGCCACCTAGCTGCCCCTCAAATCCAGCATTCTTTCAACAGAACCACACAGTGGTATCCAACTGGGAACTTGAATTCACTTCTTCAGACCATGAATCTGATACATGTTTTCAATTATATCATGTTCTCATTCCAAAAAGGAAGGAAGGAGGGAGGGAAAGGGGAAAGGGGAGAAAGAAGGAAGGAGGGAAGGAAGGAAAGGAGAGAGGGAGGGAAGGAGGTACTGAAGTAAGGGAGAAGGGAAGGGAAGTGGAGGGCATCTGGAAAGGACATGTGATATTCCACAGCTGTAGCATTATGCCCCAGCCCCCATTCTCTATTTTTCTAATTAAATATTCTCTCCCTTGCACTAGGCACTCCACTGGGGGAAAAAAGAGAAAAGAAAAACAAATTCCTTTAAAAATATGGATAGTCAAATAAAACAAATTTCTTCATTGCCTTTATTATATAGATCTAAATCTATATAGATATAGATATGAGTGTGTCTGTATCTATACATACACATATATACACATATATATATATACATATATATATATATGTGTGTGTGTGTGCATATTGTATAAATACCATTCTATAATCCTAAATTTGTCACCTCTCTGTCAAGAAGTAGATAATATGTTACATCAATGATCCTTTGGAATCATGAATAGTCATTATATTGGTCATAGTTCTTATAGCTTTCAAAGCTGATTTTTCTTTATAGTGTAATTATTGTATAAACTATTCTTGTTCTGCTCTTTTAATTCTTAAAAGACTACGTGATTATTCATTCTATAAGACTGATATTATTGCATAAATTTTCTTCCAATTCTGCTTGCTTCGCTATACATCAGTTCATATATCTTTCCATGTCTCTTTGTAATCATCTATTTCTTCATTTCTTTCACAGCATATTATTATTCTATCACATTCAAATACAAAAACTTTTTGCTGCAATATCTATTAAATTCATACTAATATTCACAATATATTAGTGATCTAAATTCCCAGCAAACATTTAGGCAAAGTTGATGAAATTGACTTTAGAATAATTAAAATCCAAGAGCACCAGTTCTATACTGAGCTACTAATGGTTAATGGTCTCAAGACAGACAACGTGGAATATACGTTCAAAGTGAGGATGGAACAAAAAAATTGCTCTTTTACCCTGGGAGACACTTGAAAAGCATAAAAAATATCCAACAATGATTTTTATAAACAAAAAAGTATGAAGTGGCAGGTTTACTTAGGATAACTTTATATATTGAACTTGTCACGAACAAATGAGTGAATGTGTGTGTTTGTGTGTATGCATAAAAAAAAAGTCACTAACTGGTTGGAACCTGGAATATTTTCTTTTGAATCCAGAAACTTTAATATTTCTTCCTCTTCCCATCTACCATGGTTTTAAAATAAATATTGCTATTGCATTGTTGAAAATCATTTTTATGTATTAGGATGTCAAACTGAGTTATACTTCAGGCTGAAGGAAATTTTACCTGTTTTGCTCCCCTGTGTGGAGATATAATACTTTTAAATACATCTTATGTTCGTTTGTTGGTCTTTTTTTAGTAGTATTGAATAAACTGCCATTTCTGGAGCTGTTTTAAAAATTCTGTTGCATCAAAGTGAATTTGGAGTCATCACTTTTTTATAAAACTAGCGTTGTTCTCTATATGCACATGTATGATGGAATACAATCCAGTGGTTTTGAAAATCTCAGAAACCTCCAGGGTCAACATTTTTTCATGTATTCAGAAGGCAGTTAAAAAACATTTGCAACATGTACAGCACTATTGGCGTGGCAGCAAGCTGGGAAGGAGAGTGAGGGAAGCAATGGCTCAAACAGTAGAAGAAATAAGCCAAACTCCATGGGAGTGGTGAAATAAAAAAAAAAAACAACAACAACCAAGAGTCTTTGTCACATGATCTCAGATTCAGATCTGCTAGATCATCCCCTCAGGGTGTTAGGAGTGCCCCTTTGGGGCTTTGAGATCTTTTCTCTAATTCCATTGGCTTATACTGCCATGCTAGACAAGTTTTCCCCACTGTTAGCCAATCTGTGACTTGCAGCCCAGTGACATTTGACCACTTAACATCAATTAAATTTAACAAATGGTTATTTACTTTACAAATAGAGCAAAAACAGAATTACACCAACTTCCCCACCTCAGGGATACGCTCTTCCTTGTACCATCTTGATCTCTTGCTTGCTCTTAGCACAGTTTCTACATGGAATTCATCTGGTCAAATTCATATCCAAATATGTCATCGATACCAGATGAGTCCTTACTTAGCTAACTTTGGCTTGGATCTGGAAGGTTACTTCTCACTTGAACAAGCATCAGTGCTGGACTGGCTGCAAAACCCATCAATGGACTGGATTCCTGTCTTCCCATATGAGTCACTCTTTTGACCTTTCAAAATTCACAGAGTTATAACCTCCAGATTAATCTTCTTCATGTAAAATGAAAGAATAAATGTTAAGGCAGGCAAAAAATAATGGATTCATGAGGCCACATGTTGGCCTCAAGTGAGGAGAAGGTTTTGAGCCAGCCATCTTCACAGCCTTGTCTTCCCTGTACCCTGTCTAGGCTGAAGAAGTCAGCCAAAAAGAAATCAAATCAAGATAAAGTGATTGAGGCAGACTACATGCTCCTGAAGACACCTCCAGTTCCAGTTCCACACTGGTAGCTGATAAAAGAGGCTTATATTCACCACAAAGTTTACAGAATGGAGCCAATGATGGAGGCTCCAAAATTTCTCCAAGGCAGTTACATTGGTTATCACCACAATTCTCCCAGAACCAGGCTCCCCAGCTTCTTCCATTTGGAGAGCTACAGCAACTGAACACATTAATGCACTCTGTACAGTTATAAGAGTAGACTTATTAGTTAGATCTCCATTATGTACATGCCTGAAATAAGTATGAAACAGACAATAAAAACCACAACACAGTATATTAGTGGTTAATACGTATGCATGAGATTGAATGGAATGAAATAGAAACTAAGTAATTGAGTAAGGGCAAATGATTTTAATCCTATTGAAGTTTGTTGACTGCTTTGTAATAGTTGTGATGAGCCATTGCATTGGAAAGAATGCTGACTGGTTGCAGAGGACCTAGCTTCAAATCCCACTTAAGATTCCTGTTACCTGTGTGACCTTGGGCAAGATACTTCATTCCCCTGGTCTCAGTTGTCTCATTTATAAAATGAGGGGTTTGTACCAGATGGCCTCTGAAGTGCTTTTCAGTTCTGTGATGCTCTAGGCCTAATGATAATTTGCATTTATACAGAATAGTATGCAAAGCACTTTAATAAATGTTTGATTTGATCTTCTAGCTATTAGTGTCTCCATTTTATAGTAAGAAAACTCATTTCCACAGAGGTGAAGTTGTCATGAAGCAATTAAATATCATTGCTAGAGAACTAGATGCATTTTTCAGTGGTGTGGGGTGAAGTAGGGTGGCAAAATGAATAGTAGGATACTGGAGAAATTGCTGACTGACTTACAGATATATGCTTAGTCTGCCATATAAGAAAGCAATATAGAAATAAGTCTGAAATTAGATTTCCTTTATTGATGATCAACTTGTGCTGTTCATAAGTATCACATTTAGCTGGACCAGTGTGTCAAGGTTGCTACCAGTTTTCCTCTAGGGTGCTGCAATTAAACATCTAATGCTACAACTTCTAATAGGAAGGTCTTCAATTTTCCTCCACCACATTCTAATAGTTCTAGTTTAGAATGAGTAAATCATCCCATGATTTAAGAGAGGTATGTAGCATGAAGCCATTTGGGGGTAAAAACAGGAATATTCAAGAATATTTTAGACATTTTCAAAAGTCTTGACTTTATAAGCTTTTGTGATTCCTTTCTGAGGCTTTCATTTTCCAGTGTCAGAATTCTGACTTTCCCCCTTTCACCGCTGGCAGTATTAAGCAATGCAAATTAAAAGAATGACGCTGGAGAGGTGAAGGTGTTTAAGATGTGTAGGACATCCATGGGTGTCCCTAGAATCAAAGGTATACAAAGAACTATTATCCAGATGGTCAGCAAAGGGAATTAGGTGATCAAAGATGTGAAGCAATAAAGCAATTAGGAACACTGACCAATGAATTAACTAATATTTTTGAGTATCCAGCATTGTGTGGGGGGATGTGATAGATACAAGAAGGTGCGTATTTTCTCCCTAATTAATGTATAAGCTCCATGAGGACAGGAATCATTCCTTATTCATCAAATGAAATCATATTTGTAAGACACTTTTGCACAGTGCTTAGCATGCAGTAAGTACTTCATAAATGTTTATCCCCTTCCTCTATTATTCTTAGACAATAGATACAAACAAAGCTTTAAAAATATTATAGGAGTTGGGTGCAGCTAGGTGGTGCAGTGGATAGAACATTGACCCTGGATTCAGGAGGACCTGAATTCAAATCTGGCCTCAGACACATAACACTTACTAGCTGTGTGACCCTGGGCAAGTCACTTAACCCCCTTTCCTAGCCAAACAAACAAACAAAAAATGTCAGAAGGCAGTATATGATTAATTGCCAAATAAATGGCTATCTGAAGGAAAGTGGTAAAATTCATGATAGATATAAATAGGCCAAAAGATGTTCATGAGAAGTAGCATAAAAGAACTTCTAAAGAATGTTTGACCAGAAAAGGAGAAAGAAGGCCTCATCTTATAGAGAGAACTATAGAAACACATAGACAGTTTGTATGAATCATTGGTACTTATGTTATTTCAGGAGAGCTAGAGGGAAAGTGGGAAGCCCCCAGAAACATGGGAGGAGGGGAAGAGAGAGGACAAGGGGACTGTCTATGTAAGAATTCTAGCAAACATGGTCAAGAATCTGCTAGGATGAGGAGGTGTGGGCTCATCCACACCATGTGCCTTCCATTGGCCTCAGAGTGATGCTCATCTTTAATTCTTTACAAGCAGTTTCAAAGTCTGACTTCAATACTGGTTGAAAAAAAAAAACACTGGTTGGAAAAAATGTCTTCCCAAAAAGTGGAGGTTTTTATTGAGTTGAATGTTTTTATTTAATAGGCTTTTTGAAGAGCTCGCAGGGACCTTAGATGAAGAAACTCAAGCCTTGATTGACATTTCTTTCAGCATCCTCTCCTCTCTGCTTGGAGAGCTGAAGGATGGAATATACAAACTCTTCCCAGTGCCTTCCTTTAAGGAGGGCAGAAATTGGACATTCAACTCACTCCACTTAGCATCTGCTGCTCTGCCTGGTTTAAACTCCATGGAACAAGATATCCCTGTGCTGAGTCCTCCCTGATATCTTCCTCCAACCAACCTACCACTTTCCTGCCTCCTTTTGTGTGTTGTCTCTTCCTAAATAGAGTATGAGCTCCTTGAGATTAGGGACTGTTTTATTTTTATTCATTGTATCCCTAGAACTTAGCATGGTACTTGGCATGTAGTAGGCACTTAATAAATATTTATTGGATTGGAATGGAAATAGTCACAAAAGAGGTTACTACATAAAAGATACATAGCTAATTATTCACAAAGTCTTTAATGATAATCCACATTTTTTCCAAAAGTACAATACAGAGGAGAAGATTGGCATAACTAATTTTTCAGAACAGCAATTAAAGAATCTTGTTTTGCTTAGGTTTTTTTTTGAGGGGGAGGAGGTGTTTGTTGATCGAATAAATATTTTTACTTTCCTAAACCCATAACTTAATAGACTGCTGTATTTAGTTACAAAAAAAAAATCTTCTTGCAAGGATCTGACATGGGCCATGAAGATCCTGAATCTTGTATTTATAAATATTTTTAATCTGAATAAACCCATACTGTGACAGCTTCCTGATAGGGTGAGATCTCATTTTTCCCCCTTACTATTAGTTAAGAAAAAGGCTTCAGTTAGGATAGTTGATGGTAAAGATGAGAAGAATAGATTAAGAGATACTTATTTCTTCTGAGATTATTTGTATTCCCTGAAGAAACCATTTCTTTAACTGACCATGTTGTAATATGTAACAATAAAATAAAATTAAACAAAAATCGATGCATCAGTTCACAGAATAACTGACATCCTTTTCCGGGAGCGTATCTGAATGCGTATTGTCTTGGTAGAAAAATGATTAAAAATTATCAAGTAAGTTTGAATCACAGTACATTACTATTCATTTAACAGTGTATTAAATGTTCGATTTCATTTCTGGTGCTGAAAGGTATTTCAAGGCCTAATAGATAGAGCTCAACACCTTCCAAACAATCACTTCTCTGAGTCTCTAAAGAGCCCATAATCAAAGTCACTTTAATGGCTGTATCTCCTAGCAGAAAGAATAATTGTATTTTCCAAGTACTTATTGCCAAGAAAGGGAATTGAGTAACTTCTTTCTTAGGGAAAAATATCTGCTTATTTTATTTCTTGTGTCTTCTGTTTCTGTCTTCTAAATTCCTCATAAAATGTCTATTTGTAATTTTTTCTTTATATTTTCTGGAATATTGTTCTTTTAATATTTTGAATTGTAAACCAACCACAATTTCTGGAAATGTGTAGACGAATTTAGTGCTAAAACTATCAGTAATAGCTATATGAAATGCTATTTATAAATCACGAATAAGATAAATGCAAGCTAAATCAACTGGAATGTTTCACCTCACATAGGAAATTGGTGAGGATTTTAAAAATATGGAAGTACAGCAGACATAATGCACTGTTGTGCTGTGATTGGAGCTGTGAATTGTTCCAAACCTTCCAACCATTGGAATTAAGCTTTAGAAAAAGTTGATAAAATGTCCATGTACACTGACCCACTGCAAGACACAGTTCCTTTATATACCAGATTAGGCATAGCATCACTTTTTTGTGGTAGTCAAAAACTGAAAATAAAGTAGGTGTCAGTTGATTGAGAAATGCTACATCAAATTTAGAATATTACTATACCATAAGAAATAACAAATATGAAATATAAAGCATATTGAAGCTAGCAGGAACAGAAAAACAGCATATACAACTATAGTATCATAAAAATGAAAGAACAATTGAATAAATCTGAATACTGTGTAATTATAAAGATCTATCTTGGCCACAGAAAAGGGTTAAGAGAATTGATCTCTTTCCTTTCATTGGGGAAGAAGGGCCAACATATGTGGAATGTTGCATACACTGACAGATGCTATTGAAGGATCTGTCAGTTGGTTTGAGTGAATTTTTTGTTCATTTTCTTTTTTATAAGGAAATGTTCACTGTATAGAGGAAGGAGAGGAATATATTTGCAAATGAATGTTAAATGAATGCAAAAGTAAAGAAAATCAACAAGAACAAAAAGATAAAAATGAATCTGAATATCTATATACTAAAAAATAAGAGAACCTAAAACATTAAGAGAACCAATTATTTCAGTCAAGCATACACATGGTTGCTTAAAGAACCCTAACAATTTGATGTTTTATTTGCTTTCATTGTTTTTCTAGAATAAACAGGACTAACTAGGTTTTAAATTCAGAAGGCATTAGACTTACTCTGAGATCAAACATAGACATTTCTGATTTGAGGGGAAAGGGGGAAAATTATAAAACATAACTTTAAGAATATGTTCCATGGTTTCAAAAATGCTTTATTTCATCTATCATCTTTAATAATCATTTATTTGTATATTTCACATGTTAACTCATCATTAGAGGAGTCATAAAAGTATTGTTGCTTTCGTTTTATGTGAGAGAAAACTGAGCTTTCAAGATGTGGCATAACCTGCCCAGTGCCACATAGCTTAGTAAAATCTAGGATACATTTATGGAATGTTTTGAGGTTTGGAACTAAGGCAGACAGGATTTAGGTAAGATGAACCTATGATTTGTACTCTAGTTCCAGGGCACTGTCCATCATTGTCATCATCATCATCATTGCATTTCTATAGCATCTTAAGGTTTGCAAAGCACTTTACAATTTTTATTACATTTTATCCTTATAACCACCTTGTGAGGTAGGTGATATTGTTGTCCCCATTTGACAGATAAGGAAACTGAGGTAGATATAAGATAACTTGTCTTGGTAACAGAGCTAGTAAATGTATGAAGCTGGATTTAAACTCAGATCTTCCTGCCCCAAGTCCAATGTGCAATCTACTGTGTCACCTACCTCATCTTTCTTATCAATTTCATTAGCAAATGTAGAAAAGGAACTCAGTAAATACATACAGTCAAGTGGTAACTAAAGAGAAAAGAACTCAGACACATGAGGACACATTGACTTTCTGCTCTGCAACCTTAAAGAGACTGAACCCAAATAATTCTTCTCTGGTGATGATCAGCAGGAGAAAGGAAAGTTGTGAAATTGCAATAATGGTATTAGAATGTTCGATGTATATTTGTTGTTATAATTATTGATAAATGGGGGAGTACAAACAGTTCTACCTCATAGTCGTACCAGGTATTCTCAGCATCACTCCATTTTATATACACAGAGAGTTGTCCGCCTATTTCCAAAGTCTATTTTGGTGCAAATAATAATTTTCTCTTCTCCCAATCACAGGACTATACCCTGACAATGTACTTTCAGCAAGCTTGGCGAGATAAGAGGCTGTCATATAATGTAATACCTTTAAATCTCACGTTGGACAATAGAGTAGCAGATCAACTCTGGGTGCCTGACACATACTTCCTGAACGACAAGAAGTCATTTGTGCATGGGGTGACTGTCAAGAATAGGATGATCCGTCTGCATCCTGATGGGACTGTCCTTTATGGCCTCAGGTCTGTAGCAATATAAAAATTTGACTTCATCTTTCTTATAATCATATTTATGTTGCTTAACTAAAGACATTCTTAGGGAATATTTTTGTTTTTACCCTTTCTGATGGGCAATTAAAAACGTCTTCTGCATGAATAGCTACAGCCTGGAATAGCTGAGTACTTAGATTTCTTTGAAGTATCAGTTGCCAACTTTGGAGCTATTTCCTTTAAAATATTGAGATAAATGATAACAGGATGGCAGTGACAAACTGCTAAACACCCCCCCCGCCAAAAAAAAAGAGAAGAAATTGGATATTGAGATGGCAGATGATTTTGTTAATCACTCCTGTTCAAAGTGAGTTAGATGTGATTTCAGAGAGGAAGAACTTGATGATACCCTCCTCCAACCCTGAACCCAGGGGCAATTGATCTTGAAAATAAGGAAAACATGAACAAATTGCTTCATTAATGCTTTTGTTAAGCTATTAAACTGAATTCCTTATACCATAACAAGGCAGTGGCTGAATGGTCTGCTGGAAAGACATAGAAGTTAAAAAAAAACCCTCTTGTTTTGCAGAGATTGATTCATATGGTTTCTTGAAAAAGACAATAAGGAAAGACAAGTGGATTATTTGTTAACACACTATAATATAGAGTTAATTCCTTTATTTCAATGCAGGCTTTTCAATAGTCTTATTATTTCAATTTCCATAAGATTTCTAAATGTTGGTGAGCTATTCTGTTATCAATATGTAAGGGACTGAAATTGTGTGTTTCTCTTATTTTTAAATTGAATTCTTACTCATCTTCCTCTATGTATTGTAAACCACCTTTTTGTTTTTGTGTTGAAAACTCTGGGTGTCAGGTCACAGTATAACTAATTTCCTAATTCTGATCAATTGGTAAATTTAGGTTTGGGTTATATGATCTTAATTTTTCTAATATAGTCCTAGTTATTAAAGAAGATGCCTTTCTTTAACTGCAGTTTAAAAATTTTTCTCCTAACCCTCAATGAGTTGTAGAACATTTCCCTCATTCTGCATATAGCCCACAGCAGCCTAACTATTCACATTAGCACCATGAAGGAGCAATTAGTTTGCAAGTTAAACTTAATTCCCCTTCTTTTGAAAATGGCCCCACTGGGACCATTCATTCAACAAATATTTATTGAGCATGCATTATATGCAAGACACTGTGTTGGGTATTGAGGAAGTTACATAAATAAAATACCATTCGAGCTTTCAAGAAACTTAGTCTCTAGTAAGAAAGATAAGCCATCTACCCAACTATCCATTCTATGAGGAAGAATGAGAGTATTACATAATAGAGGGACAGAGTATCATTTTATCAAGGCACTACCTTCATGAGTAAATGAACAAGACATAATTTTCACTGTTAGTGACCTAGCACCTACCCTAGAACCCCAATCCAATGCCAAGGTTATAGCTTTATCACCTTATGGATCAACTGACTCTACTGTATAATCACAACTCAATGTAGAACATTAACACCCTGCAGGTGTATATCACTGGTCACAGTGGAAGCCTGATGAGAAAGTATTGATGGATCAGTGCAAATTCTGCTTTATTCTTACTGGGTAAATAAAGCTACTGCTTTTTTCATATTGGGTAAATAGCACCATCCTCACATGTGAAAGACAATTTTACAATATAAGCAAAAGGAATATAATAGAAATAAGAGGAGAATGTGTCTAATTTATGTTCCATTATACCTTGTGTTTTGTTAAATGTCTTGTGTTTTCAGTGTTGTTTTTTCCTGGCCTCAGATCTTTGAGGTTTGGATAGAGTTGAAATAAGCTCATTATATAACTAAAATGGTAGAAAGACAACTCTTAGCCTATTGTTTGAAATAGCTTTCTGTGTCCTTCTTTTGAAATGACTCTGGTGACAGTGTCATGTTATACTATTTCTTCTGGAAAAGTATAAATTCTGAACTTGGAAAAAGACAGGAGGGATTTCATTATGGTATGAGGTAGTGAAATAATGTTATAAATTGTGGGTAGTCAAACACTTTACTTTTCTTAGGTTATATCCTATGACAATTTTTTGTGTGTATGTCAGCAACAAAATATTATGACAATGAATGGAAGTTTCATAAAAAGAAGAGAGTAGGGTATCCTTGGTAGGACTCCAGACTAAAACTATTCTCAAATAAAATTTAATTCATGGAGAAGATTGCTCAGTACAAGAGAGGGGAAAATATAAGTAAGGTACAGATGTAAGAAGACTAACAAAGATGATGACAAAATGTGTAGTAGTTGTTGACTTTGGAATAAATTTGGATTATGTTCCCTTTCATTAATATGTTACTTATGGAGGAAACAGGATTTGACGCTAATCTTTAAAAGGCATTTGAAGTTGACCGAAGGAAATGATGGAATTACAACAATGTCAGTGGGAAAGTCTCTTTTGCCTATGAAGAGGAAGTGGGTGAAATGAGGAAGGATAATAATTACAAAAGCAAGTGAAAGATGTATTTCTACTTTTCACATCTTCCCTTTGGTGAAGTCCTGGACTGTGGCTGCTCAGGTTATACCACATAGGGGGGACCCTTCTTGGTTTGAGGGAGTTGGGATAAACTTCAGTCACCAAGTTCCTGTGCAGGAAGGATACCAGAATATCATGCAGGGGAAGCTAAGTGGCATAGTGAATAGAGTGCTAGTCTTGGAGTCAGGAGGACCTGAGTTCAAATCCAGCCTCAGACACTTGACACTTACTAGCTGTGTGACCCTGGGCAGGTCACTTAACCCCATTGCCTAGCCAAAAAAAAAAACCACCATGCAGAAACAAACAAACAAGAAAAGCAAAGAAAAGAAAACCAACCACAATGGAGGGGCCACGGAGTGGAAGTAACAGAGGCAGAAAGGAGTTTTGGGAGAGGAAATAGGGTGAAAATCAAGATCAACAAAGGCTCTCAAGGGCTACTGAGATTTGAGGTCCAATGACAGGCATTAGAGGTCAAATTTAATGAGAAGTTAAATTAAAAAATTTTCACGAAAATATTTAATGATTTTTAAAAAATCTTCAGCATTCTGTTGGCACTTGTATGCCTTTGTTTTTAATGCACAGCCATGTGTGGCTGTCCCTTCCTTCTAGCTTTCACTAAATTTGCCTCACTTGGATAGCTCCCACGATTATCATTGCTCTCCATGGTAACAGTCATCCCTAAGTGTTGGTGGACAGAGGTGGAGAGAAAATGTTAAAAATATTGAAAATCGCAGCAATGATGAAGCACCTATATACATACAAAGATGTCTGAAGATTGGGAGAAGTACAGTCCAATGGCTTCAAGTAGGTTACATACTTACTGGCTGTAGGAGTGTGGACAAATCCTGCAACAACATTGAGCTTCAGTTTCCTTATTTGTAAGCTTGGAATAATAATACTTGCCACATTACAATGTTGTTATAAGAAAAGCCCTTTGTAAATTTTAAAGCATCATGTTATAATGCAGTATTCTATGAAGGGACTTGTTACTTAGTAAATCCACCTACAAAAATAGAATGATGTTACTTTGAATTCTAGAAAACTGATCTGTTTTCCTTCCCTTCTTTAACCATTATTATTGTTATAGTAAAATATGTGACAGGCAATATAGCATAGCAAGGAGATAGAGAACTGGCCTTGCAGTTAGGAATATCTAGGTTCAGGTTATACCTGATACCGGCTGTATGGCCCTAGGAGACTCACTTAACCTCTCTGTGTTTCAGGAAACTCTTACAGACTAAAAGTTACAGAGGAGACATCAGTCTGCATTGGTAAAGTGTGTTTTATCATGAGAAGATTTTTTTATGCCAATGAAATCACACATCTGGTCCCCCCTCAAAAATGCATATCATAACATTACCTCTAATGTTCTACCTTCATGAAGTTTAACATTGGTGGGCAAGAAAGGGATATAAACCATATTTGTCATCTCAAGTGCATATCATTTCAGGCTCAGTGTGAAATTGATTGGTGAGGGAGGGCATGTTCAAGAATGTTATAACATGCTATGTTGGGTTATGAGGACAAAAACCAGTGCAATTTACTTCACTGCTGGAAATGTAATACACACCAGTAATGCGATTTGAACCCTACAAGCTTTACTTATGATGGATAAGAAAAAGAAATCTAATTGAAGTTATGCTTGCTAGGGATTTTCAGGTACATTTGGACCACTCACTGTGTTTCTGTAAAATATTAAACTGAGGTGTGGCCTAAAAATGCTATCATTTAGGTTTTTATTTTGCTTGTTTGTTTATTTGTTTAGAATAAAAATGTGAACTAGCAATATGGAAGGATTGGTAATGAGTACAATAAAAAATTAATTAGATTGAAAAATGATTCTTTGGTGCCAAAGACATGAACATCCTTCTAATAAGATGTAGCTATAAAGAAGAATACTTAATTCGTTCACGCATGATGCATTGCTGCCGTGTGTAATCACTGAGGGATTTAATTTGAGATTCCCCTGGACTCTGGGCTACATGGAGTAAAAGAGAACCCTGACACCCAAAATGAGATGGTTGTCAAGGAACAATCCAAAGTCAGCATTGTTAAGCAGTAACTAGGGATCAAAAAAGGAAGACATAGGTATGATTTTACAGATTAGGAAAGGAGTCAGTGCATACAGAGAGATCAAAAATTAGTAAAACAGAAGATTAGTTTGAAGGTGTAAACTCTTTGAGGAGACAGGTGATTACAGGGTTAGGAAAAAAAAGTAGGACTGGAATTTACAGAAAGAGCATCACTTTTTCTCAGAGACTGGGATAAAGGAGGAGAGG